>NC_137876.1:19931581-20174081 GCF_963924005.1 Protomyctophum bolini
GTTGGGGTTAGTTTACGGATTAGGCATTTAGAGGCTAGGTGTAAAATAATGGAAAATAATTGCGATAATGGCATTCATAAAACTGGCGTCCTAAAATGCTGGTGTGTGTGTGTGTGTGTGTGTGTGTGTGCGTGTGTGCGCTATACCTCAGGAACAAACAGGCGGTGCCTCCAGACAGTCCCACCAGCCCAGCAGACACCAGAGTCCACAGCACCCCCATCTGCTGGAACAGGGTCATTGCGATCATCCAGCCCCCACTGGCCAGGGAGAGAACTGCGGGCAGGAGTAGGACCACCCGCCGCCGACCTGTCACATGACACAATACACCATAATGACCTTAACGCTTTTGAGATTTTGAAGTTGATTATTTGTCTTTGCCCGTGAAGGTTCCCCCTTTTTAAGTGGTGCAACAACTTCATTAAGTAGCTTTGTGTGTGTGTGTGTGTGTGTGTGTGTGTGTGTGTGTGTGTGTGTGTGTGTGTGTGTGTGGCTGGCTGGCTGGGTCTGAGCACGGAAATAGCGGTTTTCACAACCAAGTGTAAATGTTGCGCAGCCACACACTTATTTTATTTGGATCTGCACAAGAGGCGTAATACAATAGACCCAAACACTGATCCGAATTATAGGTTATACATTATATGGTCCAACCAGATATAGCTGCTGCACATGCTTAACACACAGAGGGAAAAGAAGAAGAAAAAAAAAAAAATATATATATATATAGCACATTGTTGACATACTATTACTTGACACTACTAGACAGGATGTTTGTTTTGGGTTTTTTTAAGCCACCTAGGGATAAATGAAACAACGTCTCCTCCAGATAGACAGACTGCCCATATAGTAGCTGAGACAGAACAGTATTTCGGGTGTGACAGGTGTACAGTTACAGTACAGTACAGTACAGTGACCCCCACACGGTAACTGTCATTTCTCGACCGTTTCTCGGATGTGGGCCGGCACCCTGGCCGCGTTACCTGCGGGTCTGGAAATGGGGTAGAATGGCCGTATACATATAGACGAGGTTATACGTATACCCGTGTGCCGGTCGTCATCCTGCCGGTCGGACCAGGAGCCCAGCAGCAAGGCAGGAGGAACGGAGACGAGCGACAGCACGGCGGTGTAGAGGAGAACCACCATGGAGGAGGCAGCCTGCACCTCCTCGTGCTCCTCTGGATGTCGGAGGAGGTCTGAGCACACCTCGCTGGAGCCTCCGTACAGCCGGGCGCACTCCTAGAGACACAGAGGTAAGATCTGAATACAGCCGGACACACACTCCTTAGAGACACAGAGGAAGATCTGAATACAGCCGGACACACACTCCTTAGAGTCACAGAGGAGGATCTGAATACAGCCGGACACACTCCTTAGAGTCACAGAGGAGGATCTGAATACAGCCGGACACACTCCTTAGAGACACAGAGGAGGATCTGAATACAGCCGGGATCACTCCTAGTAGCCTCGGAAACCCATCCATCCATCCATCTTCAACCGCTTATCCGTGGTCGGGTCGCGGGGGCAACAGCTCCACCAGAGTGCTCCAGACTTCCCTCTCCAGAGCAACATTAGTGACTTCCTCCTGGGGGATTCCGAGACGTTCCAAGGCCAGTGAGTCGATGTATTTCCTCCAACTGCGCCTTGGTCTGCCCCGGGGTCTCCTCCCAGTGGGACGTGTGTCAGGGAGGTCCTCGGAAACCCAGACGTTCTTATTTCCAGGGAGAAAACAAAAGTCTGGGAACGAGTTCACTTCAATACGTCATAGAGTAGTGCAAACGTCGATCACTCTCTGCTGAATTCTGATCGTCTGCAACTTTGTTAAATTGACGCACACACGTACACGCACGCACACACACACACACACACACACACTCCTCTCTCTCTCTCTCTCTGTTGCTTTAATTAATTAGTCTCATGTCACGCAGCTGCGTCTAGATTCTCCCGGCGGATCCTGCCGGGAGCTGCCTATGAAAGCATAGGTGGACCCCAGGCTACACTCCTAGAGACAGAGACACACGAGCAAGTCGTACGATTTATCACACACGTTACCGCATGCAGTGAAATTTGTTCTCCGCATTTGACTAATCTCTTGGAGCGGTGAGCCGTGCCGCGCTTGGGAATCATTTTGATTAGTGGTTTTGACCCCCCCCTCCCCCCACCCAATCTAACGCATTGATGCCGAGCGGCCAAACAGGGAGGCACTGGGTCCCATGTATTTTTACAGTCTTTGGTATGACCCGGCTGGGGATCGAACCCCGACCTCCCAGTTTCAGGGCGGCCACTCTGACCACAAGGCCACTGTCTGGTCTGAAAGACAGAGGACACAGAGGAAGATCAGAATACAGCCGGGAACACTCCTACAGATAAGATAGAGCGGTTCCAGATGTTATCAGATGGTTTAATAGCGGTCATCATCAGCCCTTATCAAGACCATGCAATGGAGCCAGTATATTAATATGGACACTTCCTAGAGTACATTTTGACGTTTGTTGTCATGCAGCCATTGTCCAGTGGCCTGGTTGGTCGCATTGTCCGACTACTAACCCTATATTACTGCGACAGTGGCTCATGGGGTAGACTGAGAACCGCAAGGTTCCCAGTTCGAACCCGGGCTCCCCCCAGAGTCAGTGTCGAAGTGTCCTTGAGCAAGACTCTGAACCCCTAATTGCTCCCGATGTGCAGGTTGGTGCCTTGCATGGTTTTCTCCGGCCTCGGTGTGTGAATGTGTGTGTGAACGGGTTGAATGTATAATGCACAATCGATGTAAAGCGTCGCTATATAAATGCACCATTTACTGACCTTAACCACTTCAGCTCTATACTGTACATTTCGGACAGGATCGAGGATGATCAATTCCGAAATGTATAGATCTTTTTCAACCGAGAAAACCCTGCCTTATATACGATAGTGTCACCAGTCCCTGAATGGACTAGCAGGAAAGTATAGCAGATCTTTTGTTTTGTTGGACATATGAGGTTTCCACACACCAGAATGAAACCATATGTGACACAGGCCAGCACTTTGGTCCTCAACTCGCCAGAATGAAATGGTCGAAATGGTCGAAATAAAATCGTTTTTTTATTTTTTATGTGATTTTCTTTTTTTTTCATATTAACAGAGTTTGAATGTTGAAGAAGGTTTTTATTCCAACAGATTGTTAATTTGGGCAAATTAAACGTATACATTTATATGTCAAAGTAGGCTTGTATTTTAACAATGTTTTGGGGCCAGGGAAGCGCAGTTCTGAGATTTGCATGTTGTTTTCGATTGGTCCTGGGATCTCTTTGTCCTGAGGTTTCACGCTCTGGTCACCGCCCATTAGCGTGCTTCTGTGTTTGTAAACATGGCTATAGTATGGAGGAGCTTTTGGGTTATACTTTACAGGAAAATAAACAAAACCACGTAGCTACTCAAATACGCTTCCCAGCCTGGAGAATAGACTTCCACCATCACACAACAACAGGCTAACAGCTAGCTAGCCTAGTTAGCTAGCTGTCTGTGTGTCGTGTGTTACTAAACACATGTTTTCACTCCTAAAATGTATAAAACTAATGAAACGTTGCCCGTTAGTATTGCTTCATAGCCATGGAAGAGTGTTGCGCGTTGCTTCTTTTTTTTCTCCTCCACACGCAAAGAGCCAAAACCACTCGTCTTTTCTTTAAATCATAACGTCAAAATATGGCCGTTAGTACTGTTAATTCAACATCCGGTGAGGGGAGGATACGGATTGTGTATGGAAATCAGCGCATACAGTGGGTGGGCTTTAGACCGGATGTAAGCCTTGCACACTAAATAGAAACCAGGCATGTGAACGGATGTTTATTAAAAATAGCAAATCTACAAGCGCACAACGCATCATAGCCTGATGCGTCGGTTTTATTTATCTAAAATACTGGGTCAATTGTCTGACTTTGATTGCTTAAAGTATATAAAATGGTGTAGCCTACTGCAGCTATTTACAACACAATGTAAAAGCATTGGTCTAAAACTACATAGCCTAGATGCATTGAAAACTCAGTTAGCCTACTAGTTACTTTTTAGATTGTATTATTACAAAACATACACTAAACAACTTAGTCCTACATTTCTTTACTTTAACTCAAGTAAAACAGTGTGTCCACTCAACTGTCATTGACAGGTAACCTAGTGGGGGAGTGGTTAGTGGGTGGGGGAGTGATTATGCAAGACATTAGGGGTGTGGACAAGCATCTATTGTCACACCCATTCCAGAGGTGCTAAAATCTGAAGAATCTTTGAAGGGAAATTTCTCCACTTTGCATCTGTATCTCTTATGTGTTTCAACAAGTTTTAGATGGTCATATCTCCTTCAATTATTGTCCAATTTCATTGAATGATACATCATATGAAAGCTTACATTCTGTACTTTAATAATCTGTAATAATCTGTAATCTGTAAAAATCGAGTTGAGGACCAAAGTGCTGGCCTGTGTCACATATAATGATCATGTAAGACGCTATCGTCCAGAGCAGCAGAGTTCAGGCCTCAAATCTATATATGCTGCGTACAATCTCAGAGTTCACGGCACCATTCATATAGGTTACAAGTTCAGGCAAAAAATACACAAAGGCTTGATAGAGTTACTACATCATGAGCTTTCGGTTATAAAATTATAGGTTCTTATCAAATTCTTGGCAAGCAGATCGACTGCACTGCATTATCTTGCTCAGATAAACATCCTTATATACGGTAGTCAAATTAATATCAAATGAGAACTGTGGTTAAGTCATTTAGGCCTGACGTCAAAATTAAAAAAAATATATATATTTTTCAAATGTATTTTATTCTGGGAAAACCAGTGGTGCTCAATATTTCATGTCAAGCACCCCAAACATTATATGAATTTGGCCGCCGACCCCCATCTGAAAATAATGTTGTTCCAGGGACTCCAGGCACTCCAGCATCTTTGAGTTTGAGACTGCATGCAGAGATTGACCATTTCAAAGCAGCGTTATTCAAGTCAGGAATGCCAACACACACAAACAAAGTATACAAAGCATTCCTGTGTCCAAGAAATGTGCATCCTTGAACCACTTAAGTCCCTTATATAATTCCGTCAACAACAAATAGCACAAAATTATGTAATTACGTAATTGTTAAGGGTCCATTTAGTTCCTATCAATGATTTAGCCGGACCCCGTTGAGAGAACCGTTGGTCTAATAAATAGAGAGAAAGTAAATATGCATGCACGCACGCACACGCGCACACGCACACACACACACACACACACACACACACACACACAAGGACATAAATAGTTCATCCACAAAATCAAGGAATATGTCGCGATACGACGAGAATGTCATGTCACCCAGCATTCCATGGGCACAGGTAGTGCTAGTGTAGGCATGCATCCTACACCGGCCACCAACAACCAGTCCGCGGGTGTGTCCCGGGCTGGACCACCAGAGGACGCCATTTCCCAGTCCACTCCTGCATCGCCGCCCGGTGTCATATCGTTTCCCGGTATAGCGTGGCTGATCCCATGGGCCCAAAATCCACCCACTGTTGTTTTCCGACAGCGGACGGACACGCCGCTAGAAGGCCACAGGTCCAACGCCTCTCTTCCCGGTAGCTTCTCATGCAGGGAAGGTCCACCAAGCAGCAGTCGGCATACTCCATCGGTTTAAGCAGTGCCTTGTTGTATGCAAGCTTGCGATGGTGTTGAAGCACACCTCTGTGTGTCCACAGAAGGTTGCAAATGCATCTTAAATCTGCACCCACTACATTAACGATGGTCGTTACAACGGAGCAGTTTAACGTCATGGTCAGGACACACACACATGTGCGCGTGCACGCGCGCGCACACACACACACACACACACACACACACACACACACACACACACACACACACACACACACACTTAATGTACTGTCTACTGTCTAATGTAGTACTGTCTAAATATATTGTCTACCGTTTGAACATGCAGTGTTTTCCGATTCACCGTGAGATGAAGGACTAGCAGTAAAGTTACTGGCTCTCTATGACATATTTATTTTCTGCATCCCCCTCAGGCAGCAAAATTAATTATTGATTCAGAACCGCGTTCAAATTGGTCTAGTTCCAGCCTTATTTGTTACATTGTATTGTCAAGTGATTTAAGTAAATTATTCCTGTCTTCATGATGTCTTAGTGAGTGAGAATAAAAACACATTGTACTGGGCCAGCTTTTCCACTCGCTTTTGAAATCTCACAGCACAGCGGGACAGGATGAACTAAATACTAAACCATTTCAGACGGCTCTGCCGTTCGCTCAGTTCATCAGCCACAGTCTGTAAATTGCATGATAAGATCCCCACTTAGGGCAAAGTAAAGTATAATTATTCAAACGTTATCCAAAATGGCAACCTTGCCCTGCAAAAAAAGAATTATATACCTAATCATTTCCAAGTCCCTGTGGGGTTTTGAGGCAGGGCTCGATAAGCATTAAGGGCCTCGCAAACGGGGAGCGATAAAACGCGCCTATAGTATTTTTTGCCCTGAGAAGTCGCGGTGCGACAACAACGCAAGCGTATTCACGTGAGCATCGTCCCGTGAATTTGCTGCGCACATGCTCGTTACGTGCACATGCCCGCGACGACTCAACAGACCTGGATTCGGTTTAGCTTTTTTCTTACGCTTGCGTTGTCGCGCCCCCGTCCCCTTTTCTCAGAATCTTGGACACTGTATTATGCCAGTGGACTTGACCAGGTATAGTCAAGTCCACTGGCACTTGAAGAACACGGGTACAGGCTTTAGTTCCCACATTCTATTGATCCGAAACCTCAATCCCTAACCAAACCGATAACCGCAAGCACGGGAGCAGCGCTTGTCGGACCATCGCATTATCGCATCGCATGTCCCCGCGCTTCCGTGTGTCGGATCTGCGAGTGCACCCCGAAGAACACTATACCATGCACTTTTGAGATTGTGCCATGCATGCACGGCGCAAATGGGCTGCGTTCTTGTTCTAAATGACACCGTTGTACATTGCACAGAATGAAATGCATAATTGTTTTGTCCCCAAGAAATGCCGAAAATAAACTAAACAGAAACTGATTCATGTGTTGTAAGAGATATATGTCTTTGCGGCGTTATATTGTGAGCACTGTGTAGCCATTGCTGTTTTGAAAATGTCTTTGTGACAGTATGCCTTGCATGGCCATGTGGCCCATAGGGCAGGGGCCTATATCCGACCCTTGATGATGAGTGTCGAAATTTCTCCTATAGCGCTTAAACCCGCCTGTGCCAGATGACGACAATCTCGTCATTCTTTGATTTCTATTTATTAATCAAGTACGTATACAGTTATATTTACCGTATTTTAGCTTCCCGCCGCTTGCTTTCGCAGTGTGACGTCATTGAAATCCCCAAAACCTCGTCCACACAGAATACAAGTGTGTATTTCTTGGAAATTGAGGCTCAGATTGAGGTGATATGAGGTGAGGGACGGCGTTATAGCATATTAGCAAAATATTATATAGGTGGTGGTCCGCGGGCAAATGCATATGATTTGCGGTGGTCTTTGACATTGAGCACCACGGATATAGGAACATAGGGTTTTTGTAGAACTCTGGTCTTAATGACGCGCACGCGCACACGCACACGCACACGCACACGCACGCCTAACTAGTGTGCCTGGCTGTGTGTTTTGTGTACTAATAACAATATCCCAGAATAGATGCCAACTGCACCGCCTCACTTTGCATAAATACCATTACATTAGGTGTCAATCTATGTGCACACACACACACGCACGCACATGCACGCACACACACACACACACACACACAGTATAAACAATGCACACAGCAGGCCTAATACTATACTGTAGCTAATGACCATGACTTTGTTTGTCCAAAGTAAACGTATTAGTTTCGCTGAAGTAAACACGTCGCCTGGCCTGTCTGGTGATTATGTTTCTGTATGTGCTTCTGTGCGTGCATGCACGCGCGCGCGCGCGCACGCGCACGCACACACACACACACACACACACACACACACACACACACACACACACACACACACACACACACACACACACACACACACACACACACACACACACACACACACACACACACACACACACACACACACACACACACACACACACACACACACACACACACAGTCCACTGACTGACAATAACCATGTTTAGTTTTCTTTGCACCGGTCGAAGTCGAGGCCAAAAGGCCTTGATGATTTAATTAGGCTGATATAATAACAGGGCTGTAGGGAAATTACTAAATCAATACTGTGATAATTAGTAGTCTGGTCATTTCCGTCCGAGGCTTCAAGAACTCCAACAATGCAACGTATGTTAAAATAGCACAATTTCTTTCTACTTAGTCTCATATAGGGCAGTTCAGAAACAGCCAGTGACAGCATCATTGGGCATGAGTTTTTTTAAACAAGATACAAATAATATTTAGATATTTATTATCGTGAGAACAATGGCTTCCAGTATCGCATTGCAACATTTCAGGGCCCTCCCATGAGACACAGACCGAGTAGAAAAAGAATCGTGCCATTTTATCATGATCATTAGTGAGGACCAATAATTATATGAAGATAGGTTGAAAAGTGATGAAGTGGTCCTCTAAGTCATAGTGATATGTACATTGAAACTGTAGGCAAACAATGACACTATACATTCTGTCTAAATTACATTTTAAACTTATTTTGTTACAGTGTCCTGACCAGAGGATTGTTACATGACAGAGGTGTTACGACTCCAGCAGCAGCAGGTGTTTGCAGAGAGGGATAAACAACTACCATAAAAGTGGAAGTACAGGTCAGCTGCTTTTAACGAGTGCAGTCCTTCTATCTTTTTTAACTAGCTTCCTGGCTCCTTTTTGCCAACTCTGAACCGGGAAAGGCTGCTTTCAGTATCGGTGCGCCTGATTCTTGGAATCTGTTGCCTGCCTGCCTGCCTGAGAGGCAGCTGAGAGGCAGCTGAGAGGCAGTGGTGGCCGAACGGTTTGCGGAGCGGTCTTGATATCGGAAGGTCGCTAGTTCGTATCCCCGGACCGGCACGTTAAAATTACCACAGCTGAAGTGCCCTTGGACAAGGCATTGAACCCCTACCATGAAATGTTCTATGAGCAGGGCCTGGCTGTAAACAAGTTCTTGAGCTTAGTCCAGTTACCCTGGGTAAACATAGTACCTTTCCTTTCCTGCATGCCTGCCTGCCTGCCATGCTATAATAAAATATTCCTATCCTAAGTTGACATCAAGTTGACATCAATCCACATCCCCTTCATACCAGTAGCACACATGCCAACCAATCAGGCGGCTGGTTGTTGGTTACCTTGGTGATGATGAGTTGTTGGTAGCACGGCGTTACCAGGAAGGTTGCAGTCATGTACAGGAAGATGATTGGCTCCACGGTGAAAATGCTCCTCAGGCGCTGCAGGCGTGTCTCCATGGCAACGCTCCACCCTGTACCTCTGGACACCGGGAATCCCACGCCGGTACCCCTGAACACTGGAATCAAAGCTATAGTTGGAACAAAAAGATAATAGAACGTCACCTGGAATCAGACAACATGCACAGCACTTCATGGTGACAAGTTGTAGGCAAGTTAATCAAACTAATCGACTCTATTGATTAATCAAAAACATACTCAATGATCAATTTAAACAAAAAATACTGAAACATGTAATGAAATGTATAGCTTCTTTTTTTTCGTTTTTGTTTTTTGAGGGGCGCTAGCCCCTCCTAGCATTACATTCCCATTGGCAATGAATGGAGAATTGTCATAGTGTCTGTGCAAATCGGCTTAGTGTCCATTTTTGGCCTCCATTTACATCATAATGTCATAATTATTAGGGTCCCATAGCGTCTATTTTACGTCATGATGATGTACGATGATAAGAGCAGTAAAGATATTTTGGGAGCATCAATTGGTGTGCAGATTTTTTCATTTCTTCACGATGATAAGAGCGCCCCTCACTTCACACGGGTGTGATTTTTATATACAAAATAGCAGAAGTTCACAACCGCGTAGTTATCTTGTAGATCTTTCACTTCTCCTGCAACACTGATTGGTTGGATTGATTGAATACTTTATTAACAGTTTGCAAACAGTATACAAAAGTTACAGTTATAAGATAATGTCAAGTAAAAGCCCTGAGGGCTTGTTTCCGTTGTGTCCTCATGTGTATTCAATTCATCAATTCATGCATCAGATCTTGTGCAGCAAAGTTATAATCAGACTAATCAATGTACAGCATTTGATTATTATAGAAAAAAAACATATCACCATTATTCAATGAATTGATAAAGTGATCAACAGAACTATACATAATAATCGATTGGTTACTACCTGTAACTGTTGTCTACAGTGAGAGTATAGCAGTTAAACTACCAGTGAAGGCAGTAGTTTACTGATCACAGGCTGTTCCAAAACCACAGTGAACTGTCCATGACTCCCTGCAGACTCTCCGTGAGAACTCTGCCGTCAACATTTTACTGTGGAAGTGATGGTTCCTTTTGTCCCCATATCACACACACACACACACACACACACACACACACACACGCAGAGAGAGAGAGGGATAGTCACGAGGGCCATGAGTCACAACAAGCAGTATAAAGCAAAGATAAGTGCTTGGTCGGCATGCACACTTCCTGGTTGTAAAGCTGCAGTATCTCAATTCTAGCCAATCGCAGCTGATGCTCAGCCAATGAGATGCCTTCGCCGCCGCATGGTGAAGTCAGTGGGTGGAGTTTTATGGACCACGGGGTCATCGACAAGTCAATATGTAAACTGTATACTCAATATAATACAATAATAATAATTAGTATTATTAACCTAAGATACAATTACACCCACACAACCTGAACATTGAACGGTCGTTCAGTGGACCTCCTGGGTTTTTCTCTGTGTGTTCCGAAGCCCTTTGAGCTGCAAATCCCTGCAAAATATCAGTACGATAATGTGAAATAAAAACCACACACACACACACACACAGAGAGAGAGAGAGAGAGAGAGAGAGAGAGAGTTTTAAAGTTCACAGTTGACTTTAAAGGATGCGGTGGTGACTCAGCCATTGTCGTGACTTTATGAGGTGTATATAAGCAGTTCCATGGCTTCAGGGCCACGACGGCAATATCCTCAAAGTCAGGTGGAAACCTTGTGAGTCCAAAAAAAAAACGGCTATCGCTGTCGTCGGGGGCAGAAACCACTTATCTCCAAATTAGAGAAGTGAGATAGCCAAAGAACAAAGGGCTGGGGAAGAATATGTTTTTTTCTCATCTCCATCCGTCTGTTTTCTGCAACAGGCCTGTCGGAGTATAATGCCCTCTTCGCGGAATCAATCTGATTGGTTGAAATGGCCATCTAGTACCCGTGCTCCAGGCGAGCGTCGCTGCACACCTAATCAAAACACGAACACAACTAGAAATGCACTTTGTCAAGCTGCCAACCTGCGCCTTGTGTGCACGCAGAGCGCACAAGTATACTGCTACTATAACTAATGTCCATTTCAGCAGCTGTTCTAAAATCCTTTAGACCCGTTATTGACCTTATACTAGTCTAGGGAATATTGGCCTCAGATCCTGTGCAGCAGGGGCGTGGCCCAGTGCGTTGCGTTTCAAATGAAATGCGAATCAAAAGACAGGGGCGGGTTCCACATGGAGTGGGCGCTATACATCTAAATAAGACGGAAGGGAAACAATTGCTCCTTGAGCGGTGGTGGCCTACTACAATTCAATTTGGAATTGGATTCCCTTCGGACTATTTTCATGGTATGCACAGTGCTTCAGACCGGAAAGGGGGAGTGTCCGCTCAAATTCTGAGCGCAACGTACTTCCCTCACAGGGATACATACGTTCCTTTTTTCCCAGGAGTCTTTCTCGCCCGCCTAGTGGCGAAAAAATAAAACTTCTGGGAACTCAGATTAACCTTATACCAACCTTGAAATGAATAGTTACGTCACCATCAACAGCCGATGAAGGACCACCATTCTCGGAACAGACAGACAGACAGACAGACAGACAGACAGAACATGTATGTATGCATACACTAAACATACCCTAGTTGTACGCTTTTCCGACACACCAAAGGTCTATTGGTTAGACCAGTCATTACCTCACCCTAACCCTAACCTCCCACGGGGCAGCACACCTAAACCTAACCTTAACCCATGTCTAACCAATGACTAGTCTAAACTATAAGTATGCACGCCCTCTGCTTGCGCAAGTAATCATACCTGTGTGAAAAGTGTGGAGGGGGATACGGAATTATACAAAGGTTCAAGACGCACAAATTATATAAGGTGGGTAAGACGCACACGAAGGAACGTTCCTTGTACAATGGGTGCTGCGTTCCTGGCGTTGTCGTTCCTAGAGCGACTGACTGCCTTGAACGCTGAACACTCTCTGAAAGGACCCGTGGCGTTGTCGTTCCTATAGCGACTGCCTTAACCCATGTCAGACGGGAACCCCTTTTGGTGTTTAAGCATTATGTTTAATATACTTTAGCTATTGAAAAATAGCAGATCTACAGCTTGTATAGGTCTATTTTTGAAAAATCTTGGAAATGTGAAAATATTCTTTCAGAGCAAACGTTTTTAACTCAAATCTTTGCTTCTGGGGGGGGGGGGAGGGGGGATCCCTGGAACAACATATTTTCAGATGGGGGTCGGCGGCCAAATACAGATAATTCTGGGGGTCCTTGACATGAAAAATGTTGAGAACCACTGTAGAAACACAGGATTTTCTGAAAACGCCCGGAAAAATAAAGAATTTAGAAGACATGTGTATAATCTATAGTGTCAGTCAGGTCTAAATGGGTTAAACGCTGAACACTCTCGGAGTCTGAAAAGGACCAATCTCTGCCTCTGCTGATGAACCTGGAAGCTGTGGATATAACAACCCCCCCCCTCGTCGTCGTCCCCCTCGTCCCCTCCCCCCCTCGTCTCTTTGTCCTCCGTACTCTCTCCGAGTAGTGGTGTGTATTTAAGAGCCTATATCGTTGCTGTCAGGTGGAAACCTCGTATGAGCCTATAGATACTCCAGACATTGAGGTATTTGTCCTTTATTTTAGTATTTCCAAATTTCCAATACTCCTTCCACTTCTACACCAGAGCAGAGCTCTCACAGTTCGGCCCGAACCCGACCCTATACCCGACCAGGCCCGACGTTTTCGCGTATAGGGTATAGGGTTCCAAAATGCACGGTAATTAGTCGGGCCGGGCAGAGTCTCGGGTTCCGTGACTCAGGCAGCAGAGAGCATGTATCAGTGTCTGTCTGTCTGTACGTCTGTCTGTCTGTACGTCTGTCTGTCTGTACCTCGCCATTGAAGCCTAACCAGTGAACCAAGGACAATCGACTACTATAGACTATAGACTTAAACAGTTTAAGTCCACACTATAATGATCCATAATGTATAAATGCTGGATAAGGGGTCAGGAAAAACGAGGCCTTTTCGTGTATAGGGGCCAGAATAAAATTTGAACTTAAACTGTTATTCTTTATTATTAGTACTCAGTGACGTTACAGAATCGCTTTCCACTATGTAACCTACTATAGCGGCTCAACACGTCTGCACATCGTGCCTCGTCTTGAGCTTGTAGATCTGCAATTTCTTGGTACTTTCATGTGCCGAAGTAGGGCGTTCAATCATTATGAAGAGAAAAGTTGAACTGTGGAGATTTTCTTCCCGGCGGTGGAGACTATCAGAGTGAATTAAAGTGCTTTAAAATACATCTAGCCATCATATGCACGCTCTCCCCGACACCTCTCAGTAATAGCATATACTTAACAGACTATCACGGGCATTTAGAGGGAAGGTGATGGCTTTAATAGACTCAGACTGCCTGTCTGATCGTTCTGTCCTCCCTCCATTCCTGCATGCTCACCTATTATTTCTTCTCTACGGATAGTCGGTATAGGGGTTGTCAAAGTGGGGTTCGGGGGGGTATAGGGGCCTCCCAGGTGGTCTTTCAGGTGGTTCCAGGGGGTCCTTTAGCATTTGGGGGTTCTCCTCGGCATGAAAATGTTTGAGAACCATGCAGTGGTCTAGAGACTGTACAGGGCTGTATTTTGCGTGTCTTAAGTACCAGGTCTTTTTTACCTAACTTGAGTAAACTAAAGACCTGGAGGCGTGATCAATGCCATTTGGCTATTCTGAGTGGCCAAAGAGCATTGATCACGCCTCCAGGTCTTTAGTTTACTCAAGTTAGGTAATAAGACCTGGTACTTAAGACACGCAAAATACAGCCCTGTGGCTTCTGTTAGTACCCCCTCCCCCCCCCTCTCCTCTCCTCTCCTCTAGGTTTTCCTGCAGACTGTACAGGCATTATGATGTATAACTGTCATATTTCATCAAATCAGCCTCCATAGTTACCACCATGCTGCTCTCACGCAGTATACCATTTAGGCATTTAGCAGACCCTCTTAATCCAGAGCGATGTACCGTAAGCAAGAACAAAAAAAACATGGTAATATACATCAAATACATAAAAAAAGTCATCGTGAATCATACGTATACAGTATATGAGCTTAAAACAGTGGAATATCTATATCTAATGAAACTATAAGTGTATAGAGTGCTATGTGTCTACATAAAGTACTATTTAAAGGTGATATAGGCAAGTTTTCAGTGTTTGTACACAGAATTGATCGAGTGTTTCCAAACAAATTAAAATCTAGCTCCACCCCCCTCCCCCCGTCATTCTATTGGCTGAGCCAGGTCACTTCAGGCTATGGGGTTGTTGTTGCTGCTGGGAGGGACGCTATGGATATTGCGCTCGTATGGCTAAATATGACATTAAAAAATTATGAATTTCTATCGATATCATAGTTACAACAATGACATTGAGTTGACATGTTTTTTTAAGGGTAACTGTAGCGTAATCACAATATCACAAGACTGACACGACGAGTCCCGCAAATGAGGAAGTAGGAAGTAGTGGAGCAGACTCACTGGCTCTCAATTCAATTATCTTTCATTTGTAATCGTGCATATAAAACATATTGCCCCTCAAATGCCCCAGCCACTACAGCATCGTTCATGTGAACTACTTTGTCCACGGTTATTCATCGCTATGATGATCAGCGACGGCTTGTCACCGTTGGCGAGCACGGGTTGAATGCAAGCTTCAAGCCGGCCGGACCACCAAACCATGCGCTATACATAGCGATTCTCATAATTTCAACAGGCTTACATATTACATCATAAACATACTATTTCACATGAACAATGGTGAAACTAAGATATGGGGATAATATTATACTTGCAAATTGCAAGTATAATATTATCCCCATATCTTAGTTTCACCAATGCGATTTCATTGCAAGTTGCAATGAAATCGCATTGCGTTTTCATTATAATACTGCTGGGTCGAACACACATGCAGTCACAGCCTCGCGCTGCAATTGGCTAAGACTCCGCGTCACCCCCCACACAGACCCTCCTCCCAACACGACGCTTCCGTCCCGCGACATAAACAACAGTGGATATAAACAGATACAAACACATAGAGGGAGACAAAGGGAGAGTGTATGTCTACAGGGCAGCAGCTCAGCATCAAAATATAGGGGAAGATAGAGGGAATAAGGCCACAAATATAGATAGATAAATATGTTGATTTTTGGCTGAAAACTTGCCTATATCACCTTTAAGTTACATAAATACATAAAAGTTACATAAAAGTCCGACACTGATACTGATCTTGTGAAATGTTGCAAAATCTCCAAAATGATTATATGTCAAAACCGACGTCAAAACTGTTCCTGTGTGAAGGGGAGAATGTTTATAGGCCTGTCACAAAAATGCTAAATTATGTTATATATATATATATATATATATATATATATATATATATATATATATATATCTGATTGACATTTATAACACTTAAATGGTGTAAAAGATCCGTTTCTCCTGATAGGGTAAATTGCCGATCACAGATAGGGTAAATGCTGATTACCGATCGGAGTGAATATCGGCCGATCACCGATCGCTGGCCGATTATTGGAGCCTCTCTAATACGCAATACTACTATTATATCTTCCCTTCTTCTCTGGAGTCTCTGCCTCAAAGCAGACCAGAGGTATAGAAAGCTGTCGTATTCCCTGATGTCATCGCTAATAGGGACACATCATGCATCAGTAAGCAGGAACTGGGGGACGGCAATGAAGGACCGGGGCGGGGAGTCTGGCGTGGGCATTGTGTGAAATCCAACGATCGCGACCGCGGGTCGAAAAATGCAGCACACCTCACGACCATTACACATACAAGTACCACGTTGGGATGTATAACACATAATACCGTCGTTATATGGTGATAAATTCCCCGACATTATCGTGGTCATCTAATCTAAACACACTACTTATGCAGGTTAACCCATTCTGACCGGGAACCCATTTTGGTGTTAGCATCATGTTATGCTTTAAAATAGCAGATCTACAAGCTCATAGCGCGCCACCGAGTGGCGCGCTACGAGCTTGTAGGTCTGCTATTTTTTTTTAAATCGAAGAACGACTGACATTTTTTAAATTTGATCTCAGGTCAGAATGGGTTAATCAGACCTAGTGTGTGTCCAGTGGAAACCTCGTATGAATCTGATCTCAGGTCAGAATGGGTTAAACACGTTTTGTTTGAAAAGCAGCCGCGTATAACGAGAGTGAAACACACCGTGACTCTATAGCTATAATCCCTTGGTTACATATAGCTGGTTGGCTGAGCAACATCTAGGCTACCTTATAGCTATTGTAGTCAAACAGTGTATATAGGGTTAGGGGTGTCGCATGCAGTGATGAAGTACCTGCCCGCCATCGAACGCGGAGGCTGGGTTGGTCGAATCACCGTCCGGCTTTGTCGGGCTTGGTCTATACAGTATACATATACGAACAGGATTGGCCCAATTCTTTACCTCCTCTCGGTGGGGGCTCCTCACTGGCAGGTGAGCCAGTATACTGTATAGCACACGACGACAGTGTCAACACACAGAACATGTATGTGGGGAGGAAATAATTGGCCTAACCTCCCTCTCTCTCTCTCTCTCTCTCTCTCAAGTAAAAACAAGGAAAAAGAAAGACCAAGGTGTAAGTAGAGCAGCAGAACATTATAAATGTCGTGGATTTGTACTAAATTACATCCCGGGGTGAACCATGCTGATGTACGACGGCTCAGATATATATATATATATATATATATATATATATATATATATATATATATATATATATATATATATATAAACTTGCCGTGGGCTCCATCCATCCGTCTGACATTCAACTGTATTTAACCCATTCTGAACGGGAACGCATTTTGGTGTTAGCACTATGTTATGCTTTAGGTATTGAAAAATAGCAGATCTACAAGCTCATAGCGCGCCGAGCTTGTAGGTCTGCTATTTTTGAAAAATCGAACAACAACTGACATTTTTAGAATCTGATCTCAGGTCAGAATGGGTTCATCAGACCATTGTGTGTCCAGTGGAAACCTCGTATCTCGGATCTCAGGTCAGAATGGGTTAATTGAATTCTGGGTGTTGTGGTTCCAAAGAGAGGTCCATTCCAGGACGACGTCCACAGAGAACCCTGCAGGCTATGTGTCGGGGCGTGGTGAGACTGAAAGACGGAACAGAAAGCGTGTATGTGTCCGATGTACAAGAGTGTAGCGGGGAAACGTTGGTTTCTAAGTGAAAAGTTAAAAAATCACACCTGTGTGAACTGAGTGGTGCTTCCCTCATTGGAGAACATATTGTTATCATGGTCTGACAATGGATGTTCTGTTAACCAAAGACGTGGACCGCCAGGGAGACCCTCGCTGTAACAATGCATGTTCTGTTAACCAAAGACGTGGACAGACAGGGAGACCCTCGCTGTAACCAAACAAACACTCGATGTGTCATTGAGCATAACCATGAGCATAATTGAGTGGGTATATTAATGACAATGGCTATGGCAACTCCAAACGGCTCCAAAAACAGCAGGATGCCAGCACTATTTAACCCCACTGATTGCGGAAACAGAAATAAAAAATTGGGTTGTGTATTTGAGTGTGTTCGGCAAAGCAATACAGATTGGCTTGCCTGCAGGAACTGTCCACCTCCCTATTCACAGACTAGCTGAGTGATGAATTCATAAAAATGGCTATGCCAAGTCCAAACAGCCCCAAAGACACACGATGCCAGCCTATAGGCACGATCTAAATTGCGCTGTTTTTTTTGTTTAATTTGATGTCGACAAATCACGTAACGCAATTCTCTTTCAAATCGTGGTTACATTAAATGCATTTCTGTGCTTTCCCTCTGACTCGTAATCTCGGGCACAGCTGGAAAGGAGAGGCTCTCTCCGCGGCGGCAGCCCCTGATCGGTTTGTTTCCCCCCCCCCCAGAATAAAATGTAAAGGTTGAAATGAAAGTAAAAACACGCAACTTAGTTATTCCCGGCAGGCAGGCAGGCACTGGCAGGCAGCAGGTGAGCGAGGTCATGTGTTGTTGAGACTGATGGTGCTGCAGGTAATTATTGGGCTGAGCTGTGGATGGAGGGCTCCGCTCCGCGCCCCGATGCACTCGCTGCAGAGAGAGAGAGAGAGAGAGAGAGAGAGAGAGAGAGAGAGAGAGAGAGAGAGAGAGAGACAGAGAGAGAGCGAGAGAGAGAGAGAGAGAGAGAGAGAGAGAGAGAGAGAGAGATGCTGTTCACAGTGGTGGAAAAAGTACTCAAATGTAGCTTGTAATTGTGAGCGAAAGGGCCTTTTTCTGCATTTTATCCCGCCCTATAGGGTAGGTACCCTCACATGGTCTCCCCGTGTCCACTATAGGGTAGGTACCCTCACATGTTCTCCCCGTGTCCACTATAGGGTACGTACCCTCACATGTTCTCCCCGTGTCCCCTAGGGTAGGTACCCTTACATGTTCTCCCCGTGTCCCCTATATAGGGTAGGTACCCTCACATGTTCTCCCTGTGTCCCCTATAGGGTATAGTATACCCTCACATGTTCTCCCCGTGTCCCCTATAGGGTAGGTACCCTCACATGTTCTCCCCGTGTCCCCTATAGGGTAGGTACCCTCACATGTTCCCCTGTGTCCCCTATAGGGTAGGTATACCCTCACATGTTCTCCCCGTGTCCCCTATAGGGTAGGTACCCTCACATGTTCTTCCTGTGTCCCCTATAGGGTATAGGTACCCTCACATGTTCTCCCCGTGTCCCCTATAGGGTAGGTACCCTCACATGTTCTCCCTGTGTCCCCTATAGGGTAGGTACCCTCACATGTTCTCCCTGTGTCCCCTATAGGGTAGGTATACCCTCACATGTTCTCCCTGTGTCCCCTATAGGGTAGGTACCCTCACATGTTCTCCCTGTGTCCCCTATAGGGTATAGGTACCCTCACATGTTCTCCCCGTGTCCCCTATAGGGTAGGTACCCTCACATGTTCTCCCCGTGTCCCCTATAGGGTAGGTACCCTCACATGTTCTCCCCGTGTCCCCTATAGGGTAGGTACCCTCACATGTTCTCCCCGTGTCCACTATAGGGTAGGTACCCTCACATGTTCTCCCTGTGTCCCCTATAGGGTAGGTACCCTCACATGTTCTCCCCGTGTCCCCTATAGGGTAGGTATACCCTCACATGTTCTCCCCGTGTCCCCTATAGGGTAGGTACCCTCACATGTTCTCCCCGTGTCCCCTATAGGGTAGGTATACGCTCACATGTTCTCCCCGTGTCCCCTATAGGGTAGGTACACCCTCACATGTTCTCCCCGTGTCCCCTATAGGGTAGGTACCCTCACATGTTCTCCCCGTGTCCCCTATAGGGTAGGTACACCCTCACATGTTCTCCCCGTGTCCCCTATAGGGTATAGGTACCCTCACATGTTCTCCCCGTGTCCCCTATAGGGTAGGTACCCTCACATGTTCTCCCCGTGTCCCCTATACAGGGTAGGTACCCTCACATGGTCTCCTCGTGTCCCCTATAGGGTAGGTACACCCTCACATGTTCTCCCCGTGTCCCCTATAGGGTATAGGTACCCTCACATGTTCTGCTCACTCCTCTCGTATTGAAGGAAGCATGAGCTCGGTTCGGGGCTCTCCGCAGGTTGGCAGAGCTATAGGGAGAGCCCAGGATTACATTTTAGGCAATTGGCACCGGGTGAAAAAAAATGGGTTACAAAATCGCGGTTTGATTTATTTTTGTCATACTGTTGCACACATACAGGAAATTGCATTGACCCATCCTATAAAAACTAGGAGCAGGGAGCATTGTGTGGCACTCTGGGAGCAATTAGGGCATAACCCATTCAGGACGGGAACCCCTCTTGGTGTTTTAAGCATTATGTTATACTTTAGCATATTGAAAAATAGCAGATCTACAAGCTCATATAGCGTGGCACCCGGAGCTTGTAGATATGCTTTTTTTTTAAATTATTGTGAAAATGCGGCGCAAATCTTTGAATATATATTCTTTCAGACTAGCGAACGTTTTTAACTCAAATCTTTGCTTCTGGGGGGGGGGTTCCCTGGAACAACATATTTTGAGATTGGGGTTGGCGACCAATTACATATTATATGTTTGGGGGTCCTTGACAACAACTGACATAGAATCATGGGTTTTTCAGGAAACTGTCAGGACTTATAGAAGGCATTTGTAGAATCGTCCTCAGGTCTATAATGGGATAAGAAAGAGTCTTGCACAGGGACACACATCGACACATTGCTGCATGGCCTCATGGCCACTGATCCCGGGACAACCAGGCGCCTTGTGAGATTGCAGATTGGCTATTTTCAAATAGCCAAAGTATATACTTATATAGGTATGAATTGGTTATTTGACAAAGTATAACTAGCAACTAAAGTGCAGTGGAGTAAATAGTATACAATATTTGCCTCTGCAGATGTATAGTGGAGAACAGAGAAGTGAAAGCATCAAAAACTGGAAACACTCCAGTGAAGTTAAAATTCCACTCTCAAGTAATAAGTACAGTAGAGTAACTGTACTTAGTTACTTCCCACCAGTGGCTGTGTGTGGAGAGCTAAATGCACAGACAGGCAGGCAGCAGAGACAGAGTGCAGGGCCCTCTTGGAGGCTCTCTCTATAGCTCGGGCTCGGGGCGCAATTTGCTGTGGAGATGGCTGGGCCATAAGTCAAGCAGAAGGTCTGCGGTGAAAGCTGTGCTCATTTGAAAAAGCTTCAAATTATAAACGAACCGTTGGGGGGGAGTTTTTCCTGTTAAAACTTTTATGTGCTCTCCCCCGTGTTCCTAACTTCCTATATATGAAAGACAGGCACCCGCAATGAGTGGCTGCTGTTCCTATTTATATGAAAGGACATTCAACCAATGAGTGGTTTCTGTTCCTATATGAAAGACATTCACCCAATGAGTGGTTCCTGTTCCTATTTATATGAAAGGACATCCACCCAATGAGTGGCTGCTGTTCCTATATGAAAGACATTCACCCAATGAGTGGTTGCTGTTCCTATATATGAAAGACATTCACCCAATGAGTGGCTGCTGTTCCTATACATGAAAGACATTCACCCAATGAGTGGCTGCTGTTCCTATATATGAAAGACATTCACCCAATGAGTGGTTGCTGTTCCTATATATGAAAGACATTCACCCAATGAGTGGTTGCTGTTCCTATATATGAAAGACATTCACCCAATGAGTGGTTCCTGTTCCTATTTATATGAAAGGACATCCACCCAATGAGTGGCTGCTGTTCCTATATGAAAGACATTCACCCAATGAGTGGTTGCTGTTCTTATATGAAAGACATTCACCCAATGAGTGGCTGCTGTTCCTATACATGAAAGACATTCACCCAATGAGTGGCTGCTGTTCCTATATATGAAAGACATTCACCCAATGAGTGGTTGCTGTTCCTATATATGAAAGACATTCACCCAATGAGTGGTTGCTGTTCCTATATATGAAAGACATTCACCCAATGAGTGGCTGCTGTTCCTATATATGAAAGACATTCACCCAATGAGTGGCTGCTGTTCCTATACATGAAAGACATTCACCCAATGAGTGGCTGCTGTTCCTATATATGAAAGACATTCACCCAATAGTGCTGTTCCTATATGAAAGACATTCACCCAATGAGTGGCTGCTGTTCCTATATGGAAGACATTCACCCAATGAGTGGCTGCTGTTCCTATATGAAAGACATTCACCCAATGAGTGGTTGCTGTTCCTATTTATATGAAAGGACATTCAACCAATGAGTGGTTCCTGTTCCTATATGAAAGACAGGCACCCAATGAGTGGTTCCTGTTCCCTATATATGAAAGACATTCACCCAATGAGTGGTTGCTGTTCTTATATGAAAGACATTCACCCAATGAGTGGCTGCTGTTCCTATATATGAAAGACATTCACCCAATGAGTGGTTGCTGTTCTTATATGAAAGACATTCACCCAATGAGTGGTTCCTGTTCCTTATATATGAAAGACATTCACCCAATGAGTGGCTGCTGTTCCTATATATGAAAGACATTCACCCAATGAGTGGCTGCTGTTCCTTATATATGAAAGACATTCACCCAATGAGTGGCTGCTGTTCCTATATGAAAGACATTCACCCAATGAGTGGCTGCTGTTCCTATATGAAAGACATTCACCCAATGAGTGGCTGCTGTTCCTATATGAAAGACATTCACCCAATGAGTGGTTGCTGTTCCTATATATGAAATACATTCACCCAATGAGTGGTTGCTGTTCCTATATATGAAATACATTCACCCAATGAGTGGTTGCTGTTCCTATATATGAAATACATTCACCCAATGAGTGGTTGCTGTTCCTATATGGAAGACATTCACCCAATGAGTGGTTGTTGTCGGGCAACCACACGTATGCCCTCGATCCGATCGTACAACAGTGTCACACAAGCGTACGTATCAAAAACAGCGTCACGTGAAGAAACATGTACAGTGAAAGTGGTTAAGTTTGTCTGTGGGTTTTATGAATAGTGAGTGGCTTATCGTCGGTATCAGCCGGTAACACGCGGGAGTCAGTCCCCGTTACAATGTGCTATAGAGTCCAAGGGGGGAGTCCCTTGTGGTGCGCGAACGCCCTCTAGGGGGTGTGTGACATAAAAATGGTGATGGCGGTTTTATGGTGTTATTTAACACAAACGGCAACATCTGGTACTGTACTAACTGTTGTAAGGAGATGTATAGAGCAGCTTCGTGGCTCTCAGTGCAGTGACATTCTGTGATTATTTGACATAATCGTATTGAAAAAAAAAAAACATTTTCGGCCAAATACAACGAGACTGAGCGTTGGGGGTTGCGTCAGCTATAGGTCAGGAAGTAACAGGGGGTGCTATAACGCTATTGTTACTGCTACTGAATTAGTTAGATTTCAGCTAGAAGCAGACTGTATCATTATATGAGTGACTGACTGTCATAAACTATATACAGAGACACCTCCCTGACAACACAGAGAAAGCTTCTTTATATTTGGACCACAACGCTTATATGGAACGATTTTAAGATGACCCCATGTTATTCTCCATAGAGCAATTATACTTCGTGAACCAGGGGAATCGAGGGGACGAGCGAGCGACGTCAGGACGTCGGCGCGCTATAGTTCCTCGTTCTTCATCCTAAAGAAGAGATGGGTTTCAGACATCCGTTTATAAAAGTCTGTATCTTCTGCAATGTTCTATTCTCCCAAAGTCTCTGAACGGACCCACGAGAAGGACGCATTTTACATTTTCTCGTGAGGACAAGGAAAATGGTCCTCACTCACTTAATGTCTATTTCGCCAATTCTATAGCTTGACAAACCGAATAGTGGTGCACCACTCATCTATTGAACTCAACGGACGCTATACCGTCCTATTCTTTTCATTTGACCATGGAATAGCAATACAAGTGAGAGCGGACACACGCACGCACACACACACAAGCACGCACGCACACACACAACCCTCCCCCTCATGCCAGTTCCCTCCCCGGCGTCGTGCACAGGGGGGTCAGTCACATCACGTACGCCTCCGCTCTCCGCTCTCCTCAAGCACTCAACACTCAGTTTAACCCCTTACATGACGACGACGACTACATTCTGTGACTTGAACTGAGATGTTGGCAAATTGCAATCCATTAAAAGGTCAAAGCCATCAGGCATTCCTTTTAGGAAGAAGAAAAAAAAAACAAGACTCGAGGTCCTTGCAGACACGCTAACGCGCTATTTTCGGCGAACGCTTTCCCCTGCACAATAACATGAAGAGGCGCTAGTATAGCGCCCTGAGGGACTCCACTCAACCGTACAGGGTTTATGTATAGAAGAGCCGTCACAATTACACATTTAAAGGAGAAGGCTTTCTTACCTTTATTTGTAGTTGTTACGTCCCCACCAAAGAGGTCCAGGTGTCATTTTGTGCAAAGGAGCATTATTGGCTATTTCCCTACCATAAGCTCTCAATGAATTTAATTGCATTGAATTGAATGGGCCATTGGGTTTTTGTGCTAATTCACTTAATTCCATCACTCAAAAATAAAAAAAATTGTATTCTCTCTTTATAATGTAAATAGTATCCCAAGCGGCACACTTTACTACTTATTTTGATGGAAATAAGTGAATTAGCACAAAAACCCAATCCCCATTGAGGGCTTATATTAGGGGAAATAGCCAAGAATGCACTTTTGCACAAAATAACACCTGGACCTCTTTGGTGGGGACGTAACAACTACAAATAACACCTGGACCTCTTTGGTGGGGACGTAACAACTACAAATAAAGGTAAGAAAGCCTTCTAGCATGGAATTCTACTTTAAGTTGACGATTAACTGTTACACAAACAATTGCAATTAACGATTTAATTGTGAACTTGTGAAAAAACATTGATACAAAATTAATTTCTGTTTGCCTTTTAGGCTTAGGGATTTCTACGTGGTTCAAATCCCAACGGTCCGGTGCGGGAAAGAGATGTCTACGTTTACCGCATGATCACTTTCAATCGCCTTTCTACACACCCGGGCACTTTACCAACTAGCACTGGATGATTGCACTCCGATCACGTGATCCCCCCAATTAAAAAAAAAAAAAGCCCCCCCCCCTTCCCCCTTCCTGAAAGCAGGATGGGAGGCAAACTCCGTATTGTCACGTAATGGCGGCTCAGAGACTCCCATGATGCAACTCAGGTCAACAGAATCGCTGCATACCAAGCCCGATCGTGTCTGTGCAGTGCAGGGTGCTGCACCTCTCATCTGATTTATCCCTCTCTCTCTTTGTTTCAGGGAGGGGAGGGCTCTCTCCTGTGTGTTTCAGCCGAGGGGTTGTGTGTGTAATATGACCCGAGTGTGACTGAGTGTCTGTCCGTCAGATCTCTGTCTCCTTTTTTCTTCACATTCACACAAAATAACCCTGTATCGTCCCTCGGCGAGCGGTTATTTCTTTATCATGATGATCAACGCCGGTCAGATGGAACATGGCACATGTGCTGAGAGTTGGGCAGGCGTTGGCAGCAACACTATAACCGCCTCACAACGGTCTTTCCACCTCGGAGGAAAAAACAGCAGGCGAACTCGGCTAGCCGAGTTGGAACGATACACGGCGTCTGACATAGAACCGCTCCTAATTAGGCGTTCTGTTCAAGAAGAGTATACGTTACTACAAAAGCAGGTGTTACATGAAGGTATGCTGTGTGATTCTCGCTATAAGAGAACATTTACTGTCGGCCAAGGAAAAGTTTGTTCGTCCAATGCTATCATCGTATAGCAGTGAGGGCCATGCAGTTAATCAGAATCGATAGCAGTCTTTGTGTTAATATTATATTGTTACAATGATATATATTGTTATATATAGTGGAAATAGCTGATCTACAAGCTTAGAAACGCGTTTGCGAAATGGCACGTTGTACATTTGTTTTGCTTTTTTTGTTTGTTTGATTATCTTCCAACATGTGGGAAACGATTATGACGATTATGGAAAATATTTGCGATTATCTGCAGGTATAATAAAACTGCGACTGGATGATTATGCATGGCCTATTTAAGTGGTTAAAATCCTGAACGGATCCAACTCTACAGGGAGAATGGGACATTGAATTCAGTAAAAAATGAATAAAAAGAGAAAGCCAGAGAGAGAGGAAAAAACAAGTGATAAAATTAAAAAAACACACAGCGTATAGCAGTAAACGCTTCAGAGCATTCTGACACACTCTCTGGTGTCTGACGCCGTGTGTCAACTGGCTTATTTGACTTCCCTTTTTTCTCCCCCGGATACATTTCTTCGTCTGCTGGGAAATGTTAACCTTTTTTTCCCGGCCCACGGGGAAAAGTTAACATTTACCACATTGACACGTTCACTGAGAAACATGCGCGCGCGCACGCACGCACACACGCACGCACGCACGCACGCACGCACACTTGGGACGAAAAAGTGCAATAGAAAATGGGTACGCTCTCAGAGTTACATAATATATCTCAAGGGCTGTAACTATATACTTTTCCCTGGGGGTCCCTGGGGGTCCCTGGGGCCACACTTTGAGAACCCCTGACATATGGGGGAAACTCCCTGTATACAGTATATGCATATTTGAATAATATAATCTAGATTTGTGTGGATGAAGTCTTGAAAGTAAATGCGGAATATTCGTTGAGTGTTCTTCCGAACACGACACGTATGAAGGATATAGGCACAGATAAGCTTTGAGCTTCAGCCTATTATATTATATGCCTTTTCGATCAACCAGAAAGAGATGTTTCTGGATTACAGTTTTCTGTATAGTTTATTGATTGGCTGCAGGCGGCAACTTCACTGGTATACTGTACCTATATTTCTTTTTAAATGTGTCCACCGTAACACTTTGACCCCCCCCCCCCCCCCCCCCCCATTTTAACCATCAATGGCTTCCTTTCTGAAAAATAACGTTATTGTAAAAAGATTCACGCGTTTAGATATTGCTATTTACAATGAGAAGCGGACGGGAGCTGGTGCCACTTGGACCTGCAGGGACATACAAAATGGACTACAAAATAGACATACAAAATGGACTACAAAATGTATTTGTACTTTTACTGCACTATATTCATGAAAATGTTTGAGAAACATAGGTTTTTCAGAAAACTGTCAGGATTTATTGTTATTTTGTAGAATCGTCCTCAGGTCTAAATGGGTTAAGGAAACAAGAATGACACGCGTGTATCATTAACTGCCAGGTGAAAGAAGCACTTTCCGTTGTGCATCTGTCCCCCGTTTTATTTTTATTGTATAATTCTTTCTCCCCCTATAATATTGTATATATATATATATATATCAACGTGTATGTTTCTCTGGACGTTGTTTCCGTTAGTTCTTTGTCTTTTTTTTGTCGGTTCAATCACTGTGTTTTGTTGTGTAGCTCCAGTTATCTCATAACATTAGCGGCTGTTGTGAGGCACTCCGCGTTAACCGAGATTCTGGCAGTTAACACTTCCGCGTTGCGGCCTTTCAGGGCTTAGGAGGCACTCCCACTGGCTTAGGCGGCGTTTCAGAGCATGGGTTCAGACTCTGGGGCGGCCAATCATGACTACTATAGGTCGTCAAAGCCAACCCTGAGCGGAAATGGGTCCAGGTTTCATCCATGGCAAAAAAAAACGCTCTACAACAAAATTTTGATTTTAGTTTTAGTCATAGTCTCTTGAATGGATTCCATTTTTAGTCACATTTTAGTCACCCGGAATGTTTTAATGTTAGTCTAGTTTTAGTCGACTAAATGTCATACGATTTTGTCGACTAAATCTACAGTTGATTTAGTTTACTAAAATGTATTTTGGTGGGCGTTGATGCTATCGTAATGACCGTTTTTATACACTTGCTGAAGATAGCCGATCTACAAGCTCACAACGCGTGGCGCTGCAACGCGCTGTGAGCTTGAATCGGCTATTTTCAGCATGCAACCAAGTGTAAAATGACTTATACTGGATCTCTTGTCCACTAGTGCCTTCCTAACGTTTTAGTCCAGTTTTTTGGTCAGTATATTTAGTCTTAGTTTTAGTCGTCACAGCTTAGTTTTCATTTAGTTTCCATTTAGTTTTCGTCAGTGGAAAAAAGGTAGTAGGCCGAACATTTTCCGTCTTAGTTTTAGTCGAGGAAATCAACACTGCAGACAACAGACAGACCCACGCATGCCACACGACTGCCAGGCCTTATACAAGCCTTCCTACATTGTTCCTCACACAAGTTCAGAGCATCCGATGGACGCTTCATTATGCGCACACACTTCAGCACCATGGACAGCGAACGTGTCATTTTGGAACCCCACTTCAAACTATAACGAGCAATACTGTCAATTATCTGGAATGTTTGGGGGGGGGGGAAATAGCACGGCAGAGCCCTCAGTTCAAATACAAGTATAGAAATTAATTCCAGCACAGCAGTCCATCGGTTGAAGTATAGAAATTAAATGTCAAGTACACTATTTACATGTCAACAGGGGGCATGCAGGTACCCGCCACAGACAGGCAGGCGTGGAGAGGATCTGAGGACATTTTACTCAGATACTGTATACTGAAACTTTTTCACGCCAAGGACCCCCACATTGGCACTCATCAGCCCGCAGACCCCCATTTGAAAAGACATGCCAGGGACCCCCCATATAAGAGAAGATTATATTTTTTACGGCTCTAGCCCTTTATTTTCAAGGACCCCCAGTTTGACATGCATTAGTCTACGGACTCCCCATGCAATGGTATTTCTATCTTCTGGGACCCACAACTTACATTGTGTACAGATGGAACCAAATGGACCCTTTGGTTATACCTTTCTATCACTCTCAGAGCTACAGACCCTATACGGGTCTATTTGGTTCAAAACTATCATTTTGCATGGGGACCCCCTGTAACTCCCTCAAGGACCCCTGGGGGTCCCCGGTCCCCACTTTGGGAACCCGTTTCCAACCTATCTCCATATATATGATTGGTCCTCACTAATGCCCAATACTATAGCGATGTGCCGATCACGTGTTTTTGCTCCCAATCCGATTCCAATCTGATTTGATTTTGAGTCTCTGCCGACACCGATTTCCCCCCCCCCCCCGATACGATAATTATATTTTAATAGAACACTTATGCCATATCACGATAGTACAATATCCAAAATCCACAGACAATATCCAGTCTAATATCATGATATGGATAATATAATATTGATACTAGGGATGTCACTTTTTTTTTCTCCCGATCCGATTCCGATCATTTGACAATGACGTGATCGGCATCCCATCGATGATGTCACTGGTAGGCGGTTTTCCGAACCGTCCCCACAGTCCTCCTCTGAGAATGAATTCATGAGTTTCAAATACAGCTGCAATTTGTCTAATTACTTGTTGGCATATATAGAACTATAATGTTCTACGCCGATATATGGAGCTGACCGGTTCTGTGACATTCCATAATATGTTGATCTGACCTCATCAAACCCTGTACACTCCAAGGCACGCTCCATATATGGCCGGTATACAGAATCTCATGCCAAAGTGCCAGCGCTCGCCCAGCAGTCTGCTGTCACCCCAGGCTTACTGGTATAACCACTGAATGTGTGTCTTGACAGTGACTCTGATTGAAGGAGCACGTTGCTGTATGGTTTTCATTTGTATTTCATTTTCATTTCATTTCCCCACCACAGCTTCAACTGCGCCGCCTTCTCCACTCCAGGCAAACATACACAGGCCCCAAACGGAAGCTGCTCTATATATAATTAGCAGGGAAACAAAGTTAATTACACAAGCTGAACACCAAACTGTTTGAGGCGTAATTAATTACATAACCTGAACGCAGAAGCGTTTTGTCTGTCTCTTCAGCGCGAACCTATAACTAACCCGCAGGTCGCACACAAACTAACTGCGGCGTTTAATTGCCTGATGGCAAATTAGCTCAAAGCTCATTTTGCCATCACGAGTTGGAGC
Organism: Protomyctophum bolini; assembly: GCF_963924005.1. Taxonomy (NCBI): domain Eukaryota; kingdom Metazoa; phylum Chordata; class Actinopteri; order Myctophiformes; family Myctophidae; genus Protomyctophum; species Protomyctophum bolini. Next base: position 19,961,440 of record NC_137876.1, read on the forward strand.
CAAAATTGCAGTTGATAGCTCTGTGTGTGTGTGTGTGTGTGTGCGGCTATGTGCGCATGGCTGCGTGTCCACGGCTGCGTGTGCGTGCGTGCTCATGCATGTGCGTGTGCTTGTGTGTGCTCATGCATGTGCTTGTGCGTGCATGTGCGTGCCTGCGTGCGTGCCTGCGTGCCTGCCTGCGTGCCTGCATGCCTGCGTGCATGCCTGCGTGTGGTGATGTGATGTGATTTAGTGCTTGTCATTGGCCATCAGTCTGCTCGACAGACGCTGAATGACAGATGAGGACAGAGACAGATTTAGAACCTACTCCTCTCTTCTTCTTCGTCCTCGTTACTCCGCTTGTTAAATCGTTAAGTGTTCATGTCTTGTCACTCTCTCTCTCTCTCTCTCTCTCTCTCTCTGCCTTCCAAACCTTTCCTCTACATCTCTCTCTCTCTCTGCCTTCCAAACCTTTCCATCTCTGGGTTGGCTTTGAGGAGCAGAATGGACAGCGGATTGAATTCCACTATAACACAATAAAGTGCCACTGATCATACCACAGAGAGTCACATATACGGCATCAAAAGTGTAGCAGATATAGCAATCCGTATAGCAGGCGCTTGTTTTATTGCTTTAACTTTGTATACAAGATTTCCGATAATCTTACCGGCACCCAGAAGGTCTGGTGCCGTGTCAGTAGTCAGAAGGTTCATTGTTTCCGAAATGACTATCCCTATATCTCTAACCCTAACCTAAACCTATAACCGCAAGCACGGGAGCAGTGCATGTTCGGACTAACGGGACTTCGGATCTATGGGCAGTTCCCGAAGGTCTACCCGTTTCTTGCCTAAAAGGCACGTTGTAGCTTTATTATGTTTTTCCTTTATTTCCCTTTAAACCTCTCAGGGGCTTCCGACGAATAAACAACACAATAATCCAAAAACAATACAACACTCGCCAACAAAATATTTGTGCATAACTACAATTATTCATGCCCGGCAGCGAGCGATGCAAATTTGCGACACCTGTTCACTAAGTTTGGCATTTGTTATTTGCTAGCAACAATAAGAATCCAGAATAATCCAATGAGGAAGATCTCGTCCTCCTCCTCCTCACTCGTTAACCCATTCAGACCTGAGGACGATTCTACGAATGCCTTGTATGACAGTTTTCTGAAAAACCTCATGTTTCTGTGTCAGTCGTTCTCAAACATCAAGGACCCCCTCATTTTTGGGGGCCTTGACATGAAATATTGAGCACCACTGATACAGAAACATGAGGTATTTCAGAAAACTGTCAGGAAGACATTTTTTTTTATTTCGACGTCAGGCCTAAATTGGTTAATTGAATTTGACAACAGGAAGTGATGCCCATACTTGACACAAACCCTTTCCCCCCACAAGGCTCCCCATAGATAGACCACAGGCCTATAAACACAGTGGTTCCCATAGATAGACCACAGGCCTATACACACAGTGGTTCCCATAGATAGACCACAGGCCTATAAACACAGTGGTTCCCATAGATAGACCACAGGCCTATTCACACAGTGGTTCCCATAGATAGACCACAGGCATATTCACACAGTGGGTCCCCCATAGATAGACCATAGGCCTATTCACACAGTGGTTCCCATAGATAGACCACAGGCCTATTCACACAGTGGTTCCCATAGATAGACCATAGGCCTATTCACACAGTGGGTCCCCCATAGATAGACCACAGGCCTATTCACACAGTGGGTCCCCCATAGATAGACCACATGCCTATTCACACAGTGGTTCCCATAGATAGACCATGGCCTATTCACACAGTGGGTCCCCCATAGATAGACCACAGGCCTATTCACACAGTGGGTCCCCCATAGGTAGACCATAGGCCTATTCACACAGTGGGTCCCCCATAGATAGACCATAGGCCTATTCACACAGTGGGTCCCCCATAGATAGGCCACAGGCCTATTCACACAGTGGGTCCCCCATAGATAGACCACAGGCCTATTCACACAGTGGTTCCCATAGATAGACCACAGGCCTATTCACACAGTGGTTCCCATAGATAGACCACAGGCCTATTCACACAGTGGTTCCCATAGATAGACCACAGGCCTATTCACACAGTGGTTCCCATAGACATAGATAGACCACAGGCCTATTCACACAGTGGTCCCCATAGATAGACCACAGGCCTATTCACACAGTGGTTCCCATAGACATAGATAGACCACAGGCCTATTCACACAGTGGTCCCCATAGATAGACCACAGGCCTATTCACACAGTGGTTCCCATAGACATAGATAGACCACAGGCCTATTCACACAGTGGTTCCCATAGATAGACCACAGGCCTATTCACACAGTGGGTCCCCCATAGATAGACCACAGGCCTATTCACACAGTGGTTCCCATAGATAGACCACAGGCCTATTCACACAGTGGTTCCCCCATAGTCAGACCATGGCCTATTCACACAGTGGTTCCCATAGATAGACCACAGGCCTATTCACACAGTGGGTCCCCCATAGGTAGACCACAGGCCTATTCACACAGTGGGTCCCCCATAGTCAGACCATGGCCTATTCACACAGTGGTTCCCATAGATAGACCACAGGCCTATTCACACAGTGGTTCCCATAGTCAGACCATGGCCTATTCACACAGTGGGTCCCCCATAGATAGACCATAGGCCTATTCACACAGTGGGTCCCCCATAGGTAGACCACAGGCCTATTCACACAGTGGGTCCCCCATAGATAGACCACAGGCCTATTCACACAGTGGTTCCCATAGTCAGACCATGGCCTATTCACACAGTGGGTCCCCCATAGATAGACCATAGGCCTATTCACACAGTGGGTCCCCCATAGGTAGACCACAGGCCTATTCACACAGTGGGTCCCCCATAGATAGACCACAGGCCTATTCACACAGTGGTTCCCATAGTCAGACCATGGCCTATTCACACAGTGGTTCCCATAGATAGACCACAGGCCTATTCACACAGTGGTTCCCATAGTCAGACCATGGCCTATTCACACAGTGGTTCCCATAGATAGACCATAGGCCTATTCACACAGTGGTTCCCATAGATAGACCATAGGCCTATTCACACAGTGGTTCCCCCATAGATAGACCATAGGCCTATTCACACAGTGGTTTTTCAATGCAAAATGCAAACATGGCCACCGTGCGAATATGGTCTGTATAGGAAACGTGCGGATATGATAGGCTAGTTGAAATCGACCCAAGAACAACAAGTGGTACTTATAGGCCTACCTACTGTCTTGTATATTATGCTTGACTATTTTTTGTTCATGAAAACGTAGCTTTTCGTTCTGACCTCGCTGAAATGTGAGTGTGTAAATACTTGTGGCAGAAAGACTGATACACAAAGAAGGGGTAGGACGGTGGACCCGATACGTTTTTAACTCAACTTCTTCCTATTCCTTTTTCGAACATAAACTATAAGGATAATAGATATCTCTTGACTTGTTTATTTTTATTTGTTTTGTTATTATCTTAAATCTAGTTCTTCCTTTATTTCCTTTGTCTGTTCATTTATGTTTTAATATGTTTACGAAATAAATAAAAAATGAAATGAAAACAAGTGGTACTGTAGGCCTATACCTAATGAAACAATATGCTATACAAACGGCCTCCCGCTGGCCCTGCATCATGTGTTGCACATTCTGAACAGGAATTATGTCATTATGTCATTCAAAATGCATCTGTAATCTTGCATGAATCCACTCACTGTGCCAATTATGTTGTTATCGCCACTAGTACGATTTCTAATGCAATCATCATGTTGAAATGCCATTAAACTGCTTGAGAGAGAGAGAGAGAGAGACACATAAACAGAGACATTCAGACAAACAGATTGTGATGAAGACTGAAGAGCTGACTGACAGTCTGTGTCTGTGTCTTGTGTCTGTGTCTGTTTGTGTGTGCGTGTGTGCGTGTGTGTGTGTGTGTGCGTGCGTGGAGCAGTGGATCTGAACTTGCACATGGACAACGGCCACTGGCATAATGCAGGGAGTGCAGAGAAAGACATGTCTTCATCTTCCCCCACAATGCAAAACTGTGTATTTACTGTAGCATTTGTGTGATGTGTTCTGTGACCTCTCTCACTCATTACAGACTGCGCTGTGGGCAGAGAGATCAGAGATCAAGGTCAGGGTTATTTTCCAATTGTGCTCTGTATCTGTATCTGGCCTCTCAGATGCATGCGTGCACGCACACACACACAAAAGAGAGGGGAGAGTGCTGGCTCAACAATGCAAAGTTAGCCTACTATATAAAGGTGTTTGATTTAAATGCATGGGCCGCTTGGTGCACCAAGTCTTCTACAAATTGTCACTTGCTGGGAATCCAATTTTGTCACCGCTAAACCCCTTATCCCTAAACGTGTTAAAACTATTTTGCAAAACATTTGAATAGTTAAAAAGGCCACATAAGCTCACAACGTGTCAATGTAGATTGGCTAGTTTTACTATTCAAAAATGATTTTCAAAATAGTAAAAAAAAAAAGAAAAAGGGAAAGAAGTTTAGGGATAAGGGTTTTAGCGGTGACGAAAATGGAGCCCCAGCAAGTGACAATTTGTAGAAGACTCGGTGCACCAATATGTGCATGTGTGGTCAACAAGCCCCCTACAAAACCATCTCCTCTATGGAGTTGTGAGGTGCAACAACCCACAGCGGGGAGTTGCCAAATTAATCTTTTACAGATTTGCCATTTGAGAAGTTCCCAAGTCATGCCATGTATTGGCAAGACAGCGGGTTGTCGTGAAATTGTCAGAACATTGACAGCGAGAAAGGAGGGCATTTGCAATCTTCTTTACAATGGACAGAAGTGTCGAAAGGTGACACAAAAGAGAAGAATTAACAAGGCTAAACAGTGAAAAGAACCATGGGGGGAGAAAAAGTATTTCTAGACAAGATGCAGGAAAAAGCACAGGAAAGCCTGAAGTGTTGGAATGGCACATCTGTATGGGTCTGCATGGGAAACCTAGCTTTCACTAGACTATAGATGATGATGATAAAGAACAAATGGCACTTAGGCCTAAGTCATTAACAACATCGTCACTACCAATCAACGAGGCAAATAAATGACATTAGCAAAACACGCTTGGAAAAACAAGCCATCCACGATCAGCTGAACTGGCACTGCTGATGTTGAATGTATGCACGGATTAACGCAAAGATAAAGTCTCACGACTGAAAGCAATGTTTCAGGCCAAGTTCTAAGAATAGGCTATAATGCGAAACTATTAAGTGAAACTGTGAATGCAGCACATATGAGGCATACATGCATGCTGACTTGTATGGAATCCAAATGACTGAAATCAGTCATGGTGAATGAGAACTGTAATGCACGTATACATGGATACTTGGCACACATTCAACACAGTGTTGATTTCTTAGGTGCTCTTTACACGAGGATGGTGTTCATAAAAGACGGCAAAATAAAGTATCGTTTGCTGCTGTCATTTAGACGAGAACCGTGTCCACAGGAGGTGAAAACGCAACGAAGTGAAACCACCTCCCAGAGTGGAAATCTTTTAGTACGCCGTTTCCTATGGTCTCCATATAAACAGGCAAAACGGTGGATACGCAAACATTGTGACATCATGGCTTACGTCAGCTCTGGTCGGCTCACCCGTGTCCTACGTTTTTACATGGTGTCATAGGCATGCGTCAGTTGCTAGGGGAAACGAACAACAACAACCATGCTAGTGATGAGGACGCGACGTTTGTTTACTTTCTGTGTAGAAGAAGAACGGAAGTAGTTCTACGCATGCGTGACTTATGTCTATGGTTTATATATGCGCTGCGTCACACAGACCCCACAAGGACACGCGCCACCTAGCGACCTGGCATATATATGCATGCACTTTGTAAGCGTTTTCATTCAAGTGTGCGTTCTCATGTAAATGGTCCAAAAAAATGAGAACGCAACGGGACTTTGACGTGTTATATGGAGATGGTCGCCGTCTAAAAGAGGCCTTAAGACTATCCAGACGAGGACGTATTCTGCGTTACCCGGGGAAGTATTTAGCCAACCTGCCCTTTCTGTCACACGGAGACGGCGTTTTGGGGGACTTTTGAAACCACCTTCCAGAGTGGGAAAGTTTGCAGACGCGACTTTGTCGTTTCCATGTGTATACAGAGAATGCCGCCTATTTGCTGAAACGGTGACACAATAGTCCCCTCGCCCCCTCCAAACTAACCTCACGTCACCATGCAGGCTTTCCACCTCCAGCTATTTTATAATTGCAAATAGGCCCATAATGTCTATAAATCTCTTCTCCGAAAATAGCCGATCTGCAGCCATGCCTTGTACGGTAGATGAGCTATTTTCGGAGAACAGATATATAGCCTATAAATTATGGTTAATTATTACCAATCTGGAAAGACAAGAAAAAAACAGATGATCTTCTACATTATTGTATTAAATGGTGTAGTGTAGGATAGATTAGTATATAGGCTATACAAGATAGGCAGCACAGCCACCGCGCTTGTCTGTTCGTTCCTCTCAGGCTGCACAGTGCACACTGCACAGCACGCATGGACCTCATTAAAGTGCTCCGTCTTCTTGTGGTGGAAATTAAACATTCTTTGTGTAAACTTCAAAACGGCTTTGCATTGAGAGACCCCAGGTAGGATAAACACATTGTTTACTGTCCGTATTCCTCTATAAACGGCCTGTTTTCACTCTCTTTTTTTATACTTCTGTATAGCCTATGTGTGCAGTGTTTAGCGCTGTGTGAAGAGGATATATGAATATTAGTATAGGCATATGTCAAATCATTAAAGTTGTAATGATTTGTAATGAAAAGAAAGAAAAAGCATCAGCTATACAGTTGATTATGCCCATGCCGCATGCCTACTGAATGATTATGCCACAATGTCACATATATGCATTTAGCCTACAATACACGCAGCTTTCTCTGGGTGTCTCTACCGCTCTCGTCTGGACTACGTGCATAATTAATATAACTGCAATATGGGCGAAGGAAAGTTGTGTATCGTTTACAAACGTGTGCGGCTAACAGCCCGAGCCGCGTGGAAAGCACTTAAAACTATGATGGGCCAACGACTATACCTTTTCACTGACGAAAACAAAAATAAATCAAAATACAAAATAAAGCTATGATGACTAAAACTAAGACTAATATCCTGACAATTTTGTAAAGAAAGAAAAAAACTATAGGGAGGGGCTAGTGGTGAAGAGGTGCAGCAGAAGTCAAAGACAAGTCATTTTATGTTTGATGGAACTCGGGTGAGCATATCTATACAAGCTCATAATAAGGGCAAAAGACTACGGTTTTATTGCTAATCATTTACAATAAATAATTATTGTGTGATAAACTAGCAAAAGCACTAGGGGGCGCACGCTCTTTCGCGGCTGCAGCTCCCAGGCTCTGGAAGAGCTTGCCCCTTCACATTCGCTCTGCCCCCTCCATTGGTGTTTTTAAGTCTCACCTTAAGACTCATCTTTTCTCCCTGGCTTTTAATCCCTCCTGAGTCCATTTTATGCTTTCATGCCTATACATTTTTGTCATTTTTATTATTGTGTTTCTCGTTTATATTCTGTGTTTCTCCTGCCTGTTTCTCTGTTTTTGCCACTGATGTACAGCACTTTGGTCAATCTTGGTTGTTTTAAAACGTGCTCTATAAATAAAAGTTTGATTTGATTTGATAATAATTTACATTAAAGTAAAGTAATGACAACTGTATTCATCTTCCATCAAGCGACCACAGAGTCACTTGATTGATCACTGAAACAAATGAATGCTGTGGTTGATATGAAGACGTTTTAAGAAACACAGAGGTGGAGCACGCCTTGCAGAAACATGGAATAATATAGGTGTTGCATTCTATTAATATAACAGGATATACTGTATCACAGAGAACTATATCCATCAGCTGCTGAAGGAAGTAGAGAGAGAGAGTGACAGCCTCTATGCATCTATTAGTCTGCTTCTATCTATCTATCTATCTATCTATCTATCTATCTATCTATCTCTGTGTGTGTGCGTGCGTGTGTGCTTGTGTGCGTGCGTGCGTGCGTGCGTGCGTGCGTCTACGCATCCATTACACTGCTTCTATATCTATCAGAGAGGTTTCAATCAAAACAGGCCCTTCACTGGAAGGACAAAAACTCACACACACTGTGCGGGCGTGGGCGTGTGTGCGACTGTGCGTGTGTCAGTGTGTGTGTGTGTGTGTGTGCGACTCTCTGTGTGTGTGTGTGTGTGTGTGCGCGTGCATGCGTGTGTCAGCAGTTTCACCATCTTTCTAATTCAAACGCTTGACAGGCGGAGACAGCAAAAGTCTCAGAAATCCATCACACACGCACGCGCGCACGCACACGCACACACGCACGCACATCCACATACCAGCCCCAAAGATCGCCCACACACGTTCAAAGACACACATATAAAAGTCTCTCTTTTATATGCACGTGCATTTACCATTTACCAGCGAAGATGCTTGCACGTGCACACATGCACACTGTGTGATCGTCACCTAAATAATATAAACTTGACAACAGTGTGTCCCTTTGAATGTAAGCATGTGTGTGTGTGTGTGTGTGTGTGTGTGTGTGTGTGTGTGTGTGTGTGTGTGTGTGTGTGTGCGCGTGTGCGTGTGCGTGCGTACGTATGTGTGAGTTAAACAGCATAATATTTCCTGTGATACTGACAGAAATTGGACGGCACAGCTATAGGGCAAATATTCAAAGGAAAACAGGGCGCTGTTTTTCCTCCTCTGTTTTTGCCGATGGGTTCCCCCGAGTGCTTCATGTAAAGAAAAGAGATGAACCAAAGAAAAATAACAATATTGAAGGGAGGTGAAACAGCAGTCAAGAAAATAGCACGAACAAAACATCACTACAACACTCTATAGTAGAGGAACTACAGCCTCCTTAAAATGTATTAGACCTGTATATATTTACAGGGAACCATACAGAGACTACCTGTCACCTTACTGTAGTATAGGTACACACTAAGGAAACACACACACACTACCTGTCACCTATATTTACTGCAGTAGACGTCAATAAGGATTCACACAAACTCTATACGTATTTAGATACTGTACACAGTTCAATAAGGAACCACATAGACTACCTACTGTATGTGAAAGATAATACTAAATCTACATTTACAGGGATATCCACTATAAAGCTAGAGTAAAAAAGTGGGTCTTGAAGCTTTGCTTTTAAAGCCATCAATGGCTGCCTGTCTTATGTGTAATGGGAGCTTGTTCCAGGGCGTTGGCCCTTAAAAGCCATGTTTAGTTTGATTATTAGTATTATTAGTATAATTAATAATAATAATAAAACTTTATTTGTATAGCACCTTTCATGACATGAAATGCAGCTCAAAGTGCTTTACAGAGCAATGGAGAAAAAAGAAAAGAAAAGCAAGGCATAAACATTAAAAAAAACAAGCAGTAATGCAATACAGTGAGGACATGAATAACAAAAAATAAAAGATCAATTAAAAGCAAGGGTGTAGAAGTGGGTCTTGAGCTGTGCTTTAAAAATGTCTACAGAGGCTGCCTGACGAAGGTACAGTTCCATGCCGACGGCCCGTAGAAGCAAAAAGCTGCTTCCCCGTATTTTTTAGTTGCCATTTTTTTAGGCAAAGCGAGCAGGCCAGCAGTGGAAGACCTTAGGGGGCAGTTTGGGACATATTTAGGCAGGCAGTCATGTAGGTAGGAAGGTGCGAGACCATTGAGAGCTTTATACACAAGTCAAATTAAAAAATCAAATTAAAATCAATCCTAAAAACAACCGGAATCCAGTGCAGTGAAGCCAAAACTGGATTAATATGTTCTCTCATTTTAGTTATAGTTAAAACTCTGGCTGCTGCATTTTAATCTGTCAGTTGTTTTCTTAGGCATTCCAGAAAAAAGTGCATTGCAGTAGTCAAGCCGAGAAAAAACAAAGGCGTGGATTAGCGTTTTTGCATCGTCCAAAGACAAATAGGCTCTGATTCGTGCAATATTTCTAAGGTGAAAAAAAGGCAATCTTGGTAACATGATTAATGTGTGAATTAAAATTAAATTCAGAATCAATAATGACCCCCAGGTTCTTTACTGTACTGTGACTTTCTACAGTCAGGTTGCCAAGTCTGCTTATTATTGATTCTATCAGTATTAGTATTATTCATTTTTGCCACCTCGAGGCCGAGGCCATCACTGAACTCGTACAGGTCTGAGCTCAGAGAAGACCCGGTCAACAGAGTGACGGTCATGCTTGGTCCGACCAACGACAACCTACCTCAAACCCTAACCTAACCATAACCGCAAGCACGGGAGCAGCGCATGTCGGCCTAATGCTCAGGAGTTAAGCTCCGTTCTGAACAGAGCTTTAGACTTTAATATAGCGCCCCTCACTTCACACGGGTGTGTTTTCTTTTATCATAGTTTTAAGGCTCATACATAGTCTGGATTTTCCGTGGTTAGGTGACCGCCGAACTACAAAATGACGCCACCGCTTCAGCCCTTCTCTCTGCTTTTACTCACCACCGCTCAACGTTATTTCAGCTCCGGTGGTGGTCAGCTCACCACCGGAGAGGTGGTCACCTGCACCACCGAAAGTCCAGACTATATGAATAGGCCTTAAAGGGATTATGACATAAAAAAAAAGGTTTTGGAATTGTTCTTATTTTTTTTAGGTTTTCTAATCTCAATTGCACCCCAAAAACATGAACTTTTAACATTCAGTAGATTTTCTGTGATCTGGGGTTTTCTGGCTCAAACAGGCCTCTGATTTGCCGGCAGTTTGTGATGTAAGATCCTGCAAATCCCATATATGTCAATGGGATTTGACAGCAGATGTCACTGTTTTCACTGTTTTGCCTGTTTTCATTGTAGCTCAAAAAGCTTCCAAACCCCAAAGGAAACTTCAGACCACAGAAAATCCACTGAATGTTCAAAGTTCAGGTTTTTTGGGTGTAATTGAGGTCATAAAACCTAAAAGAAAAACTAAAATAAATGAAAATGAATGTCATAAAACCTTTAAGTCGACGAAATCAGCACTGCACCATGCAGTCACGACTTCCACCAATAGCTATTAGAAACAGACAAGGACATACAGTTGGGGGAGAGAGAGAGAGAGAGAGAGAGAGAGAGACGCCACATGATAAAAGCCAGGGAGAGTGATGTACTGTAAATGCCAAAGAGAGCTTGTTCTTTTAGCTGTAGTGGCAGGGTGCTCTGCCAGCCTGCCACCTCTCTGGCATTTGCCTGACAGACTACACAGGTTTCCGCTTGCACTCCATTCCAGGGGCCGGGGTGTTTTTTAACCCATTCTGACCTGAGATCAGATTCATACGAGGTTTCCACTGGACACACACTGGTCTGATGAATCCATTCTGACCTGAGATTAGGTTCTAAAAATGTCAGTCGCTCTTCGATTTTTCAAAAATAGCAGACCTACAAGCTCGTAGCGCGCCACTCGGTGGCGCGCTATGAGCTTGTAGATCTGCTATTTTTCAATAGCTAAAGCATAACATGATGCTAACACCAAAATGGGTTCCCGTTCAGAATGGGTTAACTGTATAATGGTCTCAGTCAGGTTTAGCGCTGTATACCGGAGGTACGCGTATGACATAAATCTGAGACTGAGCTGTGTGTGACTCTGCGATGGCCATTTTCGATGGCTTCCATTTTCACATTGCAAATTCAAATTGCCAGGACTAAAAAGCCTGCAGTTTCTATTAGCTTGGATTCCCCATCGATGATGTCACTGGTGGACAGATTTCTGAACTACCCACAGCCCTCCTATGAGACACAGACCGAGTAGAAAAGGATTGTGCCATTTTAACATGATTATTAGTGAGGACCTATTTTGAAAAGCGGCGAAGTGGTCCTTTAACCCATTTAGGCCTGACGTCGAAATTAAAGTCCTCTGAAAGAATGTATTTATGATCGCCAAGCCCTGCTGGATATTCGCCTTGCAAGCGAAAACTTGACTCTGTTTTCGCGACAGAAAACGTTTCCTCCACCACCGCTGCTCGTGGGAACACCGGCCCACTTGCACGCTCCGCTCCCCCGTCGGAAGACGGCACAGGACCCGCTCCCGTGGTATAAGCGCATGCAGCGGCAAGCTGGTGAGGCTGAAAGCCGCCCTGGTGCATTTCTCTGCATTGGAAATGAGGTAGCAAGATAAGCTTCTTCCAGCTTAGGAGGCTATCGAAGGTTAAATCTTGTCTATCCCGCTCTGTGTTTGAAACTGTAATTCATGTTGTTGTTGAATTACAACATGATTGTTGTTTTTAAATGTGCTATATAAATAAAGGTGGTGTGGTAAAATGTGTTATTCTATCCCTGTGTTTGCTGTACTTTTGTTGTTTTGAATGTTATGCAATCTAATGTAACTATGCTGGCTCATTGTCTGAAGGAATGTACCCACATGTACACACGATGTAACAATAAACTATAACCTTGAACCCTTGAACCTTGTTTGATAACAAGGTTCAAGGTTGCCAGCTCGAACACGGGCTCGCCCCAGAGTTAGCGTCGAAGTGTCCTTGAGCAAGACTCTGAACCCCTAATTGCTCCCGATGTGCAGGTTGGTGCCTTGCATGGTTTCCTCCGGCATCAGTGCGTGAATGTAATGCACAATCCATGTAAAGCGCCTTGGATAAAGGCGCTGTATAAATGCACCATGTATAATTTATATACTTCTACACCACTTTAGTTACTACATTATACACCACGTTAACGACTGAAGCCTGATAATGTTATACTTGCGCAACTGCTCGTGGCACGTTCCGTCATGAGGAATCCAACCAGCAACTGCTTCTGGCGGAATGTTCCGTCTGATAAGCTCTATCATTGATATCAAACCGGATCGCTGATTTATTTTTTTGTATTATTATTTTGGCTTGGCCTTTCCTCCTTTAGCGATCCTAGACCGGGTTGCGCAACCGCGCTGCCGTTCACCTCCCATTATACAGGCTGACTAAAAAGATGAATAACTCGAAATCTACAGAGCTCTCCATAGTTTGGATGAAATGCGCCTGCATGTTCAGAGGTCTTTTCTGATTATCCGGTGGTTTAGAAGGAAACATTGGCGCTTTCTAGAGCAAGGATGGCTTCATTTTAGCTCGCTAGCTTTGACGCCATTTATTTAGCAATAAAGATGGACGCTCCAGACAGGATGACAGTCCAGTGTGTGCTGCATTGAAATGGCTCTGCGTCCAGCAGGTGGCAGTATATATAGGTTAGGATATGTTTCAATGTCATAATGGATATGTAGGTATGTAGGCGTGTCCTCGGTGGTCCCTTATTGGCTGTTGATGGTGACATAACTAAGATTGGTTTCAAGTTGGGAGGGCGGTACTTGCGCGCTCTGCTTGCACACAAGTAGGCCATGTATGGCCTACTTGTGTGCATGGCGCGAGTTGGCAGCTCGATGGAGTGCATATAGTTATACGTGTGCGAACCCTGCTGTTTTTCATGCAGTACATTTAGTATTTATAGTATTTTTTTAGTATTTATTTAGCAGTATAACAACAATACCGTGAACATATAAATATAACATTTTGAACATTACATACATTTGAAGCATAAGTAAAGTAAAGTAAAGTAAACATCTCCGTTCACTACTGACGCACACGCGCTTCGCCCGTCCCCGAGTGCCCACCCTTAATTCATCCTTCCGGGGAGTAATTCTTGTTTAGACTTACAACTCAGTCTCAGAGGAGCAGCCAACATTAATTAAAAACATTAAACAAAACCATTTCATTCTAATGTAACTGCAGATCAATCAAGTGTCATTAAGAGTAATGGTTTATCTCCCCGTTAGACTCATTCTCATGATGATTCCTTTGTACGCTGATCCCCCCCCCCCAAAAAAAAAACATCTATAGCAGCATAACTAATCTACTAATTAGTGTCTGCTCATTAGAGGGGGGGATCTTTTTTAATGAACTGATGAATCATTTTTAATGAACTGGTGTGCTCTCGCCTTTCCTCTGTGGTCTATACACAGCAGTGGTTCCCAAACTTTTTCATGTCAAGGACGCCCAAATTGACGTCCCGCGGACCCCCCATTTGAAAAGATAAGCCGGGGACCCCCATAAGAGAAGTGATTCTCAACCAGTCAGTTTGACATGCATTAGTCTACGGACCCCCATTTAATGGCATCACTATCTCTGGGACCCCCGATTTATATTGTAAAATCAATGTTAATTTAACTCTATAAGAGTGTACAAATGGAACCAAATGGACCCGTCAGAGTCAGTTTGGTTCCATTTGTACACACTCAGAGTTACAGACCCACAAGGGTCCATTTGTTTCCAAACTATCCTTTAGCTGGGGACCCCCTGGAACTCCCTCAAGGACCCCTGGGGGTCCCCGGACCCCACTTTGGGAACCACTGGTCTATACGATTCACTACAAGGTTAAGGTTAAGGCTCTGCTAAGCTGTGGATTAAACTCCAGCCTGCAGCCTGCAGGACTGCAGACTCGCTCTACATCAGGGGTGGCCTTGAGAGCTATTCTTTAAAAAATGACCAGCACAACGTGATCTATTCTATACCCACCCCCAACAATGACCCGAGGGAGCTTTTCAATAGCGGCGTTGGCGTTACATAATAAGACAAACACACTTGGGACTGTGAAATAGTGGGGAAATTGCAATTATTACAATCCAATTCAAGTGAGATTCGTGTGTATAGTCATCTTTGGCTGCAGACCTCCCATCTGAAAATGATGCGTTCAGTGAAGAGAATATTTGTTTTAAAAACAATTAATAGAACAAACGGAAAGGTAGGAGCGCACACCAGTAGTGGCGAGGTGCCGACCACGGGATATAATACTTTGAATTAAGAAAAGAGGACGCACAGCTCGTAGTCACCATGCTAGAAACTTTATTTATTAAAGTTAATTAAACCAACGTTTCGGCAAGCAGGTTGCCCTCTCCAGGGTATACCTTGAAGAAGGTTCATAGCATCGTGACTATACGAGCTGTGCGTCCTCATTTCTTTAGTTCAAAATAATTAATAAAAACAAAAAAAGCTTTCTAACAATTTGGGAACCGGTTTGTTCTCAACCCTAAAGCCCAAACCTCACCGGTACTAGGGACTCCTTGGGACAAACCCGCTTTACGGGTCAAACACACAACATTGCAACGTATTTCAGTTGTATTTCGTATGACAGTTTTCTGAAAAACCCTATGTTTCTATGTCAGTGCGGTTCTCAAACTATTTCATGCCAAAGATGCCAGAAATTATATGAATTTGGCGGCCGACCCCCCCCCCCCCCCCAGAAGCAAAGATTCGAGTTAAAAAACGTTTGCTCTGAAAGAATGTATATAATCAAAGATTTGCACCACATTTTCACGAGGAAAAAAAAAGAGCTTGCGAGCTTGTAGATCTGCTATTTTTCAATAGCTAAAGTATAACAATGCTTGGTGTGGTTTGGGCTTATAAGATTTACATCCTAAGAGTAAAATCTAAAAAAACGACACAGACGCTTTCCAGGGTCTTGAGTTGAAGAAAGGCGTTGTGAACTGAGACCAGTGCATTACACAATACATGGCAGCAGCTACAGTAAAACCCCATAAGTGCAGTCCATCTTATTTACAGCATATATATAATGGTACCATCTGCAATCTGCCAATTATAAAAGTTAGAATAAATGCCGGCATTTTTGACTCCTTCAAGTCTGGCAGTTAGATCTTTGACTCATAATTATTAGACACTATTGGAGGCAGTCATTCACAGCAAATTATTACCATTCTAGAGAAAGGAGAGAGAGAGAGAGAGAGAGAGAGAGAGAGAGACAACAACACATCATATAATTGCTTTGCTCGCTGAGATTTCGCGGATGATTATCTGTCTGACAGACCTTTTCTTTTCTCATAATATCGTTGAATTTAATTTACGGCCATGGCGGACGCACTGTACGTGCTGCTGCTCTCAGAAGACACGCTGCAGCGTCTGAAAAATAACGTTGTTTTTTTTTTTGTGCTTTTTTTCCCGGCGATTTATACCAAAATGATGCCGTAATGAGCCCCGGCTCAGCGCGAGACCTCGTACGGTGGTATACAGTACATCCTCATGCCTCGTTACTGTAGAACTGCATAATTGGTTTATTATGATATCATCGTGACATGTTGGCGCTTCTTATGAGGCCACTGGAAGCAATAATATATAGGCCACATTATCACTAGTACGGTCAAAACTCTTCAACTGACTTTTAACCCGTAAGAATCTGTATCATTGTGGATTTTTTTGGCTTTGGGTATACAATGGCTATTCTTGCGACGATGGTTAACGAAAAGCTCCCCCTTTAGGAAGAAACGTCAGGCAGAACCCGACTCTAGGGTGGGCGGCCGTCTGCCCCTCGACCGTGTCGGGGGAGATGGGGGGGTAGAGGGGGGGGTAGAGGGGGGATAGGAAGAAAGAATAGAAGAGAGATAGACAGACCAAAAAGCATCTGCTATTTTTTTTGGTCTTTTTTCTTATTTTGTTTTGTGTGTGAGAACTACAGACTGACTGTTTTTTTGATACAGACAAGACGTGTTCAGGAGAGGAGAAAAACTCATTTTTGTTTTTCAAAATGAGTTAATAGCACGGGCACACTTCACATAATAGAGCGTGTCTGAAATAGATGTCAGAGCTGAAATCGACATGTAAATATAAATGCTTAAACATGTAGCTAGGTGTAATATGTCCACAGAAGTGCACCTTTCAAGCCTGTTTTCTCAACTCGCTGTTTCTCGGCAAGACATTAACTCTATAGGCCATCTCTCCAAAACTGGTGGGTCAAACGGAACAGCCAATGGTTCCCTGCTTTCATATGACATCAAAGAACCCCTGCACTATAAGCTATACGGACACCCTCACATGTTCCCTCAAAGCTCACAATGTGTCGCGATGTGAAACATTGTGAGCTTGTAGATCTGCTATTTTGTAAAACATTTTTTTTATACATTTGAAAACTTGAAATGGGACAATCTGCATAATGAGTACTTTTGGTACTTTAAGTACATTTTGAAGCCAACACTTTTGTACTTTCACTTTGCAAGAGAGTTCCTATTATTTCAGTATTGACACTATAGGCCTACTTTTACTGAAAGGACCACTTCACCACTTCTCAACTTATCCTCATAATTGGTCCTCAGTCCTCACTGATGTTCATGATAAAATACCGCAGTTGTTTTTCTACTCGGTCCGTGTCTCATATAGGAGGGCTGTGGGCAGTTCAGAAAGCTGTCGATTAACCAATTGATCTGGGGACCCCCTGGAACCCCCCTCAAGGACCCCTGGGGGTCCCAAGACAATTAAGACCCCACATTGAGTACGACTATTAAGGCTATAATCCGCACCATCATATTGCATTGCTTTATTATCATTATGTTTTGTTTGGCATGGGACAGTTTTGCCAGCCATGCAGTAGATCACATGCTCAACAGCATTTAGTTTGTTTGTGTCTTTGGCTTGATAAAAACCAACAGCACAGCAGGATTTCATAACGCCCCCGTTTTTTTTTTTTTTTTATTAAATTATTTCTCCACATGACCCCGTTTTATTTTATGAAAGCACGTCTCTCCGCGGCCTTTCCCTCTTATGTCACCGCATTAATATTTATCGGCGCCATATAACAGCCACGCCATGCGGTATGGTTTAGCGCTGCATATACCTATCATACATTAGTTAGAATGCGCCGTCATACATTATTACCCATACCGCCGTGTTTTATTCTTTTCATTATCGATGGCATTCTCTCTGAGTGAGAGGAGAGGGAGAGACTGTGTGTGTGTGTGTGTGTGTGTGTGTGTGTGTGTGTGTGCGCGTGCGTGCGTACGTCGCACATGATGATGAATCATTCAGCTTCTCTCCTTGTAAACATGAAAACTGAAGGGGAAATTGGAGCAGCTTGTCGCTTTCCCTTTCTGTTCTCCATCTCTCCGTCTCTTATTACCCTCGCTCTCTCCATTGCTCCCATTCCTCCCATCTCTCTGTCCATTTCCCCACTTTCCTCTTTCCATCCCTCTCTCTCTCTCTCCACCAGTCTTGTCCTGTGTCTACATGCCGCCCGCCCAACCCGTCCCACTCCCCCCCCCACACACTATGCTATGCCAGGAGTGAATTCCTTTAAAATGCAAATGTTCTGATGAATTAATATCAGGAGGACGTACAGTGTACGTGTCATGTCATATCTGTCCCACTTATAGAGAACTTAAAGCCGCATGGGTACCGAGGCTATAGCAGAGAACCAACACTATAAATGGTAAATGGTGCGTTTCTATATATTGCCTTTTATCCGAAGCGCTTTTACAATGTGCTTTAGATTCACGCACGCATGTGGGCACGCGTCGACTGCGGGAGTGCTTGGTAGCTGAAGCACACACACACACACACACACACACACACACACACACACACGCACACACACTATATTCATGTAGAAAACGGAAGAAGAAATGATTATTATAACTAAAGCTAGCAAAATAAACTATAGAATAAAAAAACAGTACAGTAGTACAGTATAGTGCATCCCGTGGATGCAGAGGTCGTTGTTTTATTGCGTCCCCTTAACTATAATTAAACTACGTTTTGGGACGCTAAATGCACCCTATATTTTAATCTCCGCACACATCAAGCTAATTGGAAAGAGACTCGTGCCATCCATACTCAGGCAATCCTCAAGCGATTGTTATAATTCCAAGTGGCCTATAATACTCCGTGAAGCGTCTATTTTCATTTCAGTGTCATGTTTGCCTTTATCAAACCATATACGGAGAGAGATGCGCCATGCACCGGCACACTCTCTCAAATAGAGATTAGACACACTCTTGTGTACAACCTTTATTCAAATAGTTGAAAATGAATTCATTCAACAAAAAAAAGACTGAGCACATGGTATTTTTGATCTATATAGGGCCAGCCCTCATTTGAAAGAATATGTTAAGAGTATAGGCTGCCTATATGACAGCCTTTTAAAAATGTTTATAGCCAATATTGGAATGTTACACAGCTGTGCTACCAAATCACTAATTACATCATGCCAGTCTGGGTCAAATCAATTAAGCAGCAGTATAGCTGCCTATATAAGCCCCCCTATTCTCAATAGGCCTATTATTACTGTAAATCAAAAAGATGTATGTTCATCATACCTTTTCATTTTGGACTAAAAAAAAACATGCTCGACAGGAACTGTAACCCAAGAATGGCCCGGCGCAGGCCGGTGAAAAAATAAACACGTGGTGTATTCTACTCGAAAAAAGCCTGGACTTTGATAAGGACTTCAATGCTGACCTGCAACGATACAGGATCAGTGCACTTCTAGAATCACTCCTCATCCCGTCTAAATCCACCGCGCAGCAGCCAGGAATTACACCCAGCTCAGAACAGAACAGGTGTCTGCGTGACTTAACGCACAGACATAGTGGGGTTGGCAATTGGCATGGCCCCTAGCACTGAACAGTATGCGCGAGCACGTGCACACACACACACACACTCGAGGTGCTCCCAACGGGCATCATTCCCAAAGGGCATCGGTAGATATGCACATCACATCATCATCATCATACCCGGAAGTTACTACTTTTACTACTTTCTGGCCTTGACAGCCCATAATATATCCAGACAGAAAAGTCTTATCTGATTGCATTAAACGATGTTAAAGTCACTTTGGAACTCACTTTATGGTAATTGTATCCAAAAGAAAATAGCACTTCTACAAGCACACACACACACACACACACACACACACACAGTTTTCATGTGGTTTATAAGCTCCTTTTTTTTTGAGTGGTGCAACCACTCCAAGGAACTATGTGACTATGTTTAGAGTACCAGTAGGGGCAAAAGTGGCACTTTTGCCAGAGAGAGAGAGAGCGAGAGCGAGGCAGGGGGAGCGGGGAGTTGCACCACTCAGTTCACACGGGTGTGATTTTTTTTTAAATTTAACCAGTAAAACACATTGAGACAGAGTCTCTTTTTCAAGTGGGAACTGGCCAAGAGGCAGAAGTAAAATGACAACTTCAAAGCTACAACGTTACATGTCAATAATATAACAGCCAATAATACATCCATGACGCCACCATAAAGTACCTATCAAATTATAATACTCTTTTAATCAGAGATAAAATACACAAGTACAGCAATTAACCGCAATAATAAATATGGAGGCCTACAGTGCCGTCGCTACACGTATCGGAGTGCAAATACGCACTGCGAGTAGGGCAACACAATGTTGGCAAAAAGTGCACACCGACCCTCATAATATAACGTGCGTCCTCGAAAACGTCGAAAATAGCCGATCTGAATGAGGAAACACAGCGCTCTCGTCAGCTACGTCTCTGGAGGCCTATACCAAGGCTGCTATATACACATCCGACGTTCTGAACATGTGCAGCTAGCGTTTGACTGCACACCGGAGATGATTCAAAACAAGCCTTCAATCTGTAGAAGAAGCCCAAAGTGAATTTAAGATTCTTGCTCAAGGAATCAATATTATGACATTTATAATGTGGGTGTCTATCCAACCAGAAACCAAGGTACTTGTAGCGCTCACACTCGATGGGAGTTCCATCTAGTTACTGGGGCTGAAATAGCACATGGAGTGAACAATATTTGTTTTTTTTGCCGTTTAACAAAATATACTTATCGTATACAAAGCTAGCGATCCAAATTAGCCGCTATTTATTTTTTTGCTTTACCTTTTAAAACATTTTGAAAAAGGTTTTCTACACGCCGAGAGTTGGACTGATTTCACATTAACTGGATGGAAACAATTAGTTATTTTAGTGATTTAGTGCAACATGTTTAAAATGCTGCAGACTGCCTCCAAAGCGACCACGCAGGAAGCAGAGGAGCAGAGTCAGTGTGTAGCAGAGACAGAAGAGTTGTAGAAAATACATAACGAATGGAAGAGATAAGAGTGTGGAGAACAGAAGTGTGTGAGATTAATAGTTTGTAGCAGACAGGCCGGGTGCGTTGGGGGTGAAGCGCTGTGGAACATAGAGGATATAGGAGAGAACCATCTTGAGGTATTTGTAGCTACTTTACTTTCCAATACTTTTACTTCTACCCGCCTATGCCCAGTTTTCTGTCTGTCTGTCTGTCTGTCTGTCTGCCTGTCTGTCTGTCTGCCTGTCTGTCTGTGAGATTGGCTGAGCACGGAGCGTGATGTATGATGATTGATGAATGATAAAAGCGCCACACAAGTGTGTTTTTTTGTATTTTCTTTTTATTCCACTACAATTGTTAAAGCTTTAGTTACTATAGTTGCTTTGTTAGATTTTGATTATATTATTACAAAACATACATTAACCACTTCAGCCCTACTGTATGTACATTATAAGGCCATTTGAAGATAGCTGATCTCATCATCATTTTTTCCTTCATTGCCGTCCCCAGTTCCTTGCTTACTTATTGATGCATGTGTCCCTATCGCGATGACATGCAGGGAACGACAGTTTTCTACCTCTGGTCTGCTTTGAGGCAGGACTCCAGAGAAGAATGGAAGAGATATAACCTCATGATCAGCTCTGTAGCAGAGCCGATCTACAAGCTCACAATGCGTCGCATGCATCAGCCCCTTTCAAAAGATCGATATACATTTGAAAAGTCGAAATGGGATATTCTGCATATTTGTTTTACTTTTGGTACATTTTGATGCCAATACGTTTTACGGCCTTTTACTCAATCACATTTAGAATTCCGGACTTTCACTTGTGACAGTATTGATACTTTGACTTAAATAAAAATGCTGAGTACTTTTTCCAACCACTGATGACGAGAGGCTTCTCTCTCTCTATGTGTAACTGATAGTAATGGTGTGAAAATGCCGGCGAAACTCTTTTCTGACTGATGATCCTCTCCCCTGGGATGTGCTGACGCGCCACAAATATACCAGGAGGTGGTGGGCGCGCGCACGTGGTGAGCGCACGTGATGATGTGTGTGAGGGACCAAATCATGTCCCCACAAGATAATGGTAAGAACAGGATGAGAAACAAGGCATTGTGCACGTGGCACGTGCGTGCGTGCGTGCGCGTCTTAAAGGGATTGTGACATTTAAAACACATTTTTTGTAGATATTTTGTGTTCTTTGGCTTTTCTTGACATCAATTTCACCAAAAAAAAAACAAATTTGAACATTCAGTGTATTCTCCGCTGTCTGGACTTTTGTGAATAATTATGCAAATATGACTCGTGGCTTGGACGGCGGAGGCCTACGTAATGTAACGCTAAACCCCGCCCCCTCTCCTCTGCTCCCTGTCTACCAATTCTACTACCCGCCCCCCTCCTCCTCATCCCCGCCCCTCTCCTCTCCTCCACCTGCTCTCCTCTCTTCTTCCTCATTCTGTCCGCGACTTTGTTTCAGTATAATAATAATAATAATGGCTTAATAAGTCCTTGCACTTTCCACCAACTGGCCTAGATGAAGATTCACGCTCTAGGTGGATGCATTTTATTTTTGACGGTAACGTTCCAACCAAGTTGTCAAAGAAGGGACTCTTGGTGTGCGCACATCATTTCACCCAAGAAAGTTTTTCAAATCTCGGACAAGTTCAGAGTGGATTTGCAACCAAACTTTTTATGAACCCAGGAGCAATACCAAGCATTCGTGTCCCAATCCCAACTATAAGTATTTATACTGCAATGATTTGTGTTAAATTGTTGTGCAGTACTATTTGAGTGGACTCACAATAAAAAATCAATCGCCTGCAGCACTCCGAAATGCTTCATGGTAGCCTACTTTTAATTTATAGTCAATCACTGCCACTACCCGCATTAGCTGTGTGTTTGACTATTATTAATCTTTGATTCGTGGCGTGCACCAGCTGTTGTAGATTGCATGTGCTCATTATTGTTCTTGTAATGCGATACAGTGGAATAGCAACGCGCAGCCAACGCTCGTGTGATATAATCCACGTTAAAAGTATGGCGAATAATGATAGGCTATAGTCATTGAGTATGATATCGATGACGATGACATTACACAAGTTTATGTCGACGTGGTCGTGGGGTGAGATATTGCAGGAGTTTCATAGGCGCGTTCGGAAATAGCGCACTAAGCCCACTGGCACTGTGCAATGCAAACTAATAGGCGAGTGCGCTCCGGTGCGGTATTTCCAAACGTGCCTTATTTGTTTACCAACTGTTGCTCGTACGATGACGTTGAATAGAGAATACATGTTACAAAGGGAGTCTACCAACGCGCCTCAAGCCTAAAACGGCTGATCCGGTGCTTCACAGGTGCAGGGACATCAAAGTTGCAAAAGGAGAGGAGACTGGAGCAACACGGACATTTTGAGCCTTTTACGTTTCGACCTTGCGGACGGTCTTCATCAGAGTGGACTCTGATGAAGACCGCAAGGTCGAAACGTTAGTCGTTTTGTATACTCAGCACCTTAATAAAAGGCTCTAAATGTCCGTGTTGCTCCAGTCTCCTCTCCTTTTGCAGCAGAGAATACATGTTGTTGTCCATCCCCTCAGTACATACATGCAGTGATAGTCTTATTATAAATAACATTTTATATAAACTATAAACAAATAGTTATAAAAGGAGAAGAAGTTGCGTGCGTTGGCACTGGCAGCGTTGCTATGGCTGAGATGCTGTGAACTTGTAAAGGAAAAAAAAAAGAACAGTCCCTTTCTCTGAGGGGGGCGGAGAGGTATGGAGGGCTTGAGGGGTGGGGGGGGGCGGAGCTGGGTAGTGATTGACAGGAAAGGGGGAATTACCGACATCTACAGGCTAAAATAATGTATTTTTCTATGCCTTCTCAGGATGCATATTACATACACACAAAAACTCCTGGCAAGAAATACTGGAGTGTTCAAAAAAAGTTCAAACTTTTTAGACACGTTTGAAGGACCATGGCCAAGACTTTTAATGTTATATTAATTAAAATAATTAATAAAATAATGTCATAATACCTTTAAGCTCAACTTAACTTGGTCCCCAAGGACACAATCAAAGTGTTCAGAAGACTAGGGGTTCTCTCTTCGTCCGTGCTAAACCCCTTTATCCCTATTAACTATACTTAGCTTTTTCTTTTTTTACGATTTTGAAAAACATTTTTGAATAGTTTAATCAGCCAATCTACAAGCTCACAACGTGTCCAAATGGACTCTATTTTCGTCCAAAGAAAAAAAGATCAAAGAAAAGATCAATGTGAGGTTGTGTAGATCTCTATATTTGAGCGGCGCCTCCGCTCCATTACGCAGCTATGTGTGTCCCTATTCAGTATTTAAGTCCGACGTCATTTTGTAGTGCTATACGTTACGTCCGGGTCCAAGTGGCACCTTTTGCTGCTTTGGTGTGACGCTGTAGTACAGGTGTGTCCAAAGTTTTTTTTAAAGGGGGCCATATTAGAAAAATACCCAAGGGCCAACATCATCTCCTCGACTGACATAATGTGCCTTCGGACTATAACAAAGTCACATACTGTAGGCCTGCACATGCATTGCATTTAAACGATCATCATCAGTATTTAATATCAATGGTCTTTTGTTAGGTGTGCTGTGACCAAAACACAAAAATAACTTATTTTTTCAGGCTTATTATCATATTACCAAATGTAGCCAGACGTGCAAGGTCTGGCTACATTTGACCCCTTCAGAATGAGACAAATTATACTCTGGGAAATGCCCAAGTAAATACAAAATATAACTTAAATGTGAAAATCTTGGGGTAATTCAGCTATGAAGCCGAGGGCCGCGCTTTGGACACCCCTGCTGTAGTATGTATGGTGTTGGGAATCGACGACGATAATGTTTTGAATGATTTGTGTTGCGTAACTATTTGCACTATGCTGGAAATTGAGGCGATGAGCTACGCGGATGCGGTCACGTCTGCCGTTTTTCATGTGATCTCGTCCAAAATGCCCCCAGAAAATCTTTCAACTCTGGCCTGGTTTTGTACGAGAGAGCACCATCCGTTTTCCGATGGGAAAACCCCAAAAAATCTAAAACAAACAAACAGAAAATATGGCCTACGGCTATTAGTCCTTCCCACACCTGGCTCACTTTGAATCCACCCTATTGTTCTTTGACGTATGATATCCCACTGTCTTTTCTCTCTCTCTCTCTCTCTCTCTCTCTCTCTCTCTCTCTCTCTCTCTCTCGACTCACCCAAACACATCTCTCTTGTTTTTACTAAAACTACAACATAGTGGTAAGCGACTCACCGCTCACCCAAACACATCTCTATATAACCACCGTTTAGGTGGTCACCTTATCATCTAAAACTGGAGTATGAATAGGCCTTTTAACCCATTTAGGCCTGAAAATATGTTGTTCCAGGGACCCTCCCAG
Organism: Protomyctophum bolini; assembly: GCF_963924005.1. Taxonomy (NCBI): domain Eukaryota; kingdom Metazoa; phylum Chordata; class Actinopteri; order Myctophiformes; family Myctophidae; genus Protomyctophum; species Protomyctophum bolini. The sequence continues at coordinate 19,986,715 of NC_137876.1, forward strand.
TAGCAAAGATTTGAGTTGAAAACAAAACTCACTCTGTAACAATATATATTCAAAGGTTTCACACATTTTCACGATTAAAAAAGAAATAGCAGACCTATACGCGCTACGAGCTTGCCCCAATATTTAAAGCCCCCTCCCAGACAATGTAGAGGACACGTTTGAAACGGTTTGTTCCTTTCTTCATTCATAAAGCGGAGACCGACGGTTCATAACCGACGTTCATAACCTGACTCCGCCAGATGGTGGCAGCATTGAGTCACACAGGTTCCACAACGCCATCTCCATCTGGGGCAGAGACGATGTATACCCGAACCAGCGGGTTTTCGGACCGATCAGCGGCAGCGAGAGGCGGGACTCGAGGCGAGACTGACGACGCATTGAAGCCGCGCCACAGTCAGCACACATGTGGTAATCACAACCCAACAGGACTACAGCTCGAAATTATCATGGAGGTATACTGTATATAGCAGCTGGTATAGCAGCTGGTTCGGGGTTCATATCGACCTCTGACCGAGAGACCAGACTGAGTAGCGAAGTGACATTTCCAGATCCACGGAATGCAGTGAATCAGGCCTACCACGTTCAGGCAATCATATAAAAATGCTTACCCCCCGGTCACATTCATAAAACTGCACGCTCAAGGCACAGATTCTGGTGTCATACATCTCAATAATAATAATAGAACCCGACACAACTGCATGTCATGTCATCATTACACGTATGGAGAGACCGTTACACGCGGACGGACGCATATCCATACATTTATATCTGATGTAATTAATGTATACAGTACATGTATGCACATCATGCACGGCGATGCAGGGAGTCCTTTAATTGGTCCATCAATTGATAAAAGCGTCAACGGCTGAGATTTCTAACCCGCTGAAACCCGGGAGAGCATCCGTGCGCTTTTAGATTTTAGCCTAACTGCTGCTATATGATATGGTGATGTAATGGTGATATAAAACAAACGGTGTCAAAACAAACATTAAATTCCCCTTATTGTCAATGGCATTTAATGTTTGTGTTAGGGACAAGATGACGTACATTTTCCCTTTTTCCCCTGTACCACCAAATAACCGGCATAAATAACCCCCCAAACCCGACGAAAAAACCGCAGTGGCGCGTGCGTGCATGTGCGGGAGTTGAGCTCCGTTGAGTTAGAAATTAAGCACCGACGGTGCCTGACCGCTCCAACTAGTCTGACCGACCGTCTGCAATACCACTGGGTGACCTAAAGTGGCACTGTTGACACGCACGCACGCAGTGAGTAACTATAACAACAGTATAGAGTATATAATATAATTTATTTAAAGACGGTTACGCCGCGGACAAAGCCAATTCGGATCATGACAAATCATGACAATGAACACAATGTTTTGGGACGATCAAATAATTTATAAGACGAAAAACAAAACAAATAGTGTTGTCTCCTGCCTTTATTTTCTTCTTTCTAATGATTTGATCGTCCCAAAACATTGTGTTCATTGTCATGATTTGTCATGATCCGAATTGGCTTTGTCCGCGGCGTAACCGTCTTTAAATAAATTATATTCGAAGTGCCGATGAAAGAATGCATTGGGGTTTCATTTCCTGGGCCACTCGCTTTTCTGAGAGGGGATGGGACTGCTGCGCTCTATACAGTGGGCACCGCTCAGTTCAGACGGGTCTGATTTTTGCGAGGGTACCTATACCTACCCTATGGGACAAGGGGACAACATGCAAACTCCATACAGAAAGGCCCTTTTTTCATTATTTTCAAAAAACATTTCTAAACAGTGAAGAAAAGAAAAAAATAATTATGAAATTTTTCAAATAATTGTGGTGGAATAATACACTATCTGCCTCCGAGATGTAGTGGGGCGTACAAGCATAACGTTGTTATGATATAGGCCTATATGCAAATACAAAAGTACAGTAAAAGCACCTAAAGGTTTTACTAGAGCAATAGTTCAAAAGGGGTTTTCAAAGCGATTTCAAAGGCGTGTGTCCTGGGCTCAGCCCCACTGTGAACCTCTTCAAACAATGCTTTAAGGATTAATCAAGCACAGGTGAGCTTCATTGTTTTCCCTGAAGGCTTGACTCTGACGCACGCGCGCACAGCCGCACACGTGCACACGCACACACTTACTTTCTCTCCCCCTAATGTTGTCTGAACCGCTCATCAATCACTCAGGACTGGAATAAACAAATCGTTGCCGTCACGATAGAAACCTCTCATGTCCATATATTCTACCTTTTTGTGTTTTCTTCATAAATCAACGGCCCACGTTACACTTGATCATACTGTACGTATGGTGTTTCGTGTCGTGTGTTGTTTTGTTTTGGTGGGCGTTCATGTAATATCTGCCATGTAATATCTGCCACTATCTCGGCTTCTAAGCCACTTAAAGGTCAATCTTGGTGTCAAAATATGCATTATCTGGGTCAAGGAATGCAATAGAGCGCCGCAGGCCCGCCCCCTTTCAGAAAAGCGAGTGGCCCAGGAAATGAAACCCCAATGCATTCTTCCATCGGCACTTCTAATATCATTTATTTAAAAACGGTTACGCCGCGGACAAAGCCAATTCGGATCGTGACGAATCATGATAATGAACACAATGTTTTGGGCCGATCAAATAATTTATAAGACGAAAAACAAAACAAATAGTGTTGTCTCCTGACTTTCTTTTCTTCTTTCTAATGATTTGATCGGCCCAAAACATTGTGTTCATTGTCATGATTCGTCACGATCCGAATTGGCTTTGTCCGCGGCGTAACCGTCTTTAAATAAATTATATTAGAAGTGCCGATGAAAGAATGCATTGGGGTTTCATTTCCTGGGCCACTCGCTTTTCTGAAAGGGGGCGGGCCTGCGGCGCTCTATTGCATTCCTTGACCCAGATAATGCATATTTTGACACCAAGATTGACCTTTAAGTGGCTTAGAAGCCGAGATAGTGGCAGATATTACATGGCAGATATTACATGAACGCCCACCAAAACAAAACAACACACGACACGAAACACCATACGTACAGTATGATCAAGTGTAACGTGGGCCGTTGATTTATGAAGAAAACACAAAAAGGTAGAATATATGGACATGAGAGGTTTCTATCGTGACGGCAACGATTTGTTTATTCCAGTCCTGAGTGATTGATGAGCGGTTCAGACAACATTAGGGGGAGAGAAAGTAAGTGTGTGCGTGTGCACGTGTGCGGCTGTGCGCGCGTGCGTCAGAGTCAAGCCTTCAGGGAAAACAATGAAGCTCACCTGTGCTTGATTAATCCTTAAAGCATTGTTTGAAGAGGTTCACAGTGGGGCTGAGCCCAGGACTTTTCTTTTCTGAAAGGGGGCGGGCCTGCGGCGCTCTATATGGTCATTGAGAACATCAGTAGACGTTTATTTGTGCTAATATTGAATAGATACGGTCATTCTAGCAACATATTTACATCATCTTCAACTCCGTTAGCAGTCAGACACATAGAAGAATGAAGCATGAAGTGAATGGAAGATTATTAGCTTCACAGGATGACATCATTCAAATGATCTGTCACATTTACAACTGCAAAGAGCTGTGCAATTCCAGTGTGCCTTCTTACATGAGCACCTTGCACCACAACCACTTTTACAACCGCAACTTTATCTATGGCGCCAAAAGCCTGCAATGAACTGGTATGTGGAAGCCAGATGAGACCTGGTTGTCGACATCCAGATCAGACGTGGCCCATATCTGGTTAGACAACTCGCGTCACGTGCTGCAGCAGTGAATCTTGCGTTGGTGGAATGTGTTCCATCGTTTTGTTCTTCTGGCAGAACAATTCTCACCGTGCTACATTGACAAATTCCAAATCACTTGTTTTGTCATACATATAACATGACGACTGTAAAGTGCTCAAGAAGCTGAAAGTGTTGGATATATGGTCACAGAAGTGTTTTGCTGACACAAAAAGACACAAGAAGAACCTCCAGGTATGTTTCATGTCAAAGTACTAACTAGATGGTGTTGCTGTGGTGCACTTCCTGTCCACTACCAACATTACCACATTTGGCCAATATACGCCAGTTGTGTCTTTGCTCCCAACATCATGAAACACCTTTATGTGGTCTGGGATACTTACATCACCACTAGCAGCATAAAAGAGTCAACAAGAGAGAGGCAAAGGGATCCGACGGAATCAGGGGTAGAGTGGCTGGAGGGTAAATGCCAGTTCGAACCCGGGCTCCCCCAGAGTTAGTGTCAAAGTGTCCTTGAGCAATAGCTATAGACTCTGAACCCCTAATTGCTCCCGATGTGCTGGTTGGTGCCATGCATGGTTTCCTCCGCCATCGGTGTATGAATGTGTGTGTGTGTGTGTGTGTGTGTGTGTGTGTGTGTGTGTGTGTGTGTGTGTGTGTGTGTGTGTGTGTCAATGTGTGAATATAATGCACAATCCATGTAAAGCGCCTTGGATAAAGGCGCTATATACAGTAGTAAATGCACCGTTTACCATTTAAAAGACAAGTCCACAGCACTTCCCGTCTTACACCGTTACACAGGCTGTGACACAACATCAGCATGCTGTGGGAAAGGGAAGAAGTCAGCATGGGTGGCTTGTAATTTCTACCCTGAGGTCACCCAGGCCTTCACCTATACATGACAGAAAATCCATATACACTTCTGTGGCCACAGATGCCCAACACTTTCAGCTTCCTGATCACTTTTACAGTCATCATGTATGACAAAACAAGTGATTTGGTCCACAAGATTCGATGCAGCACCAAGATACCCATGTGCCTATACCCATGTATACTTCCTTAACCCATTCTGACCTGAGATCAGATTCATACGAGGTTTCCACTGGACACACACTGGTCTGATGAACCCATTCTGACCTGAGATCAGATTCTAAAAATGTCAGTCGTTCTTCTAATTTTTAAAAAATAGCAGACCTACAAGCTCGTATCGCGCCACTCGGTGGCGCGATATGAGCTTGTAGATCTGCTATTTTTCAATAGCTAAAGCATAACATGATGCCAACACCAAAATGGGTGCCCGGTCAGAATGGGTTAATGTAAACGAAGTCCACACCCACAACACCAGAGGGAGCACAACTAACAATGTGCAACCCAGATTCGGCACAAACAAGGGACTAAATTATTGCCTATATGCCAAATGTGGAACGCCCTACCGACAGTCATTAAGACATGCAAATAAATGGTGCATTTATACAGCGCCTTTCTCCAAGGCGCTTTAAAGAGATTGTGCATTACATTCATCATGCACTCACACACACACATTCATACGCCGATGGGAGAAGAAACCATGCAAGGCCCCAACCAGCACATCGGGAGCAATTAGGGGTTCAGTGTCTTGCTCAAGGACACTTCGACACTAACTCTGGGCGAGCCCGTGTTCGAACTGGCAACCTTGCGGTTTCCATCCAGCCACTCTACCTACCCCTGAGCCACTGCCGCCCGCCCTAAATACCAAATCTCTTGACTCCTTCAAAACCGCTCTCAAAGGGCACCTACGGCCGGCCGCAATTTGAAAGGCCCCGTAAAACCTGTGTGTAGCCGAAAAATAGCCTACCCACCCCTTTTTCCCCCTCACTGCATGTATGTTTGTTTCTTTGCTATAGCCCTAAAGCATATTTGTACGTCTCTAATTGATATGATGAATTGGACATGGTGGGCCCTATTGTAAAACAAGTGTAGTGCTTTATGGTGTCGTCCACAGTTAACAGTTTTGTTTTGAGTTGTGCTTGAAATGTACTGTCATTCTCTTAATCTGTTAATTCATCAATAAATCAATCAATCAAACAAACACACACGGCCCGCCTCCTGGCCCTGTGTGTCTCTGATGACAGTCTCCGCTCCGCTGCTCACAGCCAGTTGATAAAACACAATGCACCCACTATTTTTCGGCTAGGCCGAGTTCAGAAATACCGTTCGGACCAGGTGTGGATACAGAAAACCTTATATAAATTTGAAAACAATAAAGCAATACTGCCTCATCAAAGTTGTAACTTTATATAATGTAAATTACTTCCATGACAGGGGGATAGGTGGTGGAGTTAGCTGCTTTAGCAGACAGTTTGAGGATCCAATTAAGTTAAGAGGTTACTTTTTACTACTTTTCAGTGGTTTAATATTTTCGAAACAACACACCGACGTAAAGGGTGTTCCATGGCACTGATTTATGAAAAAAAAAGAACATTGAAAACCTCAAAAACTCACTTATTTTTACTGTACGTTTGGAGGTAAAGTTTTCAAACATAACTGTGACATGTATGCATGCAAACTATCGTGTGTGTGTGTGTGTGTGCGTGTGCGTGTGTGTGTGTACACAGCCCTGAGGGAGAATCCAATTAGCTCCCCAGGATCACAGCTTGCACAGGGAAGAGTTGAGAGAGAGAGATGCGAGGTGAGAGAAGCAAGTGAGAGAGAACAGAGATGTGAGAAGAGAGAGAGAGAGAGAGAGAGAGAGAGAGAGAGAGAGAGAGAGAGAGAGAGAGAGAGAGAACCCTGGGAAACAGAATCCTCACAAACCTTTTCTTGTGGAGTTAGTTTCTATAAAACGGGTATGATCCATTCATAGCGTACCGCCAACATGGATCATGCCATGTCGACATGAGCTGAAGGATCACTAACTCTAAACACATCAAGTACAACAGACCGCACTACTACGAGCTTGCAGATCTGCTATTTTTTAAGGGTTAGGGTTAAAAACGTGTGCAAATCTTTGAATATATATATTATTTCACAGCAAACTTTTTTTTAGATTGGGGTGGGTGACCAATTACATAATATTTTTTTTAGTTAAGTCCTTGACATGAAATGGGATGAGAACCACTGACATAGAAACATTTATTTTTCTTTCCAGAAAACGTAGATTAGATTTAGAAGACATTTTTTGTAGAATCTGGCCTCAGTCCTTGACCAATGAAACCCTCTCTAAACACTATAGTGGTTGGCTCTGTACCTGCAGACAAACAGGCACACCAGTGTTGGTGAGGCAGTGGTGGAAAGTAACTAAGTACTGTACTTAAGTACTGTATACTTGAGTACAATTTTGAGGTATTTGTACTTTAAACTTGAGTATTTCCAATTTCCAGTACTTTTACTTCTACTTGAAAACTTTAGTTACTATAGTTACTTTGGCGATTTTAATTTTGATTAGAAAACATACATTAACCACTTCAACCCTATACATTTCGGCCATTTGAAAATAGCCGATCTACAAGCTCACAATGGGTTGCGATGAGAGCTTGTAGATCGGCTTTTTTCAATAGATTTTCTACACATTTTGAACTTGTGAAATGGGACCTTATGCAATATGAATATTTTTACTTTTAGTAATTTAAGCACATTTTGATGCCTTTGTACTTTTACTGAAGTACATTTTCAATTCAATACTTTTTCTAAATTGCAGTATTGGTACTTTTACTTAAGTAAAACAATACTTTTTTTCCACCAATGTGGGGAGGTGCTAATGGCCTTGGGAAAAATAAGATAAAGGCTGCAGTCTTATTTATACTACCGGTATGTCCTTTTGTCCTCTGGTTTCCAGGCTATGACTATCACAAATTATTACAACAAAAACCTCAAACAAAACTATTAGTAATAAATACTGTACTAAAACTAAGCATTTTCACGAAACGAAAAAAAAAAAAACTCTCAAACTAATTGGAATTGAAGACGTGAAGTCAAAAAGCGAATGAAACTGGAAGCGAACGAAGAGTTCAAAGCCATAACAGCATGTTTCACATTTCATCAGCAAAGCATTCCGTTGTCTTCAGTGCTTTGTAGATGATCCTGTGGCTGATGTGTCAGTTGAACTATACTGGCCCCTGCTAAAGCTGCCGCTATTGCATCACTCTAACCCGCTAAGACCGGGAAAGCATCTGTGTCGTTTTAGATTTGAGCTATACTTGCAATCATTTTAACCACTTTAACCTTTTATTTGATGCTCATTGGTCATTCAAAAATAGCAGATATATGAGCGAATAAGCGCGATGTAGATCTGCCATTCTTTTTAAATATCGTGGAAATGTCGGCAAATCTTTGAAAAAAATATACGCTATTGGTCTGAATAAGACTACGTTTATTTTTATTTTTATGGAAATATCCTAAAGAAAATAGGGTTGATCCGAGGACTATAGACCATTTGACATTCAATGTTCTTTTTCCACAAATGAGTCTTGAAAAATGGCAGTCATCTTATAATCAGAGTGGTCTTATATTCGGTACAATACGGGTAAATATTTTAAAGCCGGGTAAATATTTTAAAGCCAAAATTTTAACTCAAATCATTGCTTTTGTCCCTGGAACGACCGCGGTCAAATACATACAATTCTGTGGGTCTTTTAAAGGTTTGAGAACCACTGATAGAGAAACCTATAGTTTTTCAGAAAACTGTAGAAGTCGTTTGTAGAATCGGCCCGAGGTCTTTATGGGTTAAAGCTGCTTCCAGTGACTCCATGACTCAACATTTCACAACTTCAAGCAGAAGCAAGCCACCCATCCAAGCAACATACCCACGCACGCACTCACGCGCACACACGCTCGCGCACAGACAGTTATTTATAAATCCGGCATTTCACAATATGGATCTATATTTTGTTACCAACTCTACTCTGTCATTTAGCTGGGATCGACCACCTTGAACCCCCTCAAGGACCACTGGTGGTCCCCGGGACCACTCGTTGAAAACCACTGGCCTATGTCCAAAACTGTTGGCGTAATCAAGTAGGGCGTTAATTCACAAAAATCACAAAAAGTTAAAATGATGATAGGAGGTTTCTGCCTGACAGCAACGATGGGCTATACTGTATAGCCTACTGTATATTGTACAATATGAGGATCATGAGTATTGACACTAGCTGTCTTGCATTGGGCAGATCTCGCCAGCCAGGGAAAACAGCCAAGTGTTTTTGCGCCCAAAAAAACATCGCCCTACATTGTCCTACATACTGTATAGTCATCATGGTCACCTGTATTGCTCCACATATTTTACTCCAAACGTGTTTGGCCTCAGAGTCAGTCAGTATACCCCCTTTCCATTATTTCGGAATCCAAGGCGTACCCCCGTGTACGACTGCAACGTTTTGCTTAGAAAGTATATTGCCATGACAAGTCCAGTCCGTCAGTAGTATACAGACTTTAACGTTCGATCTCAAATGCTGCTGTGCCCGAGGCTGGCTCGATGGTTCCAAAAGCTGCCATCCGTCAGAGAGACGGGGACGGCAGCTTGTCCGAGGATGGCCCTTCTGTGGCCCGACTCTGGAACCTGAGCAATGTTTCATGTCGTCAAAGTGCAGTAAACACAATGGAAGTGTGCAAGTTGAATGTCGCTGGAGGTGATGAAAAATACATGGAATGCTGTGGAATGGTCTTTGAAAGAGCACGCACGCACGCACACACGCGAGCATGTAGGTGAACTTACACTTTTAAGCTCACATTCGGAATGGTGTCGACATTAAAGCTGCAGTTCGCAATATAACGTCAATACAGTACAACAGAATATAAACGGAAAGTATTATACTTTGGCCGTTCAAGGACTGATATGGAGGAAAAGAAGGTACTCAGGTGAATTAGCTCAAGGTCGAAGTAAACAGGGTTTTTTTTTCTCCCTTTCAAAATGTTGTCAAACTCTTTCGGAAAATATCAGATCTATACAAGCTCTGTCTGCAGGTGTTACACGTACACAAGAACAGTCAGACATCCAAGCAAGAAGAGGTTAAGTCAGCGGTGCCTTCATTCAGACCGAGGACAAAAAGAACAGGATGATGGTGTCGATGCAAGATGTTTTGGGAGTTAACTTACAACATATTGTATTATCTCTAAAACCCTTGGCCCCTTCCTTCCGAATCCATTATCCTCCCGATGTTATACGCGTCATGCTTTTTGAGAGCATAGTGCCAGCAGAACATGCACATAGTTTGGTACTGCAGATATCAAAGAAATTATCTATGGCGATATCGCAAAGATATTTCAATCTTGAAACCCTCAACAAATATAACCCTGCACTACCCTGGATAAGTGGGCAACATGACAAATAGCTATAGGTCACATGTGATCGCACACATACATTTTCACCTCTGAAATCAATACATGGGAAAAAGCTCTGCATTGAAAGAAAGAAAGAAAGCCTATACTTAGTCATTCTTTGCCACCATGCCAGTGGTGCCATAAGAACATTCTTGAATTTCTGGCTGCTATGTCAAACCTAAGCCCAAAACCTGCAGCTCGAACCAAAAGGAAAGGAAAGCAAATCCACTCCTAGGATTACTGAAGTGATCAAGTCACATACACACATCCTGTTCCCTGTTACAACTCACACACCTTCAACGGCAGATACAACACAACAGACATCACAATCACAATCGCATCATTAGCATTCAATTCCAGAGACACAAACAAGTTGATGTTTTCATTGCCACCTAGTCATTGGGCCCCATAATGACAGCAATAGTAGGCCTACAGCATCTTGAATCACACACAGCATACAACACAAGCAGCACCAGCAAAGAAACAAAAACAAAGTTCCTACCTTGAGCCGTCTTCTACTTGACTTCATTGGTCGTGTAAGCGATGGCCAGGGTCAAACATGGGATAGACAGATAGTGCTTCTCTCTAGTTCCACCGGCGTCAGTCATCTCATCTCCATCCTCCACATCTGGCTTAGCTGGACAGTACTTTCCTCCCAGTATCAATAGCACCGACCGGCCTCATTATCCTGGCTGTGCACCTTCTCACTTCTCAGCATCGGATGTTTAGCAGGGCCGGATGTACCATTATGGGCAGCATGTGCAGGCATCATGGGGGCCCTCAAAAAATATATATTGTTTTTTAGCTCAAGGGACCCCATTTTGTTATTATCTAAAAAATAGTCAAAAATAGTGTTTTGTTGTTGGTGAGAATGCAGCTGAACAACTGCCAATCTAGTGCAACAATATGCTGGATTTGGCTGTTGTTCAAAGTGGGGCGGGCCCACTGCGCCGCGTGAGGACAGGCGACAGGTGGAGACCCGTTGATTCTAGTGGAATATAAGAGTGCGTCTGTCAAAAGCATGGCATTGTTTACATTCTGCACTGCACGCATATAGCGCGTCAGGTGGCTCGACGAAAACACTGAAATACATTGGCACTGGGGATATACTCTAACCCATTTGCTTACTATGTGGTTCAAATAAAAAAATATATGTATTTGTTACTGCCTGGCTGTCACTCTGGGGCAGGGGAGGTGGCTGGGAATAGTCCAAAATAACCACATAAAACCGAGGGGGAGAAAAAACGTTGCGCGCCGCCCACAGGTCCGTGCATGCATGACATGTGCAGCTCGTGGCCCTTCGAGCTTCAGTGCCCAGGGGTCCTTTTAGAGGTTCTAATCCAGTACTTATGTTTAGTACGGCACATATAGCGTCCTCCTGGGGGTCAGGGTAAGGCTCTAGGGTCCAGCATTCACAGCATGAGGCCGAGCTTCAAGGCGGTCTGGGGTCATCATCACCCTGGCTCGTGTATACCTGTGGAGTAGGTTGAGAGAAACACCATATACTGTACGCTTTGAGGAAGTGAGCTGACCAAGAGCCACAGTACTGTACTCTGTACTCTGTCCCAATTCACTAGCAACAGCAGACAATCATACACAGCTTGTATACGTATACTGCATCCGTCCGGTTACAACAGACGCAGCCTCTAGGCTGCATTTTACAATTATATCAGTCAAACGTTTTACAATTCTATGATAGAACTGTAAAATGTGGCCATTCGACTGATAGAATTGTAAAATGTGGCCATTCGACTGATAGAATTGTAAAACTAGGCAGTTCGAATGATAGAATTGTAAAACTATAGGCCGTTCGACTGAATTGTAAAACTAGGCCGTTCGACTGATAGAATTGTAAAACTATAGGCCGTTCGACTGATATAATTGTAAAACTAGGCCGTTCGACTGATATAATTGTAAAACTATAGGCCGTTCGACTGATATAATTGTAAAAATAGGCCGTTCGACTGATATAATTGAAAAACGCAGAGTTTTACAATTCTATCAGTCGAACGGCTGATTTTTACAATTCTATCAATCAAACGGCCGCGTTTTACAATTCTATCAGTCGAACGGCCTAGTTCATACAAGCCCAAGCTACAAGCTCATGGCGTGGCACGAAGTGACAAAGTGACATTTTAATGGATTAAGTCCATTCATTATTCACTGTTGTGATTGCAACACAAACGGATCAGCCCAGGAAAACAGTCGGGGCGAGTCAACCAGACTTACCAGAGTGAAGGCAATCGTTTGGTTGACGAGCCGTATAGCTGCGGGTTTCAGTTCACTGAGGCAGACGCCAGGGAGGGACAGCTGGCCAGGAGCGATGCCAACTGCAGCGCCGACACACAGGAGACAGCGGTATAAGTATACAGGACAGCTGACAACAACACACAACCTCTACGCCTGAGTGGGACGTGAGTGACTATACTGTGGCAGCAGAGTTTATGATCTCTAGCAGCAGAGCAGTGGAGGATGAACCATTGACAGTGCTCTCCTGCCTCACACAGAGAGAGAGAGAGAGAGAGAGAGAGAGAGAGAGAGAGAGAGAGAGAGAGAGAGAGAGAGAGAGAGAAAGAGAGAGATAGGCCCTATTTTCAGACAAAGTTCTGCTCTGGTTCACAGACTTCACGTGCTTCATGACCCTTGGCTTGGGTAAGCAGAGCAATGCAAGTCACATTCACTTCCGTTAAAAAGCCAAATTAGTTAAAAAGCATGCGTGAAAACAAATTAGCCTAGAGGCAGTATAGCGATTGCGACATTGTCTTGACAAAACCATAAAGGAATGCGTGGATATACGAGCACCCGATTATTAAGGTAAAGCACAGATGAGAGCACCCGCACAAATCAGCGTCGCCGGGCAACGTGTGTGTGTGTGCAACGGTTTGCGTTGCACGCGACGTCAGACCAGCTCATACATAAGGCGGTCCAGTGGTCGAGGACGACTACATTATGTTGAGTGACCGGCCGAAAATACGGACATACATAGATATATAGAGTGTTTGGAGACAGACACACACACACACATCGATAGATAGATGCAGTGGACGGTGAACAAGAACATCCAACGGAAGACGGATTGCCACAGGCCACAGGCGCAGGTCATCGCCGTGGCGGTCGGCGACAAGGTGTACTCGCTGCACTACACCAACGACGTGCAGGTCGTGGTGCGCGTCCTCAACACGGTGTCCATGCGCTGGACCAAGCTGTACCCGGCGGCGGCGGTGGAGACGGACGCGACGGCGGGGGGAAGAGGAGCGGAGCGATCATCCCTGGACGTCCCGCCGTCCAAGCGATACGGCCACTCGGCCGTGCTCATAGACAACGTCGTCTACGTGTGGGGCGGCGCAAAGCACACGGGCGGCTACTGCAACGTGCTGCACGCGTTCGACGTGGACGCGCACCGCTGGCTCAAGCCGGCCGTCTCGGGCACCGTGCCGCAGGGCAAGGGCTACCACTCGGCCTGCGCCTCCGGCCGGAGGATCATGTACATCTACGGCGGGTGCAACAACGTGACGCAGTGCAACAACGACATCTACCGGCTGGACGCCGCCACCATGACCTGGTCGGTGACGTGGTCGCTGATCAACACGCGGGGCACGCCGGGCCCCGTGCTCGAGTGCCACTCGGCGACCATGATCGGCGCGCGGATGTACGTGTTCGGCGGCCACGTGGTCCTGGGCCATGAGGACCAGGACAACAACGTGCGCGTCTTCGACACGGAGACCAACTGCTGGCTGAGCATGCCGTCGGCGCAGCAGCGCCCGGGCGGCAGCCGCTGCCACTCGGCCGTGGCCCACGGCGGCGAGCTCTACATATTCGGCGGCCACGTCCTGGGCCAGACGCCCAACGACCTGTGGAGGTTCAGCCCCGACACCAGCTCCTGGCGGAAGATGGAGCCGCGGGGGAAGGGCCCGCGGCGCATCTCCAAGGTGGTCTGCTGCAAGGTCTCGGACCGCGTGGTCGTCTTCGGGGGGAACAGGCACAGGCAGGTGGCCAAGTCCGACCACATGTACATCCTGGACCTGCGGCCGAGCCTGAAGACGCTGTGCAAGGTGGCGGTCATCCAGCAGCGCCTGGAGCAGTCGGAGCTGCCGCACGACCTCCGCTGGGAGCTGGGGGCCATGACCACCAACAGGAAGAGAAAGAGGAAGACCAGCGTAGACGACACGGCCCAATAGAGGCGGGGCTCTCTGACATCATCATCGTCATCATATAAAAGATGGGTGGGGTAGCGTCCTTGTCTCGGTGGGTTGTTCGTTCTGAAACTTGCCGCCCACGGGCATTGGCCATTGCCGCAGGAAAGGAGGAAGTCAATGTTTCACTTTTCCCAAATTAACCGATTCCATTGACTCCAGCACTCTGGAGCCAATGGAATGCGAGAAGAAGACCCTGTGAAACGGTAGTAATCGGCCATTTTCGTGCTACAGTGGATCACCTTCGCTAGCCTCTCAGAGGTCCTAATATGCTAACCGGGACGTTGTGCTATTTTTTTTATTGAGCTCCTAACATCGTCCCTCACCTCAATTACGAGAATTGCGTGCGTGCACGGAGTTTTTGGATTTCGATGACGTCACACCATGGAAGCAAGCGTTGCCTATAGCGACAGGGAGCTAAAATACGGTAAATATAAATATTAGTATTAATTCTGGATTTAAGCTCTATATACGAGATTTCTCGATATTTCTCAATTTCACGGTCCCATAGCCCAGATGGAGGGGAATGCGGGCAGCATTTACCGGCAATCCCCCTTTAAATGATTGAGTAATTATTGAGTAATTTATTATTTTTGAGTTGACGAGCAGGAGGTTTCAGTTCACTGAGGAAGGCTCCAGGGACAGGGCAGAAATGGATGCCAACTGAGGAAGGCTCCAGGGACAGGGCAGAAATGGATGCCAACTGCAGTGCAGTTCAATTGCCTCCTTTTAAATGTGTCTGCCGTTTCTAACGTGACAAGCACCACGAGTTATGGAGCACGGGCATGATGCTCTCATGTATGCCGAGTGTGCATTATGGTATGGAAGTGACAATAAATTCATTCATTTTTATTCATTCATGCATTCATTAAAATGGTTAATGTATATGCATTGTGTCATATTGTAAGTGCTTAACACAGGCCCACAGAGTCGTATTTCTTGTTTTTGCTCTGTCATGACCGTGCTGTGGAACAGGCTGTGGCCCTGGAAAAATCGCTCACTTCTGCTGTGGCGATCGACATGTTTTTAGTTTGTTTTTGTTTTGTTTTGTTTTCCTCTGTGGACGTGGGGACAAATTCTATTCATCAATCACTGTGTTTTCTGTACGAAGGACAGCTTTTCTTTACAATTATATGTTTTGTTTCGAGACTAGAATCACCGTTTGGCACCACAGTCTGCTAGTGCTTTGATTGATTTGATTGCCTAATATGTATAATTTTAATTGTGTTAATTATTTCCGTAATGTTACCGTCTCTTCCTTTTTCTCTTCGTTTTGTTTATCTGACGTCTACGTGAGATATTGTATAAGAGACTTATATAGTTTAACCTGGAAGGCATCGGTTATGAGCTGAGGTGCTCAGGCGAGGATGTTTTCACATGCAACGTGATTACATTCAAAGTCAATGCAAAAAGACATGAATTGATGCAAGTTTGCATCCGGTTTGCAGTGGTTGCATGGTTACACGTATGCAGGGTTGGCCAAAAGAAAGGACTTGGCATTTTCCACAAGAGAAAGTTGAAAACGGAGTGTGTAACCAAACCGTGTGCACATTGTTGGTCTATTTTATGCATCTGCAAACAAAACTTGGGGGCAACAGACAGGTTTATTTTTATTCTTCTGACATGCACAGTCAGTCATCCCGGGCAGTACAGCTGGGAGAGGAAAACACACTCGATGTGTCTTTGACAGCTTGACAGCAAATGATCTATACGACTGTAGCTTATCTTAGAATGATGTAGTCGTGTTAGTTATTTAGTTAGTTATTATTACATGGCTTGGTTGAATGCTTGATTCTGATTGATTGGTCAATCGCGGAATTCAGCTGTGAGTTATGTCTTGATAATGACCGGTCGGCTCTATAACAGACCGCTGCCTAATCAAACCCTCTGAACACCAGTTGCGTGACTGCGCCCCACTTGATTTACTGCCGTTTCCAACATGACAGCCATGTAAACACACACGTGAGTGACACACAATGTCATTTACATCGAAACATTGCCCTCAAAAATGTTTTTGAAAACTTTTGAGCAAGAAATAGACGAAGCAGTTACTCACTTCCTTGTTTTCCAACAGTGTTCCAGCCCTGCAGCTGGGCAGACGCAGCCAGCGCGAACTTATGGAATACTTTTTTTGTTGCGTTTTGGGTCAATTTATAAATTTATGTTAGGTAGCCATGTAATAAGCAGGCATAATATCTGGCTAGGTGGTCATTGTGATTAACCACCTGGACTTCGCTTCGGTGGTTAAACTCCCTGTCGGTGGATTATCTTCCGACAATGACCCCCCCTAGCCAGATATTATCCCTTACTTAGTATGTGTATAGTTCAGCGTCAAGAGTCAAGCTATACCTCCGGTGTGACAGCATCTTTCACAGAGCCACGCCCCTGTGACAGTAAAGACCCTAATTACTGGTTACTTGTACTGTGGTCGGCTGCGTACAGTATGTAGGTCTGTCCTCGGTGGTCCCTGATTGGCTGTTGATGGTGACGTAATTAAGATATGTTTCAATGTTGGGTGGGTAAAAGGTACTGCGATCGCCGATCGGTGTTCTTATTGGTTGTTGATGGTGACGTAACTACGATATACGACTACACCAAGGTTGGTGTAAGGTCAATAACGGAGCTAAAGGATTTAGAACAGCAGCTGTAATAGACTTTCGTTATACTGTAGTAGCAGTACTTGCGCGCTCTGCTTGCACACGTTCACATCTCGACAGAGTGCATTTCTATATTGTACTCGGCTAGTATTTATTTTATTGAATAATGTAGTATTATTTATCATAATGATGTCAGCTCCATATTTGGGCATGGTTTCAGCCAGTGTTGTTTTTGGCAGCAAACTTTAGTTTTAGTCAGTCTCTTGAATGGCTTCCATTTAGTTTTAGTCACATTTTAGTCACGCGGAATGTTTTAGTGTTAGTCTAGTTTTAGTCGACTAAATCTACAGTTGATTTAGTTGACTAAAGTGTATTTTGGTGGGCGTTGATGCTATCGTAATGACAGTTTTTACACTTGCTGAAAATAGCCAATCTAGAAGCTTAGCTTGTAGATCAGCTATTTTCAGTGTAAAATAACTTACTGGATCTCTTGTGCACTAGTGCCTTCCTATGCCACACCACTGCCCTGTGGGACAGTAGTGTAGTGGCTGGGCAGTAGTTTGCAGGGCAGTGGGGCATGTGTAATGCCAGGGCAATAGTTCAGTGTGGATGGCAGACCGGTGGGACAGTTAGGTCATGGGTAATCCCTCAAGACCTCCGCGGCTAAAATCTGCCAGCAACAAACTCTGTCAAGATTGTAGATTTGTTGTTAGTAGGAATGTAATCAAAGATGAGGAGGGCTGAGGACGGACCATGCGGGCCAACATCCTGTCATCCACATTCCAATTAAATTAAATTCAACATAGGTTTTTCAGAAAGCTGTAGTCATTTTTTTCTAGAATTATCCTCAGGTCTAAATGGGTTGATATGAGAGAGTGATATAGTATGAAATAATAATTTAGAGCAATCACGGTACTCCGTCTGTAAGGTTTCACGGCGATCAGTCCCATGGTGTCTGAGATGAGCTGTTCAGAGATGGACACACAGCTGCAACCACATGGTATATCTATGTCATTTCTATCCGACTATCCCACGATTTTGCAACCCACTTTTTTCACCCAGGGTCAATTACCGAATGTAATCCTGGGCGCTACACTTCCTCTGCCAACCTGGGGGGGGGGGGGGGGGGCAGTTTTATTCCGACCAGTTCCTTTCCCCTCCATCAGGCACCCCGGCTGACCAGGGGGAGGTAGTTTAGAGACCAGGATTACTACATGCAACAGCGAACTCCACACAGAAAGGCCCTTTTGCCAACCCCGCCTCGGGTATGGGCACTGATGACGCGGAGGAGGGAAAACTCATCCAGCGGAAATCAAACCGAGGACCTCCTAGCTGTGAGGCGACAGCGCTACCGACTGTGCCCCCAACCACATGGTTTCTTATGGAGATCTCTGTCGTCATGGTGATGATGTCATATATTGTCAAACCCCAACAGAGGAACCTATAGAACTCTCATTCTCATCACAGTCCATTTATAGCTGCATTTGATGATGGAAGGAAGGATTGAGGCCCAATGTTTCCAGACTCGGGTCTCCTGTTCCGAGTGTCCATATGCCTGTGCCTCCACCTGTCTCCATGAACCCACGAAGAGGAGCCACAACGACCTCTACTGTCAAACACTGAGGAATGTACAGATCCCTTCAGCAGCCTGTCGGCAAATAAACTGCTCTCTAACCAGCCAGAAACAAAGAGACACGGGTGAACCTAAATCTCACGGCCATCAACAGTTTACCAAGAATGTAGCTCTGGCGGGAGAAGTAAAGACAAATCAGCCGAGTTACACAGGAAGGAAAACCCACAGCTGTAAAGAATGTGACAAGAGTTTCAGTAAGAAAAGTCATCTTCAGGCACACCAGCGTATCCACACTGGAGAAAAACCATACCACTGTAAACAGTGTGACAAGAGTTTCACTCAGTCAAGTGGTCTTATGACACACCTGCGTTTACACACTGGAGAAAAGCCATACCACTGTAAACTATGTGACAAGAGTTTCAATCATTTAAGTAATCTGAAGGAACACCAGAGTCTCCACACTGGAGAAAAGCCATACCACTGTAAACAGTGTGACAAGTGTTTCAATCAATCAGCTCACCTGCAGTCACACCAGACTGTCCATACCGGAGAAAAGCCATACCACTGTAAACAGTGTGACAAGAGTTTCACTCAGTCAAGTGGTCTTATGACACACCTGCGTTTACACACTGGAGAAAAGCCATACCACTGTAAACTATGTGACAAGAGTTTCAATCATTTAAGTAATCTGAAGGAACACCAGAGTCTCCACACTGGAGAAAAGCCATACCACTGTAAACAGTGTGACAAGAGTTTCAGACTTTTAGAACGTCTGAAAATACACCAGCGTATCCACACTGGAGAAAAACCATACCACTGTAAAGAGTGTGACAAGAGTTTCACTGAGTCAGGTCATCTTAAGAATCACCTGCGTCTCCACACTGGAGAAAAACCATACCACTGTAAACAGTGTGACAAGAGTTTCAATCAGTTATATCATCTGAAGACACACCAGCATATCCACACTGGAGAAACTCCATACCACTGTAAAGAGTGTGACAAGAGTTTCAGTCGGTTACCTAATCTGAAGAGACACCAGCGTCTCCACACTGGAGAAAAACCATACCACTGTAAAGAGTGTGACAAGAGTTTCAAGTTGAATGAGCTGAAGAGACACCAGTGTATCTAGACTGGAGAAAAATATTTCCAGACTTTGTAATTGTGTTTAAAATGTCTGAGTGTTTACAACTGCTGTATTTCACAACATGCCTCATTCAAGTCTACTATTTTAGTGTAGTTCTGCTCTTAACACAATCACTGCTGGGAATTAAGGCGAGACACTACAGGTGAAATCATGATTTTTTTTTATTTTTTTTTTGCTATTTTGCTTCCTAAACTTTCAAACTTTCAAACTAAAGCAAAATACACATTAAGAATACAGATTTAGATGTTTATTTTGATAGTTTATAGCCAATGACAGCTCGTTTTTCTGGGTGAAAATCCACCATCTCTATTTTCATGATTGGTTGTTGGTACAAAGGAAGTGACCATATTTGGATCAGACCACAGTCAGCTCGAGGTCCAGACCTTTCCAATGATATATGCCGTACAATGACAGGCCCCTCTCTGCCAACTCTGCCGACTGTAAGTGCCATACATTTAAGAATAACAGACTGAAGAACTCATTTGTACATCAGTGTGTCTTGCTTCTAAACAAAAAAAAATCGCTAAACCAGTGGATATGTTCTCGCTCCTGATTGTTTCTGTGATTTCTGTCCTGTAATGTCTACCATTTTGTAATGTATGTCTATGTCTTGTCTGTTTCTTGAACGGTGACGTCATGGACGCAAAGCAAATTTCAGTGCAAGCTGACAATAAAGTTGCATCGTATCGTATCGTATATCCTAGCGTTTCTATCCTGCTATAGGCCTACCGTCTCCAGTACAGGGCTGCCGTTGATGACATTGCCCTTATAGGCTCTGTGCACAGCAGCCATTTTGGAAAGACATTGGGCCTCTTCCTGGCTTCCTTCACAGGTGTTACCGCTATCGGTTACCGACATCGGCATCGATCGCAGACCCCAAGGGGTCAAAATGACACACATGTGCCAAGTTCGAGACCGTTTGGTAACTATGGTAAGTGCTTTCCGAGTTACGCCCAAGACAGAGTGGCCGACACAGATTTGGTGTATTCATTCATAGACAAAAAAAAAAAAAAATCACACCCATGTGAAGTGAGGGGCGCTAATATATTAAAGTCTAACTCATGTTGATTAGGTGATGCAATGGTGATGTAAAACAAACGGTGCAAACGCAAACATTAAACGCCATTAACAATAAAGAGACAATGACTTAAATGGCACATTATGATGTAAATGTTCCTGTCATTGTCAATAGTTTACAAAACAAACATTGAACTAAAGACAAACATTAAACAAATAAGACAAAAATGAATAAATCACACTTGTGAAGTGAGGGGTGCCCACTGTATTTATAATCGGCCACATGACGTAATTTAGTGTTCAAAAACAAACATTAAAGTCCATAGACTTGGCTGGCAAACGGTTTACGTCACAAGTGCTCTAAACAAAATCGTCATCTTCAAAAGCCAGGCATTGGAAGGGCTAGTGCCTCTCAATAAAGGAACATACGGCATAAACCGCTCCTCCAGATGACCACACCATGAAGAAGTGAGTCCGATATACATCTCCGTTACCACGGCAACCGTGCTGCCCTCAAAGTACCCGGTCCAATCAGTGCGCAGCTGTGACGCTCTAACGTTGAAGAGTCTGCGGGTTATAAATAAAACGTGTCGAGAGGAACACGCAGTAATATATACCGCTGCAGAAGACCCACGGTACACCCATGATGGCAGACAAAAGAATCCTCAAGGAGACCCAGCGGCTGCTCGCGGAGCCCGTCCCGGGCATCCGGGCGGAGCCGGACGAGGCCAACGCCCGCTACTTCCACGTGGCCATCGCCGGGCCGCAGGACTCGCCCTTCGCGGGCGGGACCTTCAAGCTGGAACTCTTCCTCCCGGAGGAGTACCCCATGGCCGCGCCCAAGGTGCGCTTCATGACCAAGATATACCACCCCAACGTGGACAAGCTGGGGCGGATATGCCTGGACATCCTGAAGGACAAGTGGTCTCCGGCCCTGCAGATACGCACCGTGCTGCTGTCCGTCCAGGCGCTGCTGAACGCGCCCAACCCGGACGACCCCCTGGCCAACGATGTCGCCGAGCAGTGGAAGGCCAACGAGGCGCTGGCCATAGAGACGGCCAAGGCGTGGACCAGGACTTATGCTCACGGAAACAATATCAAACTGTAGACCCGTCCCTATATACCGCGACAAGCGGGGGTAACGAGTGGAGGCCGAGTGTCGATAGCTTCTCGTCTTCTCCCAAGACCCTCTCCCTATACTTCCGTTTGCCCGTAACCACTTGGAGGCCTTTATACGTTGTTGACTGGACTCCCATCAAGGGCTCACTGATATGCCCACTGACTATCTCCGGAGAAAATAGACCATCTTACAAGCTTGTTAGCCTGGGCACCATTCCATTTCGGATTCATGAACCGGTCGGGAGCAGATGATATCGCTACGTCATGTTGTAGTATTGTTCTGTAGTCATCCATCTTCCGGAACTTCCTTTTCCCAGCTCAAACCAATTTTTCTCAATGAAAGCTACAGGCTACGAGAGCTTTTATTTATTGGTATTCTTCCGGTTTGAGGGAAAAGGAAGTTCCGTTTGATTGTTCCTGCCTGATGACTACAAAACAATACAATACTACATGACGTAACTATATAATCCGTTCCAGACCTGTTCACACGGCACTTTTGGAACAGAGACCAGGCTTTCCTCCGAGGTGGAAAGCCTGGTGAGGTGAGGTTACAAGCTTGTAGATCAGCTATTTTCCCAAATGTGTATAATGACATGAGCGGAAAAAATAAGCTGTAGAGAAGAGACAACTGTTTTCCCACAATTGTGCAATACAACTGGATCTAACTGGCTTTCGGGAGGCAACTGCAAACCTGGATCAATCATATAATTATAATAAACGTAGAGAACGGACTGCCCCACCCTCACATTCATTTCAATGAAGTTGCTCACCCACCCAATAGAAGTACACTCTACGTCAAAATTGTATTAGGGCACCAGGCAGGCGCAGTAGGCCTTCAGATGATGGAAACATATGCGCAGTAGCATTTTAAATGCGGAAATCTTGCTTTAATAGCCTACTCCTCGCGGTCCTGGGGGCTTGGCTTCAATGAGTACACTTTTTTTTTTCTTTTTCTGAAACGTGTTGTGACCTTGTAGATTGCCGATTCGACAGTGTTGGGGAGTATTAAGCTACATGTAGCTGAGCTACGTAGCTGAGCTACATTTTGCTGTAGCTTGTGGTAGCTTAGCTACATTCATATTGGTGTACCTCATCAAGTAGCTCAGCTACCTTTTGGGTCATTTTTGGTAGCTTAGCTACTCAAGTTACAAGCTACAATTTTGGGCAATAACATTAAATAAATATATTCATTTTGACCATTGGTTGCTGTGTTAATTCTTGTACTAGAACCCCCTTTGAAAAATCAAGGACTGTTCCTTTTTCTGATTGCTTTGAGGGCATGTCAGCTCTTGACAAGCCAACAGCTGCCTTTAATTGGCCTCTGATTGGCCCTGGTATCACATGATTCACTCCAATGCTGCAGTGCACAGGAAGCAGTGTGACACACAGACACAATATAAGTAAAGAACTAACATCATGGACAACCCTCCTGCCAGTGCCACCCCTGAAGAACCAGCCCAACCATGGCCACACATGAGTAGATTCATGAAGTTGGACGTGGGTGCCTCCACAGAAAAAACTTTAGTTTTTACATGTGAGCTCTGCAAGCCGAAAATAAACAAAATTTCGACTTCAAAGAATTCCAATGGCAATCTAAGAACACATCTAAAAGTGAGTGCTTCTGTTTTTCTAACCTATTGCTATATCCTTAAGGTTTTTGCAAGTTATCCACATTGTAAATGCCACATTATTTAATATATTCTGTGAACATGAACATTTCATTTAATGTAATGCTTCAATGCTCATCCTTGCCAGAATTAATCATTCAAATAATAGTTAATTAAAGTTAAGCTGATAATGATAATATAAATGATACTATCTATGGCCATACAAAAAAAGTGGAAAGTCCCAGGCTTCCCAAGTAGGCAAAAAGTATCATTGCTGCCTGAGGAAGAGTTTTACAACACATTGCCAAGTAGGTTGTAAGTTTTTAAGCTAATTGTATGTTCCTTTGCCTAAACAAAAGATGTACAAATAGAGATGTGAAGGCATTAAAACTATTATTTTGCATTGCATAGGTCTCCAGCCTTATTTTTTTTTTCTATCTATGAACCATTAAATGTTAACTTTAAATGCTTATGTTAACTCGTATTGTGACTTGTGTGTCTTTCCTTTATATCATTAGAGGGTGCATAAACCCAAATTTGATGAGATGGAGAGACTCCTGCAGGAATCAGGAAGGAAAAAAGCACGACCATCTTCAGATGAGCCTCAGCCTGGAGGATCGGGAATGGAGCAAGCACGTTCAATGGACAGATTTGTCACAAGTAGTCAAACAGGGAGTCCCATGATGTCACAGGAGAAATTCAACAAACTAACGGTTAGATTTGTTGTGCAAGGAGTGCATCCATTTAGTATTGTTGAGAGACCAGAATTTAAAGAGTACATTAATGCGCTGGTACCTGGAAGGCAGCTGCTGTCAAGAAAGACCCTGGTGAAGAGGGTGGAAGATGAGTCTGGGCATATGAAGAAAAGCCTATGCACTATACTCTCCAAGCAAGATTATGTAGCTACCACGACAGACGCATGGTCAACAAATAACAGGAGCTATCTGGGGGTCACTGTCCATTGGATAGACCAAGAGACACTCCAGATCCAGTCTGCAGCGCTTGCTTGCCGTAGATTAATAGGTAGACATACATTTGATGTATTAGCTGGTTTGCTGGAGGACATACATAAAGATTTCAAAATACAGAACAAAGTTAGTCTCACAACCACAGACAATGGGTCAAACTTTGTCAAGGCCTTCCAAGTCTTTGCCGATGTTCAAAAAGAGGTGAATGACTTGGAGAAAGAGCGAGAAGAAGGGGAAGAGGAAGAGGAAGATGAGAGTGAAGTGATTTACACTGAACTGACAGACATCCTCTCGAACGAAGATGAGGATCAGGATTACCACTTACCACCTCACCAGAGATGTGCCAGTCACACACTCAACCTCGTGGCAACCAAAGATGCAGAAAATGCAGTAAAAAATTCTGAGTCATTCAAAAGAATATCCAGATCCACAATGGCAAAATGTCAAGCCCTCTGGAACAAACAGAGTCGCAGCACGATGGCTTCAGACACCATCAAGGAAATACTTAAAACCCAGCTGGTCATTCCTAATGCAACTCGCTGGAACTCCACCTACGACTCCCTGGAGAGACTTAAGAAAATCATTGCTGGAGAAGGAGACCTGGACAATGTGATGTTGAAGCTTGACATAGTTCGCTTCAAAGAAATAGAGAAGACATTCATCAGTGAATATGTCACGGTAAATTATGTATTCACTTCAGTTTACACTAGCAGTTTTGAAACAAGTGTACTATCATATCAGCAGTTGAAATTAATATTATAACATTAAATCCAGTTTATTAGATTCAGTGTTTGAAGTGTTTCCTATGACGTTATAACAAATGAAGATTTATTTGTTTGTTTGTTTACAGGTGGTTGCTCCTTTGGCAAAAGCCCTGGATGTCCTCCAGTCTGACAAGATGGCCTACTATGGAGTGTTGCTGCCCACTATTGCGATCCTCATAGGCAAACTGCAGAAGATCAAGACAGAATCCCAGCTCCAGCATTGTATTCCATTGGCTGACGCTCTCATCGAGGGGGTGAAGCAGAGGTGAGACTTGCACACGCACTGACACACACACACACACACACACACACACACACACACACACACACACACACACACACACACACACACACACACACACACACACACACACACACGTTAAAACATATTTAATCTGTTTTCAGGTTTGGCTATGTGTTTGAAAACAACAAGTGCCTCATGGCAACTGCGAGCCACCCCATGTTCAAAATGGAATACATCCCAGAGGAACGGAAGAGAGCCGTGGTGATGCTTCTGAGAGAAGAGGTGAGGCGGCTGCAAACACCTTCATCTCCAACAACAGCCGACAGTGATGAGGAACAAAGTGCAGATGATGACATCACTTCATTCTTCCCAAAGAAGAAACAAGACAAAGTAGACGAGGTTGAAGCCTTTGAGAAGTCATTGTCAACAGACTCCACACAGAATGCCTTCAAATCCCTGCCCAAAATGAGAGCAGTATTTATGAAGTTCAACAGTGGTGTCCCATCCAGTGCCGCATGTGAGCGGCTTTTCAGTGTTGGCAAGGACATTTTCAGTGCCAAACGCAACCGCTTATCAGATAAGAACTTTGAGAGACTGCTCATGTGTCGCGTCAACAAGCGGTTCTGCCCTGGCATATAAAAAAATATAGGCCCAACTTTCTTTTACAGTTAAGTTACAGTTTTACAGTTTAGGTTGTGTTAAGTTAAGATTCATGTATAGGTGTGTCAAGAGACCTTTATTATTATTTTTACAGTTAAGATGTGTTAACATTGACGATCAAATGCCATTTAAACACACAGTATCCTCAACAGATCCTCTTTTATTTGTGTGACTGTAAAGACTATGCCCGTTTTAATTCTCAACAATTTGTTTGTTCCTTTCTTTAATGGGGGAAAATTTGTCTAGAACAGGGGTCTTCAAATGTTGACGATCAAATGTCATCATGTAACAGTTGTTTAGTTAGGGTCTTTTTTTTTACAGTTAAGATGTGTTAACATTGACGATCAAATGCCATGTATAACACACACAGTATCCTCAACAGATCCTCTTTTATTTGTGTAAGTCTCTGTAAGTCATTTTTTATTTTTTAAATAAAACTGTTGAGGCATATTTCAGCTGGCATCGTGGCATGTGACTTTTTTGTAGGATATTATATTTTGTTTCATATGCACATTCTCAATTTAACGCTGAAAAAAAAAAGTAGCTGAGCTACTTTGAGCTACTTTTTCCATGTAGCTGTAGCTTTACAAGCTACATTTCTCCTGGGGTAGCTATGTAGCTTGATCAAGCTACTGCCATGGTGAGCTACTTGTAGCTTTACAAGCTACGCTTTCAAAGTAACTTCCCCAACACTGCGATTCGATGAACAGTTTTGGTGTAGAGGGGACCAAGCAGAGTATATAGGGTTTAACCACTTTAACCCCAGCATCTATATTTTGGGGGGGGAACATTAGCAAAACATATCAGATGTACAAGCTCACAACACATATTATAGCAACAATCAGATTTTATTTTTTCAATTGATTGCTTGAAACAAGATTATTAAGGGTAGGCCTACAGTACAGTCAAAGATGCAAAAAGGATAACACAAAAAAAACCTAGGGTCTTTGTTTCCATTGTACTAAATTAACTCGTTTACATACAATACTGTAAGGGGATTTACAGTATGTTAGTTTTTCACCCTGTAAGGAATAAGGGGGGGGGAACTGATTATTTTCGGTCCGGGGGCATAGACCTTTGAGGAGGTCACACCAGTTCTGATGTGCGATGTACAAATTTGATCAAAAAAGATGTGAATGGAATTCCTGTCTCATTTCCAATAGGCCTACATTTGAAGCTATAAACTAAGCAAGTATCCTTCAGGATTACAATACAATAAAAACATTTGAGATCAAATAAGGCGCAATAACCAAAGGTATATATTTTTCAGAGAGAGCAGAGTTACTTTAGTTCCGAGTTTGGTTATAGGGAGTCTATAGTCTTTATGTCGTTTGGATGGTCATTCCAACTAATTTTGCTAGACTGGGATGGCTCAGAGTGGGATAGTTTTTCACGTTAGTCAAAAGGGGCCCCAATGCCTTCAGTACCCTCATGCCAACTACCTCAGCAAGGTGAGTGACACCCACAGCCACAAAGAGGGAGCTATAGAACAAACAAGGTTCATTAAGTTCTCTTCCATTGCACTGCCACCAAAGTGTGGAATTCCCCCGACAACACACCATCACCATCCATCACAAATAGGTGCATCTCTGGCTTCCTTCAAATTAGGGCCAAAGATCCATCTCTTATAGCAGCCGGGCCAAAGGAGGAGGTAAACTCACCTCTCCCATAATATACTGTACAGTAGATGTGTTAATAGTTGTTCATGATGTTGTATACTTTGGTGTTGTTGATGATGTACTGTATAGGACCACAATGGACTTTTTTGTGTTATCCTTTTAGCTCAAATGTCTGACTGTACTTCTGTCTAACAAGTATTCAATCAATCAATCAAACAAACAATGCACATGTTGGTGGCAGCGTAGAGTAGAGTACAAGGATTTCTCATGTCATTCTTTGGGGGAACAAGGTGAACTCCTTTCTCCATCTATTTTTGGAGCAGAGATTTGGTGTAGAGAGAAGATGCAACATACCCGTTGTACCTGGTGTCGGTATCTGTTCTACAGTACACAGCCGTCTGTCTGCGACCATTGTATGCCCATATGTGGAGACAAATACTGTATATATTGGTTTGATCCGAACAACTTTACATGGGTTACAAAATCCTGGGATAAAAATGTATATATCTTTTTTTTTTTAATCACACCTGTGTGAAGTGAGGGGGTGCTCTACTGCTCTTATCATCATGACGTACAGCACTATGACGTCATCAGACACGTGTCCGTTCATTGTCAATGAAGAATGTAATGTTTGCGTCGAAAAGGTTTGTGAACAGACCGCTACACGAAAAGCTGGATATAGGAGGGGCTATTTATATAGCGCCCCCCTCAAAAAAAAGATACGCCGCCCACCCTCCCCCATGAACGTCAGAAATGTACATGGATGACGTTGTCAGGCCACGTCTCGTTTACGTACGGACTCGGTCGGGGTGGAAACCTCACAAAAACTGTTACATTTCAGGATTCGAATGAATAAATAGCAAAAGTGGCAGTTCTCCGAGCTCAATTTTGGTTTGTGGATCTGCGTCTTTTGATGCTTTTGTGCGACGCTGTAGTAACGCCAGGGCGTTAGTTTAGGAAAAAGAAAACACAAACATCGAGAACATGGAGATAAGAACTGTTACAGTGCTGAGTGTGGGGGGAGGGGAACCTAATCTAAAGAAAACACAAACATCGAGAACATGGAGATAAGAACTGTTACAGTGCTGAGTGTGGGGGGAGGGGAACCTAAGAACATGGAGATAAGAACTGTTACAGTGCTGAGTGTGGGGGGAGGGGAACCTAATCTAACACAAACATAGAGAACATGGAGATAAGAACTGTTACAGTGCTGAGTGTGGGGGGAGGGGAACCTAACACAAACATAGAGAACATGGAGATAAGAACTGTTACAGTGCTGAGTGTGGGGGGAGGGGAACCTAATCTAACACAAACATAGAGAACATGGAGATAAGAACTGTTACAGTGCTGAGTGTGGGGGGAGGGGAACCTAATCTAAACATAGAGAACATGGAGATAAGAACTGTTACAGTGCTGAGTGTGGGGGGAGGGGAACCTAATCTTGCAAGCCGCTGAACAGATCTATGCCTAATGTGTTGTTCACTTCACACACACACACACACACACACACACTGGCAGTGGGCCAAGAAGCACCTCCACTCTGTCCTAGCTCCCTCCTTACTCAGTGTCCTAGCTCCCTCCTTACTCAGTGTCCTAGCTCCCTCTCTGCTCGGGTGCATGCTTTGGGTTAGACATATACCATTGGTCCGATATCTCAAACCCTCACCTCCCACGGGGCAGCACACCTGTCCTAAACCTAACCTTAACCCTCTATACCCAACCCTTAACGCACCCCTCACCAACCTTAATCCGGTCGTCTTTAACGCACCCCTCACCAACCTTAATCCGGTCGTCTTAACGCACCCCTCACCAACCTTAATCACCAAGCTATGTCTAACCACAGTATATGCCTCTTAGACTATACTCAGTCCTGTCATAGTGTTGTTAAGAGGGATAGGGCTGAGGGGACGAGTGGCTCCTCAATTCTTACCCTTTTCTGTATCGTATAAAGACAAAGGTAAAGGTAGCCCCAGATGTCTGCATATAGGTCCAATGAAAAGCGTCATTGAGTCGCGGTAATACTCACCGATGCCACACATCTCTCTGTTTTTTACTAACAACCGTTTCGATGGCCAGTGACCCCATCACCTAAAACTGGGGTATGAATAGGCCTAATCCTGGAAGAGAAAGTGGGGGTGGATTGGACATATACCCTCCGAAAACATACGGACAACATCACTAGGCAAGCACTGGACTGGAAACCCACAGGGCAAAAGAAAAGTGGGGAGGCCAAAACAGACCCGGAGAAGATCAGTGGAGAGTGAGGCAAAGACGACCGGATTATCGTTCGGCCCAGCTGAAGAAAACTGCTCAAAACAGAGTCCGATGGCGGGGTGTGATTGCGGCCCTATGCTCCACCTAGGAGCCTACAGGAATAAGTCAAGTAAGTCAAGGCCTAATCCTGAGAGTGCACATATAGTATGGATCCATAGGGGGTCTGTGGCCTGATATGCAGAACAAACTGGGGATCCTTGAATTTAAATAAAATCACACCCGTGTGAAGTGAGTTAACAATTAAAGTTCCACTGTGTGTTTGTTTGTTTGTGAGTATGTTAATACAATACACAAACGTGTCCGTTGTACAGTTCAGTGGTTCTCAACCAGTGGTCCGGGGACCACCAGTGGTCCTTGAGCGGGTTCCAGCTAGGTGGTCCTCAGCTAAATAATGGAGTTGGTAACCAAATGGACCCTTATAGATCTTTAACAAAGGGTTATATAATTTACAATTACAAACTGAGAGGCTAAATCCCATAAATGGTGGTCCGTGGCTCAAATGCAGAATAAATAATGGACCTTTTTTAATGTAAACCACTGGTGTATAGTTGGACTCCCTGCTCTTCTCTCCTATAGGGTATCGATCCTGTAGTCTGGTGTGACACCTACTGGTTGAAGGTGGTACTGCCTGAAGGTCAACGTTCTAGTATCTGAGCAAGAATGTGTAGTTGTGTACTCTGCTGTTAGATCAGTGAGTGTATAGAGTCGGAACAAATAGTTGATTTCCCCCACACAGCACAGGGAACCTGCTTTTGAATTGGGTATTGCATAATGATATAATCTCTCAGGAGTGCCTGGTACTGGGAGTCTGGTGGAACGCACATGAGGTCCTGGGCCTGGTGAGAGCAGGAGTGGACCTGGTGAGACGTAGGAGGGGCCCGGTCAGGAGTCAACCCACAGAGCCTATAGTCCTTCCACTCGTCAGATTTTGGGTCTCCCAGTCCCGGCAGAGTGGTTCCCGGAGCAACGGATTGTGTGGCCTTGCTCATTCCCTGATGGACTGATCATGGGTAGCTACTGGGATTTGATCAACCACCGGCTGGGTCGCCTGAGTGAGGGGTATGATGTTGGCAGACCCGAAACCCTGTTGACCTCAGGAAGGAGAATTCCATACTAAAAGGCTTTCTTACCTTTCTTTGTAGTTGTTACGTCCCCACCAAAGAGGTCCAGGTGTTTTTTTGTGCAAAAGCTCCTTATTGGCCGTTTCCCCTACCATAAGCCCTCAATGAATTGCATTGAACTGAATGGGAATTTAATGGGGCTATGGGGTGTTGTGCTAATTCGTTTATTTCCATGGCTCAAAATTATAATCTCTTTGTATATATCCTCTCTTCATAATGTAAATAATATCCCAAGCGGCACAGTTTACTACTTCTTTCGATGGAAATAAGCGAACTAGCATAACACCCCATAGCCCCATTCAATTCCCATTCAATGCAATGCAATTCATTGAGGACTTATGGTAGGGAAAATAGCCAATAAGGAGTTTTTGCACAAAAAAACACCTGGACCTCTTTGGTGGAAGCAAATGGACCCGTTAGGGTCCATTTCTCAGAGTTAAATTAATAAAGCAATAAGCCACGAGAGGTCTCAGGTTACCAGGTATTTTACAATGGCTGAGAGGCGTATACTGAACTGTGTAGAAAAACATGGTGCCATTTTACAATGATCATCAGTAAGGACCAATTATATGAAGATAGGTTGAAAAGTGGTCATTTAAGCATTTAGCAAGAAACTATAGGATCAACAATGTATTATTAGAAACTATAGGATCCATAAACAATGTACTATTGAAATAACCATCTGTAAATTTGAAATTATAGCATACCAGGTAAATAAACAATGAACATCCACTTGTCCACAAACTCAAATCACTCAAATAGTAATGCAGTGTTTACACAGCATTTAGTCTCTCTGCTCTTATCCTGTGGTCCGGTAGGACACCTACTGGTTGATAAGAGGCACTGCCTGGAAGGTCAAATTCAATATCTCCCCTGAGGCTTCCACTCGACAGAGATGATATGCAATCATTAATTTAAATACTTTTTTGGGGCTTTTCTGACTTTATAAGACAGAGAGAGAGGGGGGGAATGATGTGGGGGTGGAATGATGTCAAATACAAGCATTCATTGTGTGTACACTGTGTAGAATACCCTACCTACACGGTTTACAGCAAATTACTTCTGTACATAGAAATACTGGCCTATATAAACAGAGGAACTAACTTTAATTCAATTACATTTTAATAAATTGCTGCTACTTGTCGCACATGTATTTTATACTAAGTGAATGCAAAAACATTGAAATGCTGCCGTCAACTTTCAAAAGTATAAACCTAACGTCTCCTATATGGATCTCTGACAGAAAATGCACAATCTTTTTATAGTTTCACAAGATATTACTCAAGCATTACTCAAAGTTTCAATGTAACACAGCTGTATACACCTTTATTTTATTCCTATCTATATTCAATATTTATTTGTATACATACTTTATCTCGATTGTCTTGTTCCACTTTTGCCACGTATGTTTTCTCATGCCAATAATGCTCCTTTGAATTGAGAGAGAGAGAGAGAGAGAGAGAGAGAGACAGATGAATGACACGCAGCAGAGGTCATCAGGATTCGAACCTGAAAGTGCTGTCAGGTTGCATTAGAGCCTGGACCTGGATTAGATTAAACTCACTTTGCTAGTCGATTTGACATTCACTTGGTATTGAAGTAATAGAGGGTATGCGCAATTGCGCATACCCTCTATTACTTCAATTCATCAACT
This sequence comes from Protomyctophum bolini, assembly GCF_963924005.1. Taxonomy (NCBI): domain Eukaryota; kingdom Metazoa; phylum Chordata; class Actinopteri; order Myctophiformes; family Myctophidae; genus Protomyctophum; species Protomyctophum bolini. The sequence continues at coordinate 20,019,282 of NC_137876.1, forward strand.
AGGATTCTTCAGTTCATTCACCGTGAAGGACAGTGAAGGAATGCGACACCGACAAAACGCTCTCTGTATTCAAGTGTTCAGAGGCTGAGTTATTGATAGGGGGATACAGTGGTTCTGAAACGTTTTTAATTTCAACGTCGGTTATACAATTAGGCCACACAGGCTTTGAGAACTCTAGTTTAATGCGGGCCCAATCGATGACTGTCATTGTAATGCAAATGACAGAGAGATGTACTGTAGCTCTACTTAACTACTCTCTGCAATGTTAACCAAAGTTGGTAGATACACTGACAGAGACCTACCTTTGATTTCTTTGTTTAATGGACTTACAAGCCCAACCCATATGGACTTACAGGAATGTTTGAGTCTTGAATATTTAATGGACCACAATAGAAACAAGCCGGGCTTTTTAAAAGACAAGGTGGTGATCCGAGCAATGAGGAGAGGGTGGATGAAAAACAATGTGCTTTATTTATAAAAGTTAAAAAATGATTCCAGTCCCACTTATTGAAGCACCAGCCTACTTTTCACTGTTACTTTTTGCATCTCCATCGAGCACCTGGTTGATTTTCCTTTTGTCGCTTTGCAAGTCTGGCTTTTCGTTTTATCCAGTTGGAATGTTTTAACGTGTACCTTTAAATCGTCAAACTATTCAATCAATGAATCAAAGATAAAACAGTGAAGTAGCCTAAAGCAAATCAAATCGGAGGTCCTTCAAATGAAAATAATTGGAGAATCAACCAAACTACACGGCCAAGCATGTGATCCAAGTGGAACAAAACAATCGAGATAGAGTATGTACAAATAAATATTGAATATAGATAGGAATAAAATAAAGGTGTAAACAGCTGTGTTACATTGACACTTTGAGTAATACTTGAGTAATATCTTGTGAAACTATATAAAGATTGTGCATTTTCTGTCAGAGATAGTTATACAATATACATCCATATAGGAGACGTTAGGTTTATACTTTTGAAAGTTGACAGCAGCATTTCAATGTTTTTGCATTCACTTAGTATAAAATACATTTGCGACAAGTAGCAGCAATTTATTCAAATGTAATTGAATTAAAGTTAGTTCCTCTGTTTATATAGGTATTTATATGTACCGAAGCCATTTGCTGTAAACAGTGTAGGTAGGGTATAAACAGTGTACACACAATGATTTGAATGCATTAAGGTGCTTGTATTCCATTTGGCATGATCCCCCTCCCCCTCTCTCTCTCTCATCAATAAAGTCAGAAAAGCCCCAAAAAGGTCTTTAAAAGAATGATTGCATATCATCTCTGTCAGTGGAAGCCTCAGGGGAGATATTGAATTTGGCCTTCCAGGCAGTACCTCTTATCAACCAGTAGGTGTCCTATCGGAACACAGTATAAGAGCAGAGACACTAAATGCAGTGTAAACACTGCATTACTATTTGAGTGACTGTACGTTTGTGGACAAGTGGATGTTCATTGTTTATTTACCTGGTATGCTATGTATGCAAATGTACAGATGGTTATTTCAATAGTACATTGTTCATGGATCCTATAGTTTCTATTAATACATTGTTGATCCTATAGTTTCTTGCTAAATGCTTAAAGGACCACTTCACAACCTATCTTCATATAATTGGTCCTCACTGATGATCATGATAAAATAGCACCATGTTTTTCTACACAGTTCAGTCTAACTACGCCTATCAGCCATTACCGTCAGACGGGGACAACTTCTAGCTTGCAATTAAAATTAATTTTATTTCCTATATGGTTTAACAATACTAAAAACAGGGGGAAAGGAAGGTGGAACAATGTTGGCGTCAAGTTCAAGTTCAAACAATTCAAATCTGAATTCAGAGTGTCACTTCCTGCCTAGAATCACTCACAGTCACAGCATGGGCCCAAACCCACTGATTAGGGATGACACTGGGTGTGAATGGTCATTGTCCTATTGTCTTCTTTAAAGTGCTATAAACAGTGCAATTCAATTAAGCTATATTACAAAACTATATTCCACAGCCCCATTTACTGAAAAGGCAGACTGTCTGAAAGAATTGTTACACCTGGGAACAATACAGTTACCACTTGTTGAGGCTTGTGTATCTACCGGAGCTCGGAAGACTATCAACCAGTCCAGAGAACAAAGGTAACACATGACCATGTAAACATTTTTAAAAAATGGTAGGAAAAGAAACACAATTTTCAAACGTAAAACTGTGTGTGTGTTTTTTTTTTAATACCACAAAGGTGCCATCTCATCGTTTTTTCATCCATGATTTTTATAGCCTGTTTATATAATGATGTTATTGGTTTTAGGACAGAATGAGAGGATTGTAACCATGTTGTAAGGCTATATGATGTATATGATGTGAGCAAAACCTTATTAATTACTTTCAGTAAGTTTCCATTGTCCTTCACTTAAAGTTTTGAGTAACTGTCGGTGACATTTGTTAATGGTACATATCATGATTCATGACATACATATGGCACATCATTAGTTACAAATGTATCATCGCATAAATCTGTGGCGTTGTCGGCAACAGTTGTTTCCACTTCAAGGTTCTCAACATATCAGCTGACTGCCTGCACCGTTTGGTGGGTTCAAAAAGAAAATTGTATCCATTTCTGTACCTTTCCTGTAAACACCTCTGTCTTTGTGTGAACTAATTATGAAGTTTGTGATTCTGGGGTGTGATGTGTCATATTCTGATAGTTTGGTGATATGGTACTGTAAAGCCACATGGACTTTCCTTACCCAAAAATGATGACCATCATTAACTTATAGCCTAAAATCACCTATGGCAGCATATTAGACAGGAATTTATGTTTTTTTCTTGTAAATGAGAAGAAGAAGGAAGAAGGAGGAAGTAAAGCAGTGGTTCCCAAAGTGGGGTGCTGGGACCCCCAGGGGTCCTTGAGGGAGTTCCATGGGTACCCAGCTAAATGATAGTTTGGAATCAAATGGACCCTTATGGGTCTGTAACTCAGAGAGCGTACAAATGGAACCAAATGGACCCTAACGAGTGTACAAATGGAACCCTGACAGGTCCATTTGGTTCCATTTGTAGAGTTAAATTAACATTGATTTTACTATATAAATTGGGGGTCCCAGTGATAGAAATGCCATTAAATAGGGGTCCGTAGCCTAATGCATGTCAAACTGGGTGTCCTTGAAATTAAAAATCTTCTCTTATGGGGGTCCCTGCAGGCATATCTTTTTAAATGGGGGTCCGTGGACTCATTAGTATCAATTTGGGGGTCCTTGACGTGAAAGAGTTTTGGAACTACTGAAGTAAAGGAGCGCTCTTTCCCTGTCCCCACAAAAGTACAATTTTCACACCAAAATAAAAGTTCACAACAATCAAGAAAACTATATATATGGTGGTTGTGTTTTGTTCTAACTCAGGGAGGGGTAGGCCTACCGGTGTCTCAAAATATGAGGGCCTCTATTGCTAGACTATGTATGTCTAAAGAAATCTGATTTGCAATAAAACTGTACTAGATAACTCCAAACAATCACTGGATATTGTTTAATAGCATCCTAGGCAATGCAGCAAGGGTTGAATTGGGGGTAAGTCCCTGCGACATACTAGCGTCATGTCCAGGGGGTGTACTTGTACATCAAGCTGCCTCACGCTACAGAAACAGGAGATAGGCTCCTGCCCTATATGGGCCTCATGGCTCAGCAAGGCTACTTACTGCTACTTACTAGGCAATGCAGCAACAGCATATCAGACAGGAATATATGTTTTTCTTGAAAATGAGAGAAAGTAAAGGTCCTCACCACAAAGGTACAATTTCTGCCTAAATTAATGTTTTTTCCCCCCAAAATAAAAATCCATTTCATATGGGAGAATCTAAAGATAAGAAAAAACATGGAGGGGTATCTAAAAAACTATGGCCTTTTTGGAGGACTTGCTGGAGGACTAAGGCTTCAGTTACTCAAAACCCTAAGGGACGGACAATGCGGTTTCTCACACCATTCTCATTTTTTCCCTGAAAATATTTATTAAAAAAAAACAGTAAGTACCGGTAACTAAAATGTTGGACAGCCAACTAGTGCTGCACGATTCTTCACAAAATGAGATTGCATAGGTGTTTGAATTTCCAGATTAATTGTGCAGTGCTACAACAGACCATGGATGGTGTAATTGTGGTGGCAGTACATTTGCAGTGCATACTAGCTGAAATACTTCCTCTCCATTTACCCAGCCTAATGACCATTATTATAGAACCTATAATCCTGCACTCCTACCTGAGCAACTCTTCTAAGAGGCTTCATGAAAATACTGTCTGTCCCTCTATACAAAAATATAAAATTAAGGCGAAAGCCACAAAAAGAAACATTAAAAAATGTTCGCTCTGAAAGAATAGATATTCAAAAATTTGCGCCACATTTCCAAGACTTTTCAAAAATAGCAGATCTACAAGCTATCAGATCTATAGCTGTAGCTGTAGATCTGCTATTTTTCAATAGCTAAAGTACTGTATAACATAATGCTTAAAACACCAAAATGGGTTCCCGTCCGGGGCATGTCAGCGGGGGAAGCACCCTATGATCCGACGGACCATTGCTCCGAAGGAGCATTGGTCCGAGGTGCGCTGGGGGTCGGGAGAGGGTGGGTGGTTAGGTTTAGGTGTCTGCCCCGGGGGAGGTTAGGGTTAGGGTGAGGGTTTGACGTAGGTTGTCGATCGGACCAATGGACCGTCGGCATATTGACGCGGAACCGTCAGCGGACCTTTAAATGTTAGAGATGAAAGTCTTACCGTGCCAACATGTATGTCTTTGTTGAAGATGCGTTTGTTGGAACCTTCCTCGTAAAGTGTAGACCGAACCAATGTCTCCACTCCAAACACGAACCGCATCTTTACAGTGAATTGCTATGGCTGTGCTGTGACACACACACACACACACACACACACACACACACACAAAAAAGGGAGCAAAAGGGAGCAAATTAGAACCCGGCAACTACCGCCCTATTTCTATTCTAAGCTCCATCTCGAAAGTGATGGAAAAAATAGTCTATGAACAGGTGGAAAAGTATCTTGCCACTAATAAATTGTTGTACGAGTTCCAATCTGGTTTCAGAACATCCCACTCCACTGACACATGCCTTCTCTATTTGAGCGACCACATCAAACACGAGGTGGATGCTGGAAAATACTGCGGCATGGTCATGCTGGACCTCCAAAAGGCTTTTGACACCGTGAACCACTCCATACTGGTTAACAAGCTTAAAGCTATTGGTTTTGATAGCACATCAGTGAGCTGGATGCAATCCTACCTGGAGGGGAGAGAACAGATGGTGGAAGTGAACGGAACACTGTCCCCCCCCCTCCCAGTGAGCTGTGGCGTCCCACAAGGAAGCATACTAGGGCCTTTACTGTTCCTAATATATGTAAACGACATGACTTCAGCTTGTGACTGCAACTTGTTCCTGTTCGCAGACGACTCAGCACTGCTGGTCTCGGACAGGAACAAACTGCAGGTTGAAAAGACCCTCAGCTCTGAACTCGGTAGAATCTGCACCTGGCTCGCTGATAACAAACTATCCTTACACCTGGGAAAAACTGAATCCATTCTCTTCGGATCAAATAGTAATCTCAAAAAGGCAGATGGCTTCTTGGTTAGAGTTGGTGATGATATTATCACACGGAAGGATCAAATTACCTACCTAGGTTCCATCCTGGAGGCCAATCTTTCCGGTGATAAGATGGCCACCAACGTAATCAAAAAAGTCAATCAAAGAACAAGATTCCTCTACAGGATCTCCTCACTGGTCGACAAAAACACCTTGAAGACCTTAACAGGAGCCCTTGTACAAGGGTTCTTTGACTATGCATCCACCTCCTGGTACCACAGCACCTCAAAGGCCCTTAAAACAAGGCTCCAGACCTCCCAAAACAAACTGGTCAGGCTCCTACTTGGCCTCACCCCCCGAACCCACCTCACCCCTGCCCACTTTGACAGGCTGGGATGGCTTAGGGTCGACGACAGAGTACAGCATCTTGCAATGGGTCTGGTCCACAAGATTAGATACACCACCAAGATACCCATGTACCTGTCTAAATACTTCCTTAATGTAAACGAAGTCCACACCCACAACACCAGAGGGAGTGCAACAAACCATGTACAACCCAGATTCGGCACAAACAAGGGACTAAATTCTTTTCGCTCCTATGCGACCAAAATGTGGAACGCCCTACCAACAGTCATTAAGACATGTGAATCCCTTGGCTCCTTCAAAACTGCTCTCAAAGGGCACCTACGGATGGCTGCAATTCGAAACTGGCCTCTGTAAAAGCTGAATTTGTATCTGGATTGTACTATGTTTTTGTATGGACGTGGTGTTGGGTGCCTGCACATATGCACACATGGCATCAACGCATGGTGTTGTGTGCAGGCGCCCTACACTCTGTCTTTGTACTATGGATTGTACTATGTTTTTGTATGGACGTGGTGTTGGGTGCCTGCACATATGCACACATGGCATCAACGCATGGTGTTGTGTGCAGGCGCCCTACACTCTGTCTTTCGTTTTCTTTTCTTTTATCCCCCTGTTCCCCTCACTGTATATATACTTTTTTTCCCTTTTCGCTTCCTATATGATGAATTCCTGTTCTGTTCTTTAACTACATAGAAGTGTCTATTTGTTTGTCTCTAAATGTTTTGATGAATTGAACAATGTGGACCCTGTTGTAAACAAGTGTAAGGCTTAATTGGGTCGTCCACTCACAGTTAACAGTCTTTGTATTGAGTTTGTGCTTGAAATGTACTGTAATTCTGCAAACTGTTAATAAAGATTTCAATCAATCAAAAACATAGATTAGGATTTCAATTGGTAATTAATTTAAAGAAAATGCATGTGACTTAGAAACTTGGTTGGCGGTTTTTTCCATCCATGTTTCTGCATGTATTTAAATTTGACTATGCCTTATAAATTGTAGTACAGCATTTGGAGTTGCTCCTTCTTTAATTATTAAGAATGATTGGGACGAGGCCCCTAACTATAGCTAACTTTGTAGGCTACTTTTGTCCATTGCCTTGTACAGTGAATGACTACCTTTTGAGAGAGGGGTGGACTGGACTTTAATTGTGTATTTCTAGAGAAGAGAGGCCTTAAGACATGCCTTCTGTTAATCTTTGCAAAACGTGTTTTCTAGTTGTGTTGCATTGCTCAACCTATCTTCTTTTCAAAGAATAAGCTTTGTAGCCACTTTAGCACTTTAATATGGTTTTCTACCATTTGCTATATAGGTCTTCTGACTGAGTACTGACCACCCCCCCCCACCCCCCCCCCTCTCCGCAGTATACAACGCTGACGAAGGCTTCTGCCCGAAAGGCATTCGTTGTGTGCTATTTGTTTGCAGCATACCATACATATAACTATCAAAAATAAATACGTGCCTTAAAGGACAGATCTACGAGTGCTGGTTTTCTTCTCTTGTTTAAACCATTTAGACCTTAGGACAATTCTAAAAAGTGGTGTCAGTGGTGCTCAACCTTTTTCATGTCAAGGACCCCCAGATTTATCTGTATTTGGCCGTGGACCCCCATCTGAAAATATGTTGTTCCAGGGACCAAAAGCAAAGATTTGACTTAAAAACCTCTGAAATAATATATATTCAAAGATTTGCGCCACATTCTTGTGATTAAAAAAAAAAAAGGCAATCTACAAGCTTGTATATCTGCTATTTTTCAATAGCTGAAGTATAACTGCTTAAAGCACCAAAAGGGGTCCCCACCCAAAATGGGTTAAAAATGTTTCCCCCCCCCCCGAGCGTGCGACAGCACACACACACAAACACACACACGCCCGACACTCCTCATTCCTTACATGACAATCTCTTCTTGTTTCATAGTTTCAATACATACTAGTTATACTATGCAGACGTACAGTGTTATTTAAAAAAAATTGGTCGGCATCTCAAAAGGGGGGCCTGTGGAAGGTCACAACCCAGAATATTGTTTTGAAATTATGGCTAAACATGTATTCATTGTCAGTCAACAGTTAGTGCAGGAATAAACCCTAAAAAAGAGGCTTAGTTTTCGAGTTACCTCTCCCCGAGGTAGAACAAAACGGGACATAGTTTTTTCATATCTTTAGGATGTCCCCTTCATGAAATGGATTGTCCCGAGATTTACTTTTACTGCAAAGGTCATGAAATTGGTCCATGAAGTCACAAGGCACAAAAAACACCTCTTAAAAGTGGGAGTTCCAAGTAAATACACTTCTAAATACTTTTCTACCTGTTGGTTGTTTTTACATCATACTTGCACAGATGCTCTACGGGTAGTGTGCCTAGTACATCCCAGAACAATCAGAATGCCAATATTTGGTTTTATTGTGAATCGGTAGCCTTTTATATAAGGCCTTAAATAGGTGGAAATAGCACAAAGTTTACTTTACTGAGCAATATTCACTTGTCCTACTCTTTATCAGGGGTTTCCGAGGCTACACTTCAACTGGCTCGCCCATCATTTTAGACAACATTTTAAAGGTGATAAATCACTAAATGGGCCGATAAATCACTCTCTGCCACCTTTAATCTAACATCCCAGAGCCCTGAGGTCCTCAGAGCCCCCCCCCCCCCCCCCCCCAGGCCCTTGAACAGGAGGTAAATGTGAGATGTTGACCTGCTGGACACTGGGCTGGCAGCCTTCATGGTCACCCCCCCCCACCTCCCCCACCTGGGCTGGAACACTATGCCGTCTCATCTGGAGAGAACATGGAGGCCGACAGGTCGTACTGTAGACAGAACAGACAGACGGGTCATAGACAGAGCCACAGACAGGTCATAGTGCTGTATACTGAGAACCAGTTCTACATTCAGCATGAACCTGTCTGTTCTGTCTAAGTGGGGTCCAGGTAGCCTCAAGCAACGATTAGAGCCTACTACCGAACACAAACCTCGCATCACCATTCACCAGGCCTTCACCCAAACACTTAGAAGAAGAATATAGGAGTCACATCACATGCACGGAATTGATTGGCAGATCATAACAGCTGGATGTTTATGAAACAAAAACTTGGCAGATACAAAGAGGAAGGAGGCATGGTGGCACAGTTGGTAGTGCTGTCGCCTCACAGCTAGACGGTCCTGGGTTCGATTACCGCTGGGGACGCTATGGGTGCTGGCGGCGTGTTCCCTCCGCCTATGCCATCAGTAGGCCTATGCCATCTTATAAATAAGATGTCGAGGGTAAAATGGCCTCAGACATTAGATGTTTTTGGATACCATGTGATACTGCATTGTTGTGTCATATTTTGCTTTGCAGTCGCTACTGTGCATGTGCAACTATCATCAGATTGTAAGGGAAGAGAGGTGGCTCACTCCTCTTTAGTTTAGTAGAACAAATGGAAAAACACATGATTAATTGCTAAATTAATTAAATCCAATTAGTGCCGATTACTAAATTAGTTGACAACTAATAGAATTAACAATTTGATTACGATTCATCGATTTTGTTCTACCAGACAGCAGTGGCAAGTGACCTCTTCTACGCTGCAGTCTGCTGGGGAGGCAGTGTGATGGATAAAGATGCCAAAGCGGCTGAACAAACTGGTGAAGGCGGCTGGCTCAGTACTGGGGGAAAGGCCAGACTCACTCACTGGAGTCTGTTGTGGAGAGAGAGAGAGAGAGAGATGCACACAAAACAAGATGCGGGCCATAATGGACAATGTAAGTCATCCTCTCCACAAAATCTTGGCAGACCAGAAAAGTTGTCACAAGGATCTGTTCCATTCTTTGTCGTGTGAGAACAAACGATTCAAGAACACTTTCGTACCAACAGCAATCAGACTCTACACCTCCACGGCCAGCCGCTAGGCTTATGGACTGGACTATAGGCTTTCTAGCATTTCGTTATGTATGGGTCTATGTGCAATATCTCGTGACACCTTTTTAATTATTTCTACTAGCCCTTACCCGTTGTGAGACGGGCGCAGTACCGCGGGGGGTACTGCGCCCTGGATGCATTTTCGCTTTTTTAATTCACAGATAAATTATCATTATTAATTCATAATTTGTTAAATTGGAAAAAGGGCTTCGTTAAGACCTCCATATTATTATGGTCAATGCCTGTGTGAAAAGTGGGAGCGATTGGTGCAGGCGGTGAGGAGATATGGCGGTGTTTCTGACACACACACACACACACACACACACACACACATAGACAGACACACACAGACAGACATTGACTGAATTATAGTATGATGATGATGATGATGATGATGATGATGATGATTATTCATAATATATTTTTAAATTATTTGTCTTTTTAATACGTGCCCCCCCTTTAACCTTATTGTATGCTTGTATGAGCTATGGGATCATCTGAATTTCCCCTCTGGGATCAATAAATATCTATCTATCGATCTATCTCTCTCTCTCTCTAATCGTTGCAGCCTTACATACATTCCATAACATACTAATTCAGAGCAGTAGGCCTATGCCAAATTAGTATGTTGTGACACTTTTTATGTAAAAATAAAAACCTTGAATATTAGCCTGCATGAAATGCATTCTAAATTATGTAAATATTACATTATGCAGCAGCCAGTGTACACTGAACTCTACACTGAATTCCCCCACAACAAAGTGACAACAGTGGCTGTCTGACAGACAGTCATAACTTTATGTGCATCATGTTTCAAGACCTATTTAATTTGCTTATAGTTTTAGTTATGCTGTATGTTACTGTATTGTATTTTCTTCTTCTATAGAAAATCTACTGTCTGTCTGCTTGCTTTCCACTTCTGAACCACCCAACCACCTCACCTCACCTCACCTAGCCTAGCCTGGACAAAGTTAGTATAAACTTTCCCTCGGACCAGGTTTTTATATATATATTATTATTTTTGTTTAATTCTGACATGTCTGATCGATATATAAATATCTGCCAGTCTTGGTCCAAGGCTAGTATGTACTATTATGCTTAGCCTAGCCTAGCTTAGCCCAAAGGCCCCCATGCATTTCAATGGGACTCTAGCTACCAGGCTACTGAGGCTAGGCTAACCCACTGGTAAACAAACAGTCAATGCCTGCCTGGGTGTATTTTATAGCAAAACCAGTATGTGTCCGCAGTGCAACAAACATCATTTCATCCACTCACCTAAGTGTCCCAATAATGGAACTCATATTTGCAATATTAAAAAGTATTAATATACTCCAGTTCTCCAGCAGCGAGTGGGACTAAAACACCAACGAAGAAGAACAACAACAACATCCGTTCACATGCGTTAGTTCTGTGGTTCTCAATATGGGGTCCGGGGACCCCCTGCGGGTCCTTGACGGGGTTCCAGGGGGTCTGTTTTTATTAGGCATTTTTTGTATGACAACATCAGAATATTATCGACAATGATAATGAGTAGTTCAGTTATATAAAATGGAAAAAAAATGACAGGCAATGTAAATGTTCCACATACAATACATAATAAAAAAGACATGAAAAAACTAAAAACAGTTAAACAATGGACAGACACTCTTGCTCTCAAACTTTTCCAACATGTTGTTGTAAATTAAGTGAATTACAGACATTATTCTTTTTTAAATGAGAAAAAATAAAATGAAGAAAAAACACTCCTTTTTTTCCCTTCTTTTCTTTCCAATAAATTAAACCACTTTTAGAGTCCTTTTGGTCCAAACTGTTCTCGAATACGGTTGCTTGGTCCCCGCTGGCCATGATTCACATTGGCCTTGATTCTTCTGCACCCCGAGTACACTTCATTCAACTGTATCCAATGCTTTCACATTGCAGCGATCCGTATCCGAGTACACTTCATTCAACTGTATCCAATGCTTTCACATTGCAGCGATCCGTATCCGAGTACACTTCATTCAACTGTATCCAATGCTTTCACATTGCAGCGATCGCTGGGAGCGGTTGGGTGGACGGTATACGCAGCATTCACACAACCACCACCACATCTGCCATGTGGTCCCGAGTGCGCACATGCATGGGACCATAGTGTGAATCTGCCCTTAAAGGAGAATTCCATGCTAGAAGGCTTTCTTACCTTTATTTGTAGTTGTTACGTCCCCACCAAAGAGGTCCAGGTGTTATTTTGTGCAAAAGTGCATTATTGGCTATTTCCCCTACCATAAGCCCTCAATGAATTGCATTGAATTGAATGGGGCATTGGGGTGTTGTGCTAATTCGCTTATTTCCATCGCTCAAAAAATATATCCTCTCTTCATAATGTAAATAGTATCCCAAGCGGCACACTTTACTACTTATTTTTTATGGCAATAAGCGAATTAGCACAAAAACCCAACCCCCATTGAGGGCTTATGGTAGAGGAAATGGCCAATAATGCACTTTTGCACAAAAGAAAACCTGGACCTCTTTGGTGGGGACGTAACGACTACAAATAACACCTGGACCTCTTTGGTGGGGACGTAACGACTACAAATAACACCTGGACCTTTTTGGTGGGGACGTAACAACTACAAATAACACCTGGACCTCTTTGGTGGGGACGTACGTAACGACTACAAATAACACCTGGACCTCTTTGGTGGGGACGTAACGACTACAAATAAAGGTAAGAAAGCCTTCTAGCATGGAATTCTCCTTTAAAGTTGGACCCAATCCATAGAAGTTATATTAATGAACCTGTCTAACCACCTGCCATGAGGAACCATGCACCACAGTTACCGCATTCACACTCCTGGAGTTTTCATACACAAGGTCGGACCAGCATCTAAAATGATAAAGTATGATTCTTTCACTCATACTGTACGTATAACAAATTAATATATGTGGACCACGCCAACTGTTCTATACACATTCCATGGAAGGTACTGTGTTATTCTTATTCTTATTTATAATGGATTCAACATGAATGATTGAACATGATTTATAATGCCCGCCTTAATTTGACTGTATCTGACTTTGTAATAAATGTAATGTTGACATCTTGTGTTGACACTGAATGACAACTAAACGACACAATTGGGCTCTGTGTGTGTGTGTGTGTGTGTGTGTGTGTGTGTGAGAGAGAGAGAGAGAGAGAGAGTGAGTGCGTGCTTGCGACACCAGGAGACACTTTGGTTTGTATTTCCCTGGGCTGGCTGTGTGTCTGTATCCTCCTATAAGCTATACAGCTGACAGTCTGCTCAACCTCATTCTACTGTTGTTCACTGCAGTGAAGTGACGGACCATGAGTTACTACAGCGACTCTTCTGAGGAGACCAGCGATGAACTGGAGACTCTGGGGTAAGACAACCATCAACTACCTAGACTAGTAGAACAGTGGTTTTCAACCCTTTCAAGGCCCATTGTTTATGCAGCATTTGAGTCACAAATCCATGCTATATTGATGCCGGTGGTACAGGAGAGAGAGAGCAGGCAAACGTGGATAAAACATAATGCCATTCTTCTACATTCTCTAATTGTATATAGACTTCTAGTAATGCAAATGTTTTAGCCTACATTAATTTAACTCTTGACGGTAAAAAATGAAACCGAATGGTCTATACTCTATTTGGTTTCTTTTTAGAGTTAAATATCTATAAGGGTCCATTTGGTTACCAACTCATTTAAGGTTAACTGGGGATCACCTGGGACCCCCTCAAGGACCACTGGTGGTCCCCGGACCCCTGGTTGAATACAACTGATTTTGAATTATGGATAATTTCATTGCACTTTGTGTGGAGGGTGTTAAAAAAGGCTCATAATTATGTGCGTAGACTAGTGTTTAACTGTGGCTGATGGCAGCTCGCCCTACTGTTTATTGCGACACATTATGCTTTCAAATGACGACATTTACAGCAGTTTGCAAAATCCTGGCATGAGGCTTTATTTCCTCCGTTTTATTTTGTCTATTAAGGTAGGGTAAGATTAAAACAAAATTATTTAAGTTAAAGCTTTATAAATATTTATTGTTTGTTCAGTAACAATGTTGGGGTCCGGCGGGGATTCCCAGGGGTCCTTAAATATTAATAATAATATTAAATATCAATTTTGCGGTCTGTGACGTGAAAGAGGAGAGAGAACCACTCATGTATACGTAGGCTTAACAGGTGCATGAGCTTCACCACATTTTCAGATCCTCTTTACAGCACCTGTGAAAATGAAACCTGTACTCCTCAGTGGACGGTGATTGGTGGCATTTTAACCTGTAATTTCATTAACGGATGTCATATTTGTATAACCTACCATTTCATAGACATATGGTGTCATTTTGTAACCTGTCATTTCATAGATGTATGGTATTTTGAGCTATTTGTTTAGAATGATGTGATTTGAGTCTTCAGGGTAGTATCATTTTTGACCAGTCATTTCATTAATACGATTTTCACGCCCCGAGACGGTATCATTCTAACCTCTCATTAACAGGTGGTGTAATTGTAATCATTATAATGGTATAATTTGAACCATTAACAGGTGGTATCATTGTGAGCTGTCTCGTCATGCGGCTGAGGCTCTCCTCATGTCTAACGGTCGTGATGGCAGCTATCTGCTGAGGAACAGTAATGAAGGACCAGGCTGCTTCGCTCTGTCTGTGAGGTACGAATGCTCTCTCTCTCTCTCTGTCTCTGTGAATACATGGTAGAATATTTTTATACCATTGAGGCAGATGGTTGTATGTGGACCGTCCATCCTGTCCACCTGACCTTGGCCTAGTAACTTAGCACAGTGCAGGGAAAGTTATCTACAGGTTCGCCAGCCTCTGTGCTTTCCCGGTCTGTGGCCATCAATGACTGAACCAAGGAAGATGAACTCTACGTCGCTAAACGCCATTCTCATCATCACTGCGTTGGACTAATGAGAGACCGCCAACCCTGGTCTTGTCATCTGACATTGCGGACGTGAATCATCTCCAGCCAATGAACTTTATATCAACAAATCTGACGTGATCTGCAGTATTTAGCCTGGAACAATACTGTGAAAATGTTCCTTTCCTTTGTGGAGAGACCGTTGCTTCATGGCCAGGTTCATCTTGTTGCCTCTCAGATAACGATTGCTGCAATCAACCCAGCCACAGTTCCTCCAGCGCCGGCTGCTGCTGCTGCAGTGCATGCTGCAGCAGCCACTGCAGCTGCAATCAACCCAGCCACAGTTCCTCCAGCGCCGGCTGCTGCTGCAGTGCATGCTGCAGCAGGCACTGCAGCTGCAATCAACCCAGCCACAGTTTATAAGAAATGGCACGGCGGGTCGGCGGCCATCCTTGCAGGCAGTGACAGTAACAGAATGAGAATCCTGTCGGCTGTAACCTGTTCATTTTGGGGGGGGGGGCATCAACAACAGCCTGTTGTTGATGAGGAATGACACTATGAAACGTAACAATGAATTAACTAGTAGTCACCTAATGACGCCGCCACGGAGGACGCTGGGGCTCCTCACTGGCAGGTGAGCCGGTACAAAACAACAGCAGTGACAGCACAGGACCCCCGCATGGACCCTCCTTTCCATCTACCTGTAAAGAGACTTTGTTTTTAGAGCACGCCACTTCGTTTGCCAGCGAAGTCTATAGACTTTAATGTTTGTTTAGGGCATTAAATGACAACATAAGACGTCTTTTACATACAATAACACACTGCATTCAAGTCTCATGGAGGACGATGAAGATGGACAGTTGGAACCCCTGACTTCACACGAGTGTGATTTTTTTTAAATAAGTGGGCATTTATGTGTCATTGTTTGTAGCACAAACAATGTACAAAAAGTATGCAACAATAATGTGCTACATTATATGTGCTGTATTCTAGTTATATTTGTTGATGGTTTCCGTTTATGTACCCTTATGTTTGTATTTCTGTTACTTCAGATAATAACTAGAAAATAGGTGTGGTCTCGAGCTCGCCAAGTGCATTCTGGAATCATGTGGATGAGATGTAACCCCCCTCCTTCTGTCTTCCTATTGTTTGACGCACATGATGTCACAGCCTGGGGCAGACTATAAAACGGGAATAAAGAGTGTCAATAACAATATTCTCGAGCCTACAATAATAATACAAGTGTTTGGGAGGGCCGGGGGAAAGATTAATTAAGATAGCGAAAGAGATAAAAGCACTAAACCAGTGGTTCTACACTAAAAACAAGAGTTGATACAAAGTCAAGTGGGAAAGGCAATTTCACTGTGAGTGTGTTTTCAGGGCAGTTTTGAAGGTAGGGAGGGAGGGGGCATCTCTGATGCATTTGGGGAGTGGAGAAGACTAGGGCCCTCATTTATCAACCGTGCGTAGACCAAAATATGGGTGCACGCCGAAATTGCCGACATTTTTGACATTTACCATTTCCGCCAACGCTTGAAATTGAACGTGACAACGTGCAAAATCCACGGTTGCTCCTCAGCTGGCGTACGCATTTTTTTTCTGTCTTACACAAGCGGAGCAGCCTTGTCTGAACTGCTGACACTGTCACAGGCATCAAAACATATGTTTTCACTCCTAAAATGTTAATATAAAACGGTATGTGTATGTAAAAAACAAAAGAGAGATTTCCAACTTTACAAGTAATTAAAATCGCGCAATTAAAAACAATATAACATGTTTACAATGTATTAGTTTGTGCTTAATCAAACACTTGTTATGCGAGCGCACTTGTGAGATGATTTTGGAGCGCATGCGGACGCGGTGATGCGGCATATGCGATTATGATATTATTATTTTTTTAAAGGCATGAATGGACTGCACGCCTTTATTTCCAAGTGACAATGACAAGCATACAATACAGCTTGCCTATTTGTAGTAAGTACTAGCAGGCTATAGGCGTAAGGGGCTTAATCATTCACCATTTATAAGTGCTTAGACAGTTTTGACAGTTCAGATAAAAGCGAGATCATTTTCGGGGGTCGGGAGGACGGGACCGCGGCGCGTCGCCAACACATACCAGCGCAAGCGGCAAGCCTTCATCCATATGTTTATGATTCGTTCATCAATGATCAAATCACTACATAAACGTTGATTGTGAGCTGCCTTGACGACATGATAGCCTATCTCTCATGCAGGCATGTCACCCACAGGACTTTAATATCACAGCAGTGCGCAGTATCACGCCTTCGCCGTGCACTGCGCACGAATGGGTAAAATTAATATAGGCCAGCCTACAAACTAATTCCATTCATGGCGATGCGATGTCGATGTGTCATGTATATGCGTGCATGCGTGGACATGACAGCAAAGCAAGCGAGGTGAGAGGAAAACAGACAGGGTAGGCCTACAACTTTATTTAATTCATGCAGGTGTTCGTTCTTTATTTAACAAGACACCAGTGGGCTTGCAAGTTGCGTGTGCTTCTGCGTGTGTGTGTGTGTGTGTGTGTGTGTGTGTGTGTGTGTGTGTGTGTGTGTGTGTGTGTGTGTGTGTGTGTGTGTGTGTGAGAGAGGTGCGTGAGGCGGGCAAGGCACGGGAGAAACCTTTTTTCCATGGTTTCCATGGTTCCCACAGGTCGTAAACATGTGTTCAGTCGCAAAAACGAGGGCGAGGCTTGATTTCATAGGGCGTGCCAGATAGATTTCAGCCGTCACATTTATTAACGTCAGAACGAAATTATGGAAGGATCAGCTGTTTGCGATCACTTTATAAATGCCGTGGCGACGTGGGTGTACTACGAAACCTGCACTCGAATCTGTGGCAGATTTTACACTCGATTGATAAATGAGGGCCTAGAGGTGCAGAGGAGGTGAGGTGAGTCACCTCTGCACCTCACTGCAAGGGCTCAGTCTGAGCCCTTGCAGTGATCCCAACCTCTGGAACAGTTTGTGCCTATATGTCTGCTCGCTCCTAAGCGGCTATCAGGCCTTTCAGCTCTCTCTAGGTCGTCCTCAGACGAGCCCTCCATCGTCGTTTCCGGTCATCCCGATTCCCCATACATCCGGCCAGTTCGTTGGTACTTTGCACTCCTGCATCGTTCTTGAGTACATCCACGTATGTTAGCGCGGGGCGTCCTCGTGATCGATGCCCGTGTGTTGGTTCCCAGAGCACCAGTTTGCTGGCTGGCAGTTCTTGATGCCTTTGGCAGTGTCCTGCTAGTCTCATTCTCCTGGCTGCTATTTTCTGGCTCACCCTTGGTAATCCCTCATACAGAGTCATGTTAGTGACATGTACAGTCTTGCTGATGTTAAGTACTGCACGCAGCATTCTGGTGTAGCACCCGTCAAGGGACTTCTGCTGCAGGGTTGGCTTCAGGGTCCAGCATTCACTGCCGTATAGGAGAACAGACTCCACTGTTGCGTAGAAGAAGCTGAGTTTGATTTGTCGGGGGAGATTGGAGTTCCAAACACTGTTCATGCCATTCAGGGCCCTCCATGCAAGTGCCTTCCTCACTTTCAGATCTTGCTCGGTTGAGTTGACCCATGAGCCCAGGTACTTGAAGTCCTTGACTTCCTTCAGCACCGTGCCTCCTGCTGTTGTGAGAGGTGGATGTTCCGGTGAGATGTTGTAGGTGATAACCTCAGTTTTCTTGGCATTTAGCCTAAGGCCAACTTTGGCACACTCCAGCTCCACACTCTTCAGGAGTTCCTGAGCTTGTTCCACGCTGTCGGAGAGCAGGCCGATGTCATCCGCATAGTCCAGATCTGTCAGGACTACTTTGGGATGTCGTCTTGACCTCCTTGGAGTTAGGGTGAAGCCAAGATCCTGCTCTCGTCCACTGATGGCTTTCCTGAGTGCATAGTCCAGGACTATGATGAAGAGGAAAGGGGCTAGGGTATCCCCCTGCATTACCCCGGCCCGGATATCAAACTCCTCGCTGTTACCATCTGGGGTCACCACCTTGGCCCTTGTTCTTGCATACATGGACTCTATTGCCCGGAGCAAGTTGGGAGGGACACCGTAGGCCTTAAGGATCTTCACCATTGTGCCTCTGTGAATCGAGTCAAACGCCTTTTTGAAGTCGATGAAGCAGAGTACAGCAGTCAAGTTATCCTTCTTCACCTCCTCAATCATTCTCCTCAGTGCCAAGATCTGTGCTACGGTAGTTCTCCTCTCTCTGAAGCCATTTTGGTTCTCTCTCAGGAGAGGGTCGATGGCATGCCGTATCCTGTTTAGTATCATTCTGTTGTAAATCTTTGCAGTGATACAAGTCAGGCTGATGCCTCTGTAGTTGTCTGGCTTTGAGAGGTCCCCAGCTTTAGGCACTGGAATGATGTTGGACAGAGACCATATTTCAGGCTGTTTGTTGTTCATTAGTGACAGGTTGCAAAACTCCAGGGTGAGGTCATCAAGGTCACAGTTCTTTAGGACCTCTGGGGGTATGCCATCTGGCCCAGCACTCTTGCCCTCCCTCACTGTGGATTTCGCCTTGGAGAGCTCACTGGACGTAAAGGGACCATCTTCGATGTCCAGGCCCTGGAGGATTGCCGGCACATCCTCCTCAACTCCATCCTCTGCTGTACCCAGGAGCCCCTGGAAGTGGCCGAACCAGGTAGTCACCCTGTCCTCTGGGCTGTGTCCCTCCACCTGTCCCTCTTTAGCTCTTTTCCGCCCAGTCATCTCATTGATGACTTTCCAGGCCTCCCCATATTGCCGTTCACCATGCGCTGCCTGCACTCTTTGTACACTCTCCATCAGTTCCTCTCCTTTTATGGTTTATGGCCTTTCAGCGCTAGCATTTATTGAAATATTAGGATCTAATTCAAGGCAGCATTTTTTCCAGTCGAGCTCTTATTTCGAAAAGCCACAGTTCTACCGGAAGTAGATTATCCTAGGACGCTCAACGGAGCAGAGACAGGCCTTGTTTACAATATGAATCCAAACCGGGACACTGGAACTCTCCACATCGTCGGCTCTGTGCCGTCAAAGAAAACGCTGTTTTGACAAAAATGCCATCTGGGACAAGGAATAGGAGATACAGGCGATTGAAAGAAACTGATAGAATGGATTATTATGGCGACGACGATCTAAGATGGGCGATCCAGTGCTGTGCTAACAACACAGTTATAGCTAACCGGCTAACGTAAGTAGCATTATGGCTCGATCCATCGAATGCACTATAAAAGCGCAATTGGCACTAATCAACGGCAATGGCGCTTAAAGAGCATTTCGTAAATAAAAATCTTTAAAAATAAAATAATTCCAATGAATAAATAAATAAAAGAAGTATAGTGAAAATAACACTAGCGCCCTCCAGCGGCAGTGATGTCGGACTTAATTCAGTGCTTTAAAGTGGAAATATTTCAAAAGCTGTGAAAACAGCCTGCTATAATTCGTAGTAGTAGTCATGGCTGCCAGTTCCCACCTGATGTTGTGTGGGAGTCCCGACTGCTCCAACCCGTAATCAATAACCGCTAGGCTGCCTAACGTCTTCAGACTGGGACTGAAGTCTAAGATGTACAGGCCATCATGTATTCCACCAAAGAGGAACATGCGATCTCCCACCAGGCAGCAGCTCAGCTCATATCCTGAACACGGAACATTTCCCTTGGTCTCAACCTTCTTCCAGGAGAAGGTTTCCGGACTGAATTTCCACAGATCATTGCAAGAGGTCCCGTTACAGTTCTTCCCACCAAATACATAAAGCTCTTCATTGTAGGCAAAGGTTGAATAACCTATACGTCTTACTGGAAGACGTATAGTAGTCTTGAGCCAGAAGTTGGACTCTGTTTCAAACCCTCTTACGTACTTTATCTGAAAGATACTGCTCGAAAGAAATACAAACATCTCTGTCCCAATGATGGTGGCAGGGTAACCTGCTACTGGTGGAGTGTTTGTTGTGTTAATTAAAGACCAGACCATTGTGGTGGTGTCCAACTTGTACATGTTATCAACGAAAATGACTGACATAAAAAGTCCATATCTGTATCCCCCATATATATACATGGACTTCCCCAAGGCACCTGCTGAGTGGCCCTCTCTCGCCTCTGGAACAGTCCCAGATATTTTGGGTTTGAACCATTGGTGGGTGTCGACATTGAATGCATAAAGCACTTTTCCGTAAGTATCTCCTCCCCAGAGGTAGATGACATCTTCTACCAGCACAGCTTTGTGGCCTTGGCGGTAGGGGGGAGCCTTGTGGGTCACTGGAGAAGACTTGACCCAGCGTAAAGATACTGTGTTGAAGATCTGGACGTCAATCTGAAACCTGAACAAGGACCCTCCAGAGCCAAAGGTGTACAACATCCTTCCGAAGCCAAAGCAGTACACTTTAAGTCCCACTGCAACGGCAGCATGATCCACTCCATGAAGAGGTCTTCTCTTTGGTCCTTTCCGATGAAGTGTCCAGAACAACATTCTAGCAGCCCACTGTGGATCAAGCTGTATCTTATCGGGTCAAGTCTTTCTCTGTAAAACGATGGAGTCTTACTGTGTGCTCGTACTGTAGGTGGAGGAACTCCGAAGCAAACTTCACTGACACGGGTAGTGGAAAGTCCTTACTGGACAATCCCAGGACAGACTAGTCTACAGGAACTTGAAACAGGACTAGCAATAATAATGATTATATTACATAATGGACTTAGAGGCGGGAGACGATCACACGGGACTGAAATGAGAGTTATAAAATCTGCCTGTATGTCAGAGAGTGGCCGCTCATGTATCAACCTGATGATGTCAGTGATGTGACATCGTCACTCTGTGACATCACAAACACTGGAACCTGCAGGGTCGCCCAGCAGTGGCCGGAAAAAAACACTTGGGGGCTGAGAAAATACAGTACCCATTCAAGTCAATGTAAAATAAATTGTGCGTGCGACCGTGCGTTCCACACCACCACAAGGAGTGCGGTCCCCGGTGTTGAGGCCGTCGGACCCACGGTTCAGTCAGGACAACTCAAGAATGGATGGAATATATTATTAAATATAATGAGAAATATATTTATTATGGTTTGGCGATGAATTTGATCTGCTTTTTAGGTACTCGGATCAAGCGCATCAGTCCCAACCACATAGGGACTCCGAATCCCCCGTATCTAAACAGCAGATGTAAAACGACAGGTGGTAGGCAGCTGGGGTGGAGGAGGGTGAGCAGCAAAAGTGTAGGCAGACAGCAGTGCAGCAGTATCAGTGTGTGCAGCGGCAAACAAGCAAGCAAGGTCTGCAGTGCAAACTTTTATAGCCGGTATGAAGATGGAATGAGTGTGTGATTGGATGAAGTGTGAACATGATGCTGAAGCGGCCCAACTGCACTGAGGTTTCCTGACTTGAACTTACTCTGCATATGTCTGTGACTTGCGCGATGCTCATTTGTCCAGAACCAGCACAAAAGCCCCTGCCCTGCAGGCTCTGGACAGGGCCCCTGCCCGGGCTCCATATACAGTATATGGAGCTGACCTGTTCTGACAGTATGCAAATACTGTAGGTAATGCATTCCCGCCTGGTAATGCAGTGCCTGTCTGTGTCCCTTTTGTGCGCCATTACCGTCATATGGAGATGGGTGAGATCTATGGGTGCGTTCGGATATAGCGCACTGAGTGCACAGTGCAATACAAACTAAAACGTGATTGCGCTCCCTCTCTCTCTCTCTCTCTCTCTGTCTCTCTCTCTCTCTCCAAATGTTTCAAAAATAGTTCACATCACTTTTCTTCCGAAGACTGTTTTGATAGCTGTTCAAATAGCTGATGTGTGTGTAGTATTATTGTAGGCTTAAAGTGCTCATGTTTGGGCTTGTTTTCATAGACCTGGTTGCTTAAAGACCTCTGTGCCTGCAGTGGCCATGAGTTCTTCTGAGAACACTGACACCAAAGAAAGATAATGTAATGTACCGGCCATCTGATCCACACATAGTATGGCATTCTATCTATGGACTGATACTGCTTATTCAATCATGAATCAACAATTCACTTGTAAATCACATTCAGTTTTCCAGTTTTCTTATTTTCACATGACACGTAGAAGTTTGTGAGGAAGCAAAGGATCTCACTTCCACGCAGCCTGTGGTGAACTTGTGGTTCAATACCGCCCCCGACTGGTGGAGTCACGTTAGGTCAGGGCACCATCCTGTTCAACATAATTCTGGCTTTTAACAGTGGTTCTCAACGTGAGGTCCACCACGGACCACCAGGGCTGTTAAAAGGCCAATTATGCAAAAAAAACATTTAAAAGTTTCAAATTAAAATCACAGGATTTATGATGTGTTTATGATGCATATTCTAATAAACAGCCTACTGTTGTACACGCACTACGCACAGCAGCATTAAAAGCCACACAACAATAATAATTTAGGTGTGTGTGTGTGTGTGTGTGTGTGTGTGTGTGTGTGTGTGTGTGTGTGTGTGTGTGTGTGTGTGTGGGTGGCCATTGAGGCCTGTAGCTCTTCATGGTATCTCTGTTCAGTCCAGTCAGATCACATTTGTAAACAGCCTCTCTGCTATAAATTCACCCCCATTCATTCCTGAGCGTCACCCTTTTCTTTTCTTGTATCACGACTAGTTTTAGAACGGAAACGGATACCATGCAGGCTTTCCTCCGCGGTGGAAAGCGAGGAAGCATTGTGACTCTTTTATTAGAGCTATGTGACTCTGTTGTGTTGTTCAGAAATTCAGAACCATGGACAGCTCCTCTTCTCGTGTCTCTGATAGAAACGATGCGTGCTCTCTATCCGTCGTGAAATTCACTAGCTGCCATACACGCACACAGCACACACACACACCACACGCACGCACACACACACACACACACACACACACCACGCACACACACACACACACACACACACACACACACACACACACACACACACACACACACACACACACACATTTTTCATATATTTATTCAGCATTTGAGCCACGGACCACCATGTGATGAGATTTAGCCTCTCAGACCCCAAACTAAAGAATATTGTTGTTATCGTTTGATAAGATGTCTGCCCACAATTCAATGCTCTATTGATGTGGTATACCATAGGAGATATTACAGGCAAAATAACAATTATTCTATATCTTTCTTTCATTTTACACTCTCAAGAGTGAATGATCTATAAGGGTCCATTTGGTTACCAACTCTTTCAGCTTGGGACCACCTGAAACCTCCACTCACTTGGTGCTCCACGGACCACTGGTTGAGAACCACTGGTTGAGACTTTTTAGATTACATTTGTACCAAACGTGTTTTTCACATGCCTTCATGCTTAAAGAATGTATTGTTTCTCTCTGTGCGGAGAGACCTTGAACCATGAAAGC
This sequence comes from Protomyctophum bolini, assembly GCF_963924005.1. Lineage (NCBI taxonomy): Eukaryota > Metazoa > Chordata > Actinopteri > Myctophiformes > Myctophidae > Protomyctophum > Protomyctophum bolini. The sequence goes on from NC_137876.1 coordinate 20,043,335, forward strand.
ATTCTTGTTCAGAAGGGAGTGACTGTCAGTCGGTCTCACTGCCAAATGTTCTTGTTAAACTATTTGATTAACTAAATATCCTTATAACATAATTATTATTCCACACTCATTTCCATCAGTATCTTAAACCACTTCATACCATTTATTCACTTTTATAGAAATATGTGTTACTATTGTATGAGGTGGTTTGTCGACTCGTATCATGTTCCAGGTCCTGTAAGACCGAACGTATACTTCAACACCTTCAGAAGACATTTTTAATAACCAGGAACTGATCTAGAACAAAGCTAGGTCACCGGAATTCAACTTTAAGTATCTTTTGATATCTAATTCCTCCAGCCACCCATAACTGCCTCTGCCTGGGGGACATTCCTGGTCTCTGAGTTCATGTGGATGGAGAATGGCTGATTTAACTCAAAGAGGTGTGCATTGTGCTAATCTACAGTATATATGCACACAGGGGCCCAAAATGTACTGAACACTTGTACGGTACCTGGATCAACATCCGTACTACCCGGGTTGGGTCCACTTGGGAAAGGTGGTCTATGCATGGGTATAGTCTACACTTCATGGGTACTTGGGTACGGTACAGTATCTGGTGTGAAACCCAGATACTGTACCGAAGAGACGACCATTCCAGGTCGTAACGTTGGTTTTCAATAGATTATCCATCCTGCAGCATCGTGTCCATGAGTGTGGCCTTTTCTTCACCTTTAGACTTACGCAACCAATAGGTATTATAGGAAGCAATGCTGCTGTGCATCCTTCTCCTGTTTGTGTGAATGCCAACACAGAAGCACTGTAGCACACTACATCATCTATTTGACCTCTCGCTCCCTCCCTCGCCTCACTCTCAGGTATGGGCAGGGGAAAGCAAAATACCAGGTAGTGTATACTACCTGGTAACTTTTCTTAGTTTTACATGTCATGGTAAAATCTTCACCCCACATCAAGTATATTAACAGTGAAAGACACAAAGTACAAAGGACATAAAGAGAGGGACATTTATTGACATTCAGTTAAGATTCTGGACAGATACTGGTACATGGTTAATGTTAAATTGGCAGTTTTTTTTCCCATAAATGTTTAAAATAAAAAATGTGCTTTGGAAAATGGACGTAAATAATGTCAATGGTACATGATTTACATCAAGCTATCTAGGTTTTGTAGCATTTAAAAAATATATTAGGCCTTAAATGTTATTACAAAATATATTATATTTTGCTGCACATCTGTAAAAAATATTGGGTCTTAAATGTTATTACAAAAATATATTATTATTTTATTATCTGTAATCAAATAGTACAAATAAAATTGTGCCAAGTGTTCTCATGGGCCCAATAGTTCCAGTTACCTTTCCTGTCCCATAGTTTAGTTTAGTTAAGTTCAGTATTTGCACACAATTACACATAGTATACAATCAACACATCTTTCTCAGTATATAGACTACAGTCCATGCCTGTACTGTAGTTCCACCACTGCTCTCCACATGATGTACATTACTGTACATGGAATACATTCTGTGTAAATCATCTTTATACCTGTGTAATTACTACAGCTATTGTTAAACACACACGCACAAAGGTCCCTCAAATAATTACAACTGAAATGGTTCTCTAGAACAGTGATAAAGGTACAGTTGAAAAAAATTATGAGTATTATAAAAGCTCTCTGTAAAGGCACAAAGTAACTCCATCTGATCACTACCATCACACTCAGTGGCGGAAAGTTCTTATAACGGCAGGGGGTTCAAGCAGCCACGCCCCTCCCCCCCCCCCAGCGGTGGAAAAAAAACGAGTTTGGTACTCATTTGTACTCTCTACCTGGCAGCAGAACAGAAGCCACCTTATTAGCATTTGAATGCGGCATGGGCGGCGGCCCAACACCTATCTTGTAACCCCTCGTAAAGGTATGTGACTACGTGCATGACAACATGACCACTCGGGAGGGGAAATTTCAGTGGACAGTCAGTGGGTGCATAATTTACTGCAGTTCAGTACAGGGTTCAGTCGCGCCTTTGCCAAAATGCCAGGGGGTTCAATCGCGCCTCTGAACCCACAGAGTTTCCGCCTCTGATCACACTGCTTCAATGAACCACTTTAATCCTGATCCTATGATCAGAGGTCAGAGTTTAAACCCTGTCTGCAGTGAACACCTCGTTTCATCCAGGAGACATGAAGGAAAAATAGATTTATAAAAGGACACAAAGTAACTCCATCTGATCAATACATCACACTGCTGCTCAAATCAATGAACCACTTTAACCCTGGAGAGACATGTAGAAGTGTAGAGTTTTTAATCAAATGAAAACAGCTGGTTTAACCCATTAAGGGGCCGATTCTACAAATTGCCTAAATCAGTAGTTCTCAAACTGTTTCGTGCCCAAGGACCCCCAAAATGATGATTTTTTTGACCCCACCTGAATATGTTTTGTGCCAGAGACCCCCCCCCAGAAGAGAAGATTTGCATTAAATTAAAAGCAGAGGTTAAATCATCTGCGTGTGTGAGATGTGTCTCAGAGGTTAACATCTGTCCTACAAACTGAATTATTAACCTTCAAATTTCTTGAAGCAGACTTTGCTGGAGGCGTCTGCGAGCATCTCGTTGAGCCAGAGGAGGTGCGGAGGGACGTCGTGGAACAGAGAAGGAGCCGAATTGTGAATCCATCCACCATAGTAGAGGACACCATGCAGGTAATTGATCAGGCTGTCCTTCTCCTCACAGCTAAGCGATCCACCCATGTCCCACTGCAACAACAACAACAAACAAGTTGTGTTTTTTAGAGTGTGTTTTATCTGTAATTATCATGTTTATGTTTCCATCTATACATGTCACTCACATAGGAGGGATAGGTCTTATCGGCTGCAGTACAGATCGTAGCGTTGGTGATCCATTTGTCAGCGGAAGGATTATCAGCATCATCAGCCCAGTCCCGTCTGCACTGATCGGTTGTGATCGTCGTGAGTAAGCCTTCACGGAGAACGTTGGAGAGATTTGGATAAGCTGGAGGAACACACACAGTATTCATAGTCAGGACATTGTATACAGAGGGAAAATATATTCCATTAAAAATATATAAATTATTTACCACTTGTTTACCTACTGTATAATGACATGCCAGAAATATGTATGCATGTATTTGGTTAAAATGGGTAGGGTTTAAAAAAAGGCAAGAGTTTGCTCTGGTGCACTGGCCAAAAAGTGGGTCCTTAAAAACTGCTAAAACTTCTGAAATGTATGCATGTAGATATGTATGTATGTATGTGTGTAGTATTTAAAAGGGGGGCTTTTTTGTAAAAAGCCCAGCCCACCATACCTTAATTTATTTAAAACTACTCCAAAATAGGGTTACCAGTGAAGGGCAATGCCTATTCACTGGGGACTATGCAAGGCAGAGGCGTCCACCCCCCTGAGTCCAAGTTAGGCTAGACCACATACCTAAAGATATTAGTATGTATAGTATGTATGTATGTATTTTAATGTTGTATGTATATATAATATAATAATGTAAATATTATAATGTTCACACATTTTCTAAAAGTGACCAATGATGTGAGTGACCAATCAAATTCCTTGTCAGCCTGTCTGAATGTGTGTTTATGTTCCTCACGTTTCTTGTCATCTCCCCACCCAGCGAACAAACATTCAGAACCAGCAGGTAGTACGTAGCCAGGCTTGGGGAGACAGATGGGTTGAATATGCTCGGTGAAATTGGCAGGGCGGGCCAGTTTGAGCAGCCTCATGCCAAGGTAAGGATAGTTGGGCCGGGTGAAGTTGGGGTGCCTGTAGACCTACCAGAGAAATTACAGACACACGTTCCACGTTTCCAAACATTTTCAAGAAAGCTCAGATTGTAAATCTATCTTCAAAGGATTTTAACAAATTGTGGAATGTTTGACTGAACAGAAGGACACTTTCATTTCAGTAACACTGTAAAGGGATAACTTCGACCCCCCCTTTTTATGTTATTATATTTTCAAGTGTAGAGAGACAGGAAATGACATCAGAGAGGGTGTGAGTCTTAATGTTTTATCTCTAGCAGCTAAAACACTTGTGCATAATAATTGATGAATAAATAATAATACATTCATAATTCTAATAAACATTATAATGCATCAGTAAAAAGCTCTATAATGATCTTTAATGGATCTATAATGTGCATTTAAAGACTTAGTTCAGACTGCAGGCTCAGACTTGATAAAACCATCTGATTACATTTAGACCTGGTTATGTAATATGTTCTGACATATTGATCATACCGCTTCTATCATGATCTTCTGAGTGGGTTCAGAGGTCGAGGAAGGATCATGGACCCCCAGGAACACAAAGTCACCAACACTGGGGACAGAAACAACATTATTACATTTTAATTCCATTATCAATTAGTAGCCTAATAAAAAAGTAGTAAAACTATTTAACATTTGTCTATATACTGTATGTAGCATAGCCATGGGTTGGTTGTAAAACGTATATTTAATCACTTTAGCCCTAAATACTTTGTTTGTGTATTATGAATAGAAAGGATAGCCGATCTACACCTTGCTGTGGCACATTGTGAATTTGTAGATCAGCTATTTTCAGCAAATTAATACCAAAATAGGAGCAGGCTTTAAGAATTGGTTAAATGAAAACAGTGTTTAACACATTAAGACCTAAGGCTGATTCTATAAATGTACTATTAATTAATAAAAAATAAATTACCATGACCTATAATGACTAATGACCAGCATAGTGAGTCCAGATTGAAAGAGTGACAGAGTGATAATAAACTGTGTTTACTTATATCTTCTCATGGTTATGTATGTACGTACAATCCATAGTTAGACAAAACATAGGACGGATGAATCAGGACAGCACCTGAAAAAAAATTGTATCCTTTTTGAGCCTGAAAGATAAAAAGGTAAAGTGTGAATCAAAGACAGACAGAATAAAGGGTTGGGTGAGCTTGTAGATCGTCTCTTTTTGCCGTGTGACGTCGTCGTACAATGGAGCATAAATGAAGCACTTCTCCAACATAATTAGCATGTTCTATTAGCTCAGTGGTTCTCAAAGAGGGTCTGGGGACCCGCAGGGGTCCCTGCGGGATTAATTTGGGTGTCCTTGACACGACATGCGCTGAGAACCACTGTATTATCTGAAGCAAATATAAATATTAATTTAATTTAGCATCAATGTAGGGATTGATGTAGGGGTGTGTGTGTGTGTGTGTGTGTGTGTGTGTGTGTGTGTGTGTGTGTGTGTCACGGTGTGTATCAAAATGGAACCCAAGTGCAGGCAACACAGGCGGAGTAAGTTCAATAGTTTAATAGCGACCAAAACCAAGGGAAAAGGCTTACATCGAAGTAGAACAGGCAGAGGTCAAAACCAAGAAAGCAGTCCAAAACAGGCAAACAAATCCAAGGGGGCAGGCAGAGTCCAAAAAAAGGCAGGAGGTCAAAATCCAAACTAGTAAATAATCTAAGAACACTAGGAAAATACAGAGAACAGGAATGTAACACATGTAACAATGGTTATCTTCTAGCAAGGAATGAGGCAGAATGAGTCCAGTTTTATAGGCGGTGGCTTGATTGCAGAAGTAGGCACAGGTGTGTAATGAGAAGGGAACTGTTGGGCTGATGAGGCAGTGGGAGACAGGTGTATGGGTCTGCAGTGTGGTGGAATAGAAAGTGGGAGTGGCTGAAGTGGAACTACAGACAGGGGAAGACTCAAACCATGACAGTACCCTGGCCTCCCCTCAAGGGGCGGATTCCAGACGACCCATGACCTAAACCAGGAACGAGCAGTGTGGGTGGAGGGGGTCTGGAGGAGGGAGACTGTGTCATGGCACCAGAGCAAAGGGGTCCGGGAACCTGAACCTCAGGTGGACGGCCTGGAGGATGGACCCGGGCTGAGGCGATGGAGGCGCCGTCCGGAGGTCGGCTGGGAGGATGAGACGAGGCAGTCAAAACGTCGTCCGGCGGACGACCCGGAGGCCGAGACAAGGCAGAGGACACATGGGCCGACGGCAGGCATGCCGCAAGCTTTGGAAGAGACACCGGAGGTGCCGCAGGCTGTAGAAGTGACACCGGAGGTGCCGCAGGCTGTAGAAGTGACACCGGAGGTGCCGCAGGCTGTAGAAGTGACACCGGAGGTGCCGCAGGCTGTAGAAGTGACACCGGAGGTGCCGCAGGCTGTAGAAGTGACACCGGAGGTGCCGCAGGCTGTAGAAGTGACACCGGAGGTGCCGCAGGCTGTAGAAGTGACACCGGCGGTGCCGCAGGCTGTAGAAGTGACACCGGAGGTGCCGCAGGCTGTAGAAGTGACACCGGAGGTGCCGCAGGCTCTGGAAGTGACACCGGAGACGACGAGGTGGGTGCTGCACACCGTGGAGACATAGTGGGTGCTGCACACCGTGGAGACATAGTGGGTGCTGCACACCCTGGAGACATAGTGGGTGCTGCACACCCTGGAGACATAGTGGGTGCTGCACACCCTGGAGACATAGTGGGTGCTGCACACCCTGGAGACATAGTGGGTGCTGCACACCCTGGAGACATAGTGGGTGCTGCACACCCTGGAGACATAGTGGGTGCTGCACACCCTGGAGACATAGTGGGTGCTGCACACCCTGGAGACATAGTGGGTGCTGCACACCCTGGAGACATAGTGGGTGCTGCAGCACACCCTGGAGACATAGTGGGTGCTGCACACCCTGGAGACATAGTGGGTGCTGCACACCCTGGAGACATGGTTACAGGAGGTTGGCTGGAAATCGCTGTGGCTCTGGACCGGTTGGGCATGGTGGCTTGGCGACCCAAGGAGAGTTTTGCTCGTTTGGTGGTACTACGAGGGCCTCCCCGGGCCAGCCTGGTGCCCAGATAAGAGTCTACAGCTGGCTCAGTATATACTGGGATTTTTACCCTACTACTGAAATAAGCAAGTAGGCTCATAGGCTGGGTGTTAACCGGGCCAGGTTCAGTGCAGGCAGGCTCATGGTACACAGAAATAGGAATATAGCTGCTTAGGGGGCTCAAGGCAGGCGGGTTGAAGGGCCACAAATCCAAGCCTAATAGACTGCTGAGCTGGCTGGGCAGCAGCCGTAACCGTGCAATTATGTAGAAAGTTCTTGAGCTTAGCACGGACAATATCCAGGTGTGGAACAAAATGACTCACCCCTGCATGGCCTGTCACTGAACCACTGCTGCTGTGATGAAATCTCTTCTTTAAGTTTTCCATAGTGGTCGGGGGTAGAGGACATGAAGCGAGCCACCTCTGACACTTTACTCTGAAAAAGCTGTTGCTCTGCTGGGTTCATACTGGCTAGAAGATACTGTCACGGTGTGTATCAAAATGGAACCCAAGTGCAGGCAACACAGGCAGAGTAAGTTCAATAGTTTAATAGCTACCAAAACCAAGGGAAAAGGCTTACATCGAAGTAGAACAGGCAGAGGTCAAAACCAAGAAAGCAGTCCAAAACAGGCAAACAAATCCAAGGGGGCAGGCAGAATATCAGAGTCCAAAAACAGGCAGGAGGTCAAAATCCAAACTAGTAAATAATCTAAGAACACTAGGAAAATACAGAGAACAGGAATGTAACACATGTAACAATGGTTATCTTCTAGCAAGGAATGAGGCAAAATGAGTCCAGTTTTATAGGCGGTGGCTTGATTGCAGAAGTAGGCACAGTTGTGTAATGAGAAGGGAACTGTTGGGCTGATGAGGCAGTGGGAGACAGGTGTATGGGTCTGCAGTGTGGTGGAATAGAAAGTGGGAGTGGCTGAAGTGGAACTACAGACAGGGGAAGACTCAAACCATGACAGTGTGTGTGTGTGTGTGTGTGTGTGTGTGTGTGTGTGTGTGTGTGTGTGTGTGTGTGTGTGTGTGTGTGTGTGTGTGTGTGTGTGTGTGTGTGTGTGTGTGTGTGTGTGCACTCGAACCGGGAACCTTCTGACTCCAAGATGACCACTTTTCCTCCTGGGCCTCTGGCTGTCCTGTTGTATAAAGTATAATTACCACAATGTATCCCCTCCACGGTGAAGAATGGGGCGCAGAAACCTGTCCATTTTCGACACGTACATCTGGAACAGTGTTCCTGTTCGTGATCCCACACTGTGTCTCGCTCATCTCTACACAGGATGAAAGTAACACACCATCTCTGTCAATAACAGCTAGTAAATACATGCAATTTTTGACTCCGCTCAACTCAGTATAAAGGACTTTAAAGTGTCTAAGATGCACACGCACACACACGTCACACACACACACACGTCACATGCACACACACACACACACACACACACACACACACGTGCCAGCATGCAGGACGTTAAAACATGGACACGCGTACCTTTAATGGCGCCTTTGGTGAACGTGTCTTCGTGGGTCAAGTAAACACCTGGCCTGTTCTGAGCAGCACAATCATACGGCGGTGGCCCTCTGATGTTGGATCCCAACAGGATGAAGTCATCGCCGTCTTTCACCAACAGGGGAGCTCCCGAGTCAACCTGATGAGACACAAGCATTACAGCAATGTTCAGTAGGATGTGTGTGTGTGGGGGGGGGGGGGGGGGGGATCAATTGGCATGACGACTAAATTATGGAGAAAAAGGGGTACACAACATAATAATTGGCTATACTCTACCGTTTATAGGAAATAAAAGGTGGCATAGTGGTATAGCCTATACTGTTAAAGACGCCACCGGTCTACCAGTGACATCATTAGGCATAGGTTTGGGTCATTTAAAACTTGAAGTTTTTTTACTTATTTTCTCTCCCTATATATGTGTCTGAGGTGCTCCATGAAGGTGTGTGAATGGGAGTTCTCACCTGGCACATGGCAGGGCCGCCGGTGTCGTCCACAGCACAGATCATGTCGTCCGTCAACTCTCTGTATATCTGCTTACATTGGCCGTGGTCCATTGTCGTCACGTTGACCGCCTGGAGCGTTCTGGGTGCTGGTAGGTCTTCTATAAATGAACAGAACAGAACAGAACCATTATCTCTCTCTCTCTCTCTGTGTGTGTGTGTGTGTGTGTGTGTGTGTGTGTGTGTGTGTGTGTGTGTGTGTGTGTGTGTGTGTGTGTGTGTGTGTGTGTGTGTGTGTGTGTGTGTGTGCACGTGTGTGTGTGCGTGCGTGCGTGTTCTGACTGCAAGATTAACAACTTTTCAACCCTGTGTCTCTATTGTGGGTGTATAAGGCATGGAAAATAGCAGATTTACAAGCTCACATTGTGCAGGGTCAATATGGCGTAAGTGTTTACATAATACAGTGAACAGGGAAATGGAAACCTAAATGTCATTATGTATGCGATTATTGTAGATCTGCTGTTTTCACAAAATGTTGGCCTATTATGACTAAAGGCCAGAATAGGGAGGGATAGGTGGATGTGCTTAAATACTGTTATTAATACTGCTGTTATTATTAATTAGCATTCTTTCAAAACTTTATTCAGTGAAATTCTATACTGCACTCGAAGTGCGGTCCGGGGACCTACAGGGGTACTTGAGGCCGCACCTGATTGATCCTCTAAACTCCAGGGTCCATTTGGTTATAACCTCATGCGGATAAACAGCTCTCAGTTGGTTAACAAACAAATGGAACCCCATTGGACCCTAATCTATACAAGTCCATTAGTCCAAATGTGATTATCTTTGTTCCCCAGGCAGGGTGCCATCTTGGGGTCCCGTGCAAGTGCCTACCTGATGTATCCCAGGCGTACACCGCGGCTGTGGTGCCATTGGGGATGACGCTGCCCTTGGCTGCTAAACACACAGGCTTGATGTTCTCCACGGGTCGGTCCAGTTTGACCACCGCCTCGTCGTGCTCCCAACTCCTGTCAGGGACGAGTCAGAATGATCCAATATTAGTTATTAAACAGCACTAGAACAATAATCTGCAGGTATACTGTGATTTTGGCCAGCCGTGCACAAGATCCCTACATCTGATCCCACTTTGGGTGGATCCTGTAATCACTGATGTTCCTCGTCACGCCCCCTTCGCCATCGAGGTTGGACCGCCCCATGGTTACCTTCAAGGAGGCTGCTGTGTTATTCCTGCATGGAAGAGAAACATATAGCCTATAAATGTCCCATTTAGTGATTAATGATTATGCTATACAATATTCAACAGTTGTCTTGCACACCAACCCTATGTGAGCTCTGCACAGCGACCCACTCTCTCTGTCTCTCTCTCTGTCTGTCTCTCTCTCTCTCTCTCTCTCTCTCTCTCTCTCTCTCTCAGCCTCTCTCTCTCAGCCTCTCTCTCTCTCACTTTGCACATGCATGAGCCCTTAGAGAATGTAAAAGGATGAATAACGTTTTGTTACTTACCTAATGCAATGTGCAGTAGTTACCACATACTGGGGCTCCACCAGAATGCCGTGGCATTCGTGAACGTCACTTTTACTGAAGCTGGCAATGGACGACAGTTCGGCTGGCTTCCCTGCAGTCCCAGCCGAACGACAGCAGCTCAGCTCTGGACCTGTGGAGACACAGATCACAGATATACAATTAACCACTAAAGACCTACTATATAGATAGGCTATAAGTATCTAAAAAAGACTCAATCCAAATTATTACCCTATAAGGGATTAAAGTGTTAAATATCTCTATATTCTGATAGTATCCTATATTATATCATTGCTATATGGCCTCCAGTGAAAAGGAGTCTCTGTTAACCAATAAGTAGATACATGTGAAAATAGGAAGTGATCATGCAGACAAATTGGAACTGGAATAATGATAATGATGCATTGCCAAAACACATCATCATGTGGAAGTCGTCTTACGTACCGATGAGCATGAGGGCCGCCAACACCGCCAACACCACCATGACCACGCCCACGATAAAAATGACCAAAGCGAGGCCAGCATTCATGCAACGAGCCATGGTACACAGAACCGCAGATCTGAAACACACACACACACACACACACACACACACACACACACACACACACACACACACACACAAGGACACACGCTTTAATCACAGCAGCGCCAGGACGAAACCTATATAATACATATATATATATATATATATATATATATATTATATTATATTATATAATATATGACCTTCATAAATTAAACATATTAAGCCCCGCTAAGGTGTTCCCCCGAGATTTTTAGGCTATGAAAAGTGTTCCCTGGGACAAAAAAGGTTGGGAAACACTGCACTATAGGGAACACTGGGATAAGAACCCAAGGCAGGAGCCGGGATCTCCACTGTACCTCTCTGGGTGCTGAACGTTTGGTTCCATGGGAGTGATAACGGGGGGCTGGGGACCCCCGTCGGCAGCCTGGCCAACGGCTGCCTGGACCCCCTCTGGAGCGACGGGGGGAGGAGGGGCTGCCTGGGCCCCCTCTGGAGCGACGGGGGGAGGAGGCGCAACGGTGAGCGTCTGAGCGGCGGTGATCAGCTGAGCGAGCCGGTCAGTCATCTCAATGAGAACAGCTTCTTGTGAAGTGACAGCACCTCGACGCTGCATGGCGGGTTCCGCTGGATCCATCTTTTTGGTTGGTTTATGCTGTCAGGCTTCTATCCCTGCAGGCTGCAGGACACATTTAGGACACAAGGAATAACTTAAAGTCTTCACTTATAGAAATAAGGTACACCATTCAGATTTTACAGACTTGCAGACCATGATGCAGTGACCCCATGTCACCATAACATGGTCTGGGAAAGTAAAGTCTGGAAAAGTAAAGTGTGCACAGAATGATGAAGGGAGGGAAACAGTGCATTCCAATGACGTCGACGTGAGCAATGTTTTTTTTAAATGAATGCTTATAATTAATGCACATAATCACAGGTTCAGGTTTTCGTTCACTATGTTGTATATTAAATGAATAAACATTTTAATCATTACAACTAACACACAGTGACAGTTGCTTGCAAGTTGCATGTGCGTGCGTGCGTCTGTCTGTGTGAGGGGGTCAGCAAGGCAAGGAAGGCTTGACTTGATGTAACTATGGTTTCCAAAGTCGTAGGCCTATTGCAGTTGTTCATGCCACAAAAACGAGGGCGAGGCTTGATTTCATATAGGGCGTGCCAGATAGATTTCAGCCGTCACATTTATTAACGTCGGAACGAAATTAAGGAAGGATCAGCTGTTTGCGATCACTTTATAAATGCCGTGGGCCCGTGGCGACGTGGGTGTACTAAGAAACCTATACATTCGAATCCGTGGCATATTTTACACTCAATTGATAAATGAGGTGAGGGCCCATATCTCTAAACTTCTTTGCCTTTTTTACTATTTTGAAAAACATTTTTTAATAGTTCAACTATAGCCAATCTACATTGACACGTTGTGAGCTTGTAGACTGGCCATTTTAACAGACAGAGACGCACACACGCACGCACACGCAACTTGCAAGCCCTGCAACCAACTGGTGTGTTGTTAAATAAATAAAGAACGAACACCTGCATGAATTAAATAAAGTTGTAGGCCTACCCTGTCTGTACCTACATCTACATGACACATCGACATCACATCACCATGAATGGAATACGTTTGTATAGGCTGGCTGCAGGCCTATATTAATTTGACCCATTCGTGCGCAGTGCACGGCGAAGGCGTGAGACTGCGCACTGCTGTGATAAGTCCTGTGGGTGAGTGAAGCCTACATGAGAGATAGATAGGCTATCATGTCGTCAAGGCAGTCATAATCAACGTTTATGTGATTTGATCATTGATGAACGAATCATAAACATATATGGATGAATTAAGGCTTGCCGCTTGCATGCATGTGTGCTCGTGTTGGCGACGCACGCCGCGGTCCCGTCCTCCCGACCCCCGAAAATGATCTCGCTTTTATCTGAACTGTCAAAGCACTTATTTAAATGGTGAATGATTAAGACCCTTGCCTTACGCCTATAGCCTGCTACAATTGCAAATAGGCAAATAGACTTGTCATTGTCACTTGGAAATAAAGGCGTGCAGTCCATTTCTGCCTTTTATTTATAATATCACTGCATGCGCTCCCAAATCGTGCGCTCGCATAACAAGGCCAGTAAAGCACTGCTTGATTAAGCACAAACTAATACATTGTAAACATGTTATATTGTTTTTAATTGCTATTTTAATTACTTGTAAAGTTGGAAATCTCTCCGTTTCATTTTTTGTGTAGCCTATACCGTTTTATATTAACATTTTAGGGAGTGAAAACAAATGTTTAGATGCAGCAGTTCAGACAATGCTGCTCCGCTTGTGTACGACAGAAAAACCCCTGTCCACAATTCCACGCTGCATTTGATGTGGTATAGCTGGCTATACCATAGGAGAGATAACAGGCTTAATAGGCCAGTGCGCTCCGGTGCGCTCCGAACGCGCCCTGCAGTATTAGCACCGCAGCGCGCTCAATGCTCATGGCAATGCAGGCTATAGTCCGATCCGTTTGACCAACTCACAGCCGAGCCAACAACACAGAAAACCAGCCATGTTATTATATTTACACGCCAGCCTATTACCATTTTAATTACTAAACACAATATTAGACGTATAGCTGCAACTCCCCCCCCCCCCCCCCCCCCATCCTATGAAAACGGGAATTTTTAATTTAAAACTAATAATAGGTTACAACAATTAACAAGCCCTAATCTAAACTCAAATTAACACAGCAACGTAAAGCATAATCATTGATTATTATAACATTATTTTATTTACGCTATATGTAATTTGAGTTCAGATAAGAAAGACAGCTATTTAATTCACAGTGAACAACAATTATTAAAGCTAAACATCTGAGTTTTAAATAGCCGCTCTTCTTTCTAACCAAGGTCACGGCGACTGCTAAAAATAAATCAACATAATAGATGATAATAATACCAATAACAGCCAACAGCATAAGTAGCCTAAACTTAAATAAACATAACGATCAGATCGTCTGTTTCCACGCAGCTCGCACTTCTCCGGGCAAAGAAGCGCACATATTGGCACCAATGCACTCACTTTAATGCGTCTCAGACATGCGAAAAAACCAACATTCTGTCTTAGTCGCTGCTTGATAATTCCATGATGATACAACATTTACATTTATTACACATAGCTAAACTTTTCCACGAGATTAATTCACTCGGACAATTTTCTACGTGCCAGCTAATAAAATACAGTAAAGAAATGGCCTATTCCTGAAAAACGGAATATATTGTATTCATTTTACAGTGTGTGTAGCCTACTGTATCTATATACACAAGACACTGGTTGAATGAATGCGTTTAGCCAACACCATGCAGTCACACAACAACACAGTATAATATAAACCAGCCGTGTTATTATAGCCTATATATAAAATATCAATGTCGTTACTTATAATATATTTCAGATTAAAACTCACATTTGTAGAGTCAAGACTCTCCTCCGCTCTTGCATGCGGTTCAATTAAGCTATCTCTGCACTTAATTCCCAGTTTCCTCCAGCGAGCTATAGGCCACAGGAGATCAGACTCTGATGGACCTGTTACTGAATGACTCGTATAGCTATACGGATCTGACGCATTCAGACCAAATGATTACACGGGCTGCAGAGGTGTGTTGAACACACCTCTCTCTCTCTCTCTCTCTCTCTCTCTCTCTCTCTCTCTCTCTCTCTCTCTCTCTCTCTCTCTCTCTCTCTCTCTCTCCGTGCGCGTGCGTGCGTGCGTGCATGTGTCTATAACTTCCTCAAAACATCCATGTGACTCCACTGTGACTCAACAGTAATGAAAGAACAGAACGCTACAAAGTAACCGTTATGAATTCTCTTATGTATCGTTTTAGGTAAACAGGGCTTTGATTTGCCTTGCATCTGCAGCAAACCATGTACAACCCAGATTCGGCACAGACATGGGACTTAATTCTTTTCGCTCCTATATGCCACCAAAATGTGGAACGCCCTACCAACAGTCATTAAGACATGTGAATCCCTTGACTCTTTCAAAACCGCTCTCAAAGGGCACCTATACGGACGGCTGCAATTCGAAACTGGCCCCCATAAAATCTGAATCCCCCCCCCCCACCGCCACCGCGCCCCCCCCCCCCCCCCCCCCAAATAAAATACATGATTTATGCATAAATAAATATCATTGAATTAAAAAACAACAAAACAAAACACACACACACACACACACACACACACACACACACACACACACACACACACACACACACACACACACACACACACACACACACACACACACACACACACACACACACACACTATAGACAGAGTTCAGCACCATGGACAGCGCCGCCTCATACCTCATATGGGCTCTGCCTCTTTTTAACTTGTAGATTGACTGGCCTAGAAGGGTTAAAAAGTGGTTTCAATTGCTTCCTGGTGCGATATTTATAGCAAATCTATCTGACTGGGGACCCCCTTGGAAGTGTCAAGGACCCGCAGGGCAGGGGGTCCCCGCCTCACCGGACCCCAGAACACAGAACTGGCGCACAGGTCCCTCGAGCAATTTCACACCGGAAAAGTCTTCTGCTAATGGAGCAAGATGTTCCACAATACCTTGGCTCATGTCACTGGACAGAGAAAATAAGCAAATACATTTTCATTAGCATGCAAACATTAAAATATATAATATTGATAAGGGCCAAAGGTGTTTTGCAGGCCATACTTTCTCTTTTTTCACCACTGGACGGACGATCCACAATCCACAATCTAGCCATCTTACTGTAAAGCTATACTTTCTACAGGTATAGTTCACCGCAAAATGCAGTTAAACATTGTACAGTACATTGACTGAACAGTACGTTACTGTACAACATTGTATTGCAGAAATTACAGCAATAGGTTACAGAGCATGGGTGTAGGGTGGTGTGGATCATTATGCTTTACTGACAACTTCAGTGACCTGAGACCAGTGACCATGCAGTGACCATGCAGTGACCGCATGTGCCTTGAAGGTGCTATATATATTTCACATCACCCCTATCCTGGCCAACCTACATTGGCTGCCTGTCTCATACAGAATACATTTTAAAATACTTTTATTCACTTTCAAAGCTAGATCCGGACTTGCTCCATCTTACATTTCTGACCTGCTCGACCCCTATTAGCCAGCTTGTGAGCTACGATCATCCGGCACGGCCCTTCTCTCAATAAAATCAGGCTGCAAAAAAACTGTAGGCGACCGGACAGACAGACAGACAGACAGACAGACAGACAGACAGACAGACAGACAGACAGACAGACAGCCAGCCAGCCACCAGCCAGCCAGCCAGCCAGCCAGCCAGCAAGCCAGCCAGCCACACTTGCATGCGGGCCCTTTGTCTAAGACAAATTTCTTCCTCGGGAGACTAATAAAGTATATCATATCATATAAGAAAGTGGTGTAATAACATGATAGCAGTCCATGGCCGTACTCTGTGAGGAGGCCGAGTCCATTCCACGGTCACACTTTTGAAGGATGCCCTGTCAGCTGAAAGGTTCGCGGCTTTCATTCCACTAGCTGTCTGTCTCCCTCAAGTAGAATTCTCAACAAAACAGCATGTTTTTTTTAATATAAAAATGACCAATAAAAAGCCCTTATTCATTTTAATATCAGTTTCTTTGATCGTATTTGAAGTATGTTTGGAATTTGCTCATGGAACTATGTATCTATCATGGAGCTGTAAAGTAAAATAAATTAAATATAAACCCTGCTAAGGTTTGGAATCCCTCGGGCTCGGACTCGGCCTCAGTACTTATGAACATGGGGGAAGGAAAGCTGGGAGGATCGGTCAGACCTGATGGTAGAGCTGTTGGTCCACCTCTACAGGATAGAGAAAGTAGGAGGGGAAGTAGGCTTCCTCTGGGTAGGCTGCCCATGTGGGGGTGGAAGGGAACGAGATGGCAGATAGGGCAGCGAAAAAGTCACTAGGCAGGTCAATAGACATACACATAGCAATAGGTGCATATGAGTGCAGATCCATCATTAAAAGGAAAATAACGTCACCAGGGTGGCAGGAACAGTGGGAAAGGGGAAAGAAAAGGAAGGCAGTATTTCAAGATACAGAACAGTGTAAAAAAAGGGGCATGCTATCTTGGGGCAGAAAGAAGGCAGTCAGTGACAATGACAAGACTGAGACTGGGACACTGTGGACTGGCATGGGACTTGGCAAAAATGGGGAAGCACCCAGATGGACTGTGCAGCACGTGCAAAAAGGACCAAACAGTGGAGCATGTTCTGGAGTGCACCCGGTACACCGAGGAAAGAGAGGGGATGTATGCGGCAGTGGCAAGTGACCACACAAGCAGTGTGACGCTCAAAAAACTCCTGAACCCAACGGAAAACCAGGCAAAGACTGCCAAAGCGGTGCTCAATTTCATGGCAGCAACAAGACTGCTAGTATAGTAGTTACAATGGACAGTAAGGAGGTATACTCCCGACCAGTGGGAGGCAGCAATGTGCCGGAAGGCATCTGCCGGAAACTACAAGAAGAAGAAGAAGAAGGAATCCCTCGGACTCAACGTCACTTCAAGGCGACATGGACATGGTCTCACAATTTGAGCGCAGTGCGTCAACAGGCAGCAGTTATATAGTCGTGAAGTGAAACATTTACATTTTAGACTTGTTTGTTCCATTATAGTGAACATGAACGTTGACATGCCGTCAGACGTGGACTCTTACGGGATAGAAGAATGTCCCAGTGATGAGGAGAGAGCAGCCAGCAGGTCAGAAACAACACATTTATTATTATAAACACATCTGTTATTAGCATGATGCTAAGCTTTGAGAGAGCAGCCAGCAGGTCAGAAACAACACCTATGTCCTATTATAAACACATCTGTTATTAGCATGATGTTATGTCACGTGGCTGCTGATGTCCCAGTGATGGAGAGAGAGCAGATAGCCAGAAACAACACCTTTTTAGCATGATATGCTAATGCTAACCCACCGCTAACATGTAAACAAGGTGGTCACTAGCCCTGGTCCAATGCTTACAGAGAGAGACACTCGCTGTAAGCATTGGACCAGGGCTAGGTGGTCACTAGCCTAGGGAGTGGGGAAAGGCAGATCTACAAGCCCAAAACAATGGAGGACCCTGATGTAAACACGTTTTCATGCTTTTTCTGGTTTTATCCTTTTTGGCAGTTTTTGTATTGACCTGTACCTTCCTTGGACTGTCACTGTACCCTACCCATTCTGCAATCTGTTAATACATTTTTCAATCAATCAATCATCAATGTTAATGCATTTTTCAATCAATCAACAACCATAGTTCACAACACGCTTGTGCACATATTGGCATTTGTTAGTCTTGTATCAAGGCTATTTGTATATTGTAAGTTAACTGTTATATTGTGTGTAGTGTAGTTGTGTACTGTTATAGTTAGTGTGTAGTGTAGTCTATACTTGACAAATTAGACTGAAATAGAGGGTTATTTTCTCCTGGACAAATAGTCTATTATGGCGGTACCGCATTACATATTGAGTTTTGCTCTAAGACATACATGCACTGTAAGTGTGTAATGCATGTAGTGTAACAGTGCATGTATGTCTTAGAACCAAACTTTGTGCAACATGAAACATGACCACGGGACAGCCACACTATTAATTTTCTAAGCTCCCGAGTCACAACAAGGAGCCTAATGCATTAAATCTGCATGCAAGAAGCACCTTTGTTCAACACACATGACATTGATTCCCTATGGCCTATTCACATGTGATGTCACTGTAGCTAAAAGGATGTCTCCAAGATGGGGGGTACCTGACCCTCATCTCAAAAATATTTTGCTCCAAGGACCCCCAGAAGTGCATTCAAAGATTTGCACACATTTTCCAAAAATAGCAGATTGTGACGCTTGTATATCTGCTATATCTAGCCAAATAAATCTAAAATTACACTGATGCTTTCCCGGTTTAATAGGTTTTAAGAGGCGTTAGTAGGCATACTCTTTAGCCTCTGTCATGAAGTGATTAGTGTATATTATTATTTTAGATAGAATGGCTCACAACTCACTTCTGTAATGATCCAAACTATATTAGACAATAGACATGATGTCTGCACCCTTCCTCATAGGCTGGAAGATTTATATTGCATAACTTGCATGACATGGTGTCCAATTCAGCTGTTATGCATTTGGTACCTCACATGGCCACCAGGTGGGGTTGATACCTAATTAGTTTGTCTTTATATATTCCTTTTGTTGCTTTTTATCCCATGAACCACCCTTGTAGTATGTACTTAGTTGACCGGGGTCCCCCAAGTGCTCAATACCAGTAGTTCTCAAACAGTTCAAATATGTTGTGCCAGGGACCCCCCCCCATGCTGTGCACAAGGAAGAATATACTGGAGTGGGAATGTTGAAAAAACAAGAAAGTGGCCACACACGCTGATATTCTATTTAGGACGCAGAGTAGACAGAAAAACAACTTTCGGACGTTAAGCCTTCTTCAGGGACCCCCATACAACATTTGTGTTAAAATGTTTCAAAAAAAGATTTAAAATCTTTCACTTTCTTTCCCCAAGATCTTAAGAAAATAACTGACCGTGCATCGTGATGTGTAAGCTATATTATTACTAATTTCGCTGGGGTCTCCCCTAGTTCCTGTCATATGCGTCGAATCGTGTGAGAACTACTGATTTATAGAAGGCATTTGTAGAATCAGACTATTAAGCTTTTAACAGGTTTAAAGCCAGAATGTAACAAATGTAACTGTGTAGTAGTAGCAGCGGGCGGCGGTGGCTCAGGGGTAGAGCGGCCGGATGGTAACTGCAAGGTTCCCAGTTCGAACCCGGGCTCCCCCAGAGTTAGTGTCAAAGTGTCCTTGAGCAAGACTCTGAACCCCTAATTGCTCCCGATGTGCAGGTTGGTGCCTCTGGTTCCTCTGCCATCTGTGTATGAATGTGTGTGTGAATGGGTGAATGTCACCTAATCTCTGTAAAGCGCATTGGATAAAGGCGCTATATAAATGCTCCAATTACCATTTACAATGACCTTGTGGTGTGGCTCCAGTTCAGAGGACGAGCTGGAGGTTCTTCTGAACGGAACCCCAGACCAGAAGAGGAAGCTGATCCGAGAATATCTGACCGGAGAGAGCGAGTCGTCCAGCGGAGACGAGTTTGAGAAGGAGATGAACGCTGAGCTCAACTCCACCATCAGGACCATAGAGGGAAGCTGGGGAGGCACCGCCACACGCACAGGTCTGATGACCGCACACACACACACACACACACACACACACACACACACACACAGACAGACAGACAGACAGACAGACACACACACACAGTCACACACACACTCTCACACACACGCACAGGTATGACACCGCACACACACACAGCCACACGCACAGGTCTGAGACCGCACACAGCCACACGCACAGGTCTGACACCACACACACACACAGGTCTGATGACCGCACGCACACATACACACACACACACACACACACACACACACAGGTCTGAGACCGCATGCACACACACAGCCACACGCACAGGTCTGAAGACCGCACACACACACACACACACACACACAGGTCTGGGACCACACACACACACACAGCCACACGTACTGGTCTGATGACCACACACACACAGCCACAGGTCTGATCACCGCACGCACGCGCGCACACACACACACACACACACACACACGCACAGGTCTGATCACCACACACAGCAACTTCACACAGAAACAATTGCCACATGGAAGGGCTGAGATGAATAATGGACAGAACAGAGAGATGTGGAGAAGACTCGTGGAGACATTTATTGATCATATTGTTACAGAACGTGATTCCCTTCACATGTATCACATTTAAGGACAGATAATTATTTCAGATGAGATGAAACATGATTTTAACTTAATTATAAGACAAAAAGCAAAAATAGAATGGATGCAAGCTTGTTGGTCAAACATGAAAATGTTGTCTGTCTGTCTGTCTGTCTGTCTGTTCGTCTGTCTGTCTTCCAGCAGAGACAGTGGGACAGGCCAGTGTCCTCCCAGAGGGACAGACCAGCGTCCCAGTACCCCAAACTTTATATGACGATGTCTATTTTGACTCTGACTCTGATGAGGAAAACCATCCAAGTACGTATTTACTTCCATTTATTTGTGTACATGCATTAATGTTGGTTTTACCATAGTGCTTTAGCACTATGGTGCTTTGTAAATTAATATTAATATTATGCATCTCTTCAGATTTGGTAGTGCTCTGTGAAAGTGATTTTAAACATGACTCTTAGATTCTCTTCTATTTCTAATTCCAGGCAGCTCCACAGGAAAGAGGCGGAGCCAGCGGAGGATTCTGACCAATGACGAGCTGTTATACGATCCTGATGAGGATGACAGAGACCAGGCCTGGGTCGATGCCAAGAGGAGAGAGTACGACATGCCTGTCTTTACCACCGTCGTACCCCAGTGGGGACCCCCCAAAATAATCATATCTGAACTGGGGACCCCCCAAAATAATCATTTCTGAACTAGGGACCTCTCAAAATAATGCCATTTGAACTGGGGACCCCCAAAATAATTATATCTGAACTGGGGACCCAGAAAAATAATTGGAATTGTCAAAGTTGAGGCATGACATTTAGTTTGACTCCATTCCCACAGATACATACTGTATTGTGAAAATAGCAGATTTACTAAAACTAAACACTTTTAATTTTAATATTCATTTCACAATTTTGGCCTCGTATATTATTCTTTTTTTGAGGTATTAAAAAGGTCTTAAAAGTCCTTCCATTGTCGCTTATAACTGTCATCAGGAGGGCCCCGAACCACAGGTTGAGAACCACTGTCTTAGACATATCTAGCACGACTAGATACAAACAAGACTCCTTGTCTTGTCTGTCTCTATTGTCCAGGTAGAGTGGAAAGTAAGGTCAAATAATCTGTCTCCTTGTCTGTCTCTCTATTGTCCAGGTACAGTGGAAAGCGTGCCAAGTTGTGTAAAGGGACTGTCCAGAATCTGTCCAGCAGTGATGCTGTCCTCAATTGCCCCTCCTGTATGATCACACTCTGTCTGGACTGCCAGAGGTCAGAATATTAATACTAAGGATGTCCTTGTGTGAATTTAAGCCATTTAGACCAGTTGCACCTATACATTTATATTAGGAGTGAACTCGTAAGTGAAATGGGAAGTGATGGGAAGTTGAAGCTGATGCATTGGCCTGTCGCTCCTGATTGGATAAAAATTTGGTAACTCACCTGAAAGTTTATTTTCTGTTGGAGCTAGAGAGACAGGGAGACTGAATATAGAACAGAGCTTAATCATTTTGATCAAAGCATACGTATCACTTGTTTTAATAAAAATATAACTGATGATCCTACATGATTCTGCATTGATCAAATGTGATCTTGTTGTCTTTTTGGACTAAATTTGGCTCTTTAGAGATAATTAGGGCACTAATAATCATCCTGATGTTCGTTGTTGCCTTCAGTAACCAACCAATACAGTACTGCATTGTGCAGTACTGTATAGTTCAGCCTCCCTGCTTAGCACTCAGCATCAAGGGCTATTTTGGGAGGCCCTGACACATACTAGCATCAGGGGTGTACTTGCTTGTACATCAAAAGCTACCTCACACTACATAAACAGGAGATAGGCTCCTCCTGACAGGGCTACTCATTTATTATATTTTATTATTTTTGCTATTATATTTTAAGTGTGATATGTTATACTGTTGAGGCATCATGTTGTGTTATCCTATACTTGCATTGTGACATGGTCGTGTGTTTTTCTTCTGTTCCAGACACGACAGGTATCGCTCTCAGTACAGAGCCATGTTTGTTCTGAACTGTAGCGTCAACACCGATGAGGTGCTACGATACAAAACACAAAACCACAAGAGAAACAGGAACAGGAAGAGGAAGAATACGCCGGCAGCAGCATCAACAACAACAACAACAACATTGGAAGCATCAACGTCAGCAGCAACATCAGCAGCCGTGTTGGACTCCGACGAGGTTTACCATCCTGTCCTCTGTTCAGAGTGCTCCACTGAAGTGGCCGTGTTTGATAGAGACGAAGTCTATCATTTCTTCAACATCCTGGCCAGTCACTGCTAAACTAGAAGGAATTAATGCGATTGCGAGCAACGACTTCGGACTACGGTCGAACAATAACGACATGACACACTTACTGGCTGGGTTCACTCACGGCTCCAATGACCAGGATAACGCCAGCACTCACAATCTGTCCTTAAAGTACTTTTATTTTAAAGTGAGAAGTTTGAGAACAGACATTTTGCCATGTTGCCTGATAAACAGACACCTGAACACACATTGACTCTGCTAAAATCAGACCGTTTGAGTTAGTCTATACATGATGTTGAGTCCAACATCAAACAGAAACCTGGTGTTAGAGCTCCCATATCCTGGAGGCTGGAGGAACAGTCAGCAATACATCATGCACTTCAATGAGAAATTTAATCTACCCTGGAAAATGGAATAAAAATAATTGAATAGTGACAGACTTATCTTGTCTTGTTAATTTGTTTTGAAGGTCTTTAGCCTCCCTTGCAACCAATCACTGTGATCCGTGGTTCGCAAAGTTAACGTAATGAGTTCTAGTAAGCCGAGGGCAGGGTTGTAGGTTAAGGCAATAGAGCGCCGCAGGCCCGCCCCCTTTCAGAAAAGCGAGTGGCCCAGGAAGTGGAAGCCCCATGCATTCTCCCATCGGCACTTTTAATATAATTTATTTAAAGACGGTTACGCCGCGGACAAAGCCAATTCGGATTGTGACGAATCATGACAATGAACACAATATTTTGGTCCGATCAAATCATTAGAAAGAAGAAAAGAAAGTCAGGAGACAACACTATTTGTTTTGTTTTTCGTCTTATAAATTATTTGATCGGCCCAAAAGATTGTGTTCATTGTCATGATTCGTCACGATCCGAATTGGCTTTGTCCGCGGCGTAACCGTCTTTAAATAAATTATATTAAAAGTGCCGATGGGAGAATGCATGGGGCTTCCACTTCCTGGGCCACTCGCTTTTCTGAAAGGGGGCGGGCCTGCGGCGCTCTATAGAGTGACAGGAGGATATTGAGCAGCGCTTTAAAGTTACAACCACACTAACTAGGATAGAAGCCCCTTCCCACTGATGTAACATTACGTGACGTTGCGTCTTTGCTCTTTGGCCCCTAGATTAAGTCACATAAGGGAAGGTTACATACCTGGTTTGAAGTTTATCGACACCCATATTTGGAACCAATAAACAATTTAATCTTTAAACCTTCACATAAGGGAAGGTTACCAATTACCATACCTGGTTTGAAGTTTATCGACACCCATATTTAGAAACAATAAATGATGTAATCTTGCTTGTAGGATAATCGAAATAATGAGAAGCAGTGTTTTTTGGTATTTTATGTTCTTTTGCCATTTCATAATCATACATACAACATAGGCCTACCAAGTCTGTGTTGTACAATGGTGCAGTGGCGGAGACTCCGGGGGTGCCTGGTAGCTGAAACACCCACGGTTAAAATAATAAGCCAATATGCACCCACCGTCCCACGTATTATGAAGACTGAATTTCGCCTCCCTTTCCCCTCCCCCTGCTCAAAATGTCACATAGTCACACACCTTTACGGGGGCGCTTGGGCAAGAGGTGTTGGGCCGCCCAACGTGGGCATTCAAATGCTAATAAGGTGGCTTTTGTTCTGCTGCCCTCACTTTGAGCACTCACGATCATTATTGAAACATGACACCCCTGCAATGTTGCCATGAAAAATGGTGAAAACAGCCAATCTACAAGCTCACGTATCGTCTTTAGGCATGTATAGACATCCCTATTTATTTTGAGCATGTCATGTGGGCATGTAATGTTAGAATATGGTGCCCGGATTTGGAGAGGTGAAAATGAGTGAGCGCTGCTCTGCAGAAGATTCATGCTGACAACTGTTGGTGTAACTGATGAATTCAGGAACGCTACACCTGATGATATCAGGCCTTTATTGAAGTGCACGTCAATGTACTGCAGTCATCCCATGCATCACTGCAGAGTGAAAGGGGAGACAGCTAAATGAATCTAATTATTAAGCCTGACTGGAAAAGAATGTACTGATCCAGCAGACCATCTGTCGCAGCCATGTTATCACCTAGTTTTGTTTTTGAGGGCCTCCTATATTCGGCTATAGTGTAGATGTTTGTAAATAAACATTAATGCCATTGACAATGAGTCTATGTGTCTGAGCAAATCGGTATTTTTGTCCTAATTTCTCCTTTCATTGTCAATAGCAAATATGAGACATGTGGGGACAAAATATGTATAAAGGAGGTTTACAGGACAGATTGGCCTTTTCAGGGAGGGGTCAGAATGAAGCCGTGACATCGCAGACTAATCCTAGTAGCTTCAGGTTAGCTATCTATTCTTTTACAGTCTATGGTAGCTATCAAGGAAGTGAATCAGTGAGTGACGTCACCGTCCATACCTTGGAATGTTCACTGTCGTTTAGACACCAGGAAGTGAATCTCATTCTGATCAAAGATTCCAGAGAGAGAGAGAGAGAGGAAGGAATAAAAGTCTCTTTCTTCGCTGTAGTTTTTAAACAGTTAAAGCAGTGATCACTGATCAGTGTAATGATGTCGCTGGGAGACTGTTGGAAGCAGCTGTCGTGGTTTTATTACCAGTACCTGTTGGTCACAGCTCTGTACATGTTGGAGCCCTGGGAGAGGACCGTGTTTAGTATCCTTTTACAGCACTTAGCCTAGCATCATGCTAATACAAATGAAACGAGCAGAGTTGCTTTGATGTTTACTCATCTTCTTAAACTGTGTTATAACCTTGTAGTAGCCTAGGGTGCTAACGTGTAACTTAAGCTTTAGCAGGCTAACATTGTGCTACTTAATTGTGTCTGGACTTGGAAGACAGAATGATTGAAGGTGTTGGCTGTATGTGATGTTTTTCTGGTTAAAACAAAGTGTTTAGTTTAATAGCTTAAAGCTCTATCTACTGTATATTCTCATAGTAGTAATCAATTATTGCTATGAAGTGTTTGTTAAGTAACTGTGGTCAATGCAGCTCTTTGTTACATACATTTTCAGATGGGTGACAAATTTGTCTCTTGCCATATCTCTACTCAAGTAATTTCATCGAATGAGGAGTGATTATAGTACATGTTGTTCCACTTCTTTCTCCTCAGTCCTCACTGTATTTTATTTTTATTTCCTGTCTGTGTATGCTCTCTAGCCTCTTTGGATAAACGTTCTATATCCTCCCCTGAAAATACTACGGACAGATACTCTAGCAATGATTACCAGAAGCTATTTAACACTTATTTTAAATGTTAAATCACACCTTTTAATGTGTGCACTTTTACACATTTAGGCAGACATTTAAGGCATTCCATTTAGCTTGACTCGGTTTCCACAAATAATTATGAAAATAGCAGATCTACAAGCTCACAACGCCACACGTTGCAAGGTGTTGTGAGCTTGTAAATCAGCTATTTTCAGAATGTCTTTAGATGTTGTTGGGCAAAAACCTGTGCTGAAACCTTGCCCAATTTGGAGTCTTATGTCTAATTGATGTCATAAATGACTGGTGTCATAGTTAGTTGTCCTCGTGACGTCATGTTGTAGTTCGGTGGTCACCCCACCACCGAAAATCCAGACTATGAATGAGCCTTAAGTCGATTAGTCTCTGAATATGTTAATTACATTATTTTCTATTATTTTATTAATTGGGTCCCCTGACAGACCTCATTTTGTATTATCACAGGCTCACAGCCTTTGTTATTAACTACAAATCATTCGTTACTGAACACATTTGCTCTTTAGGGTGAGTGTTGCTCTTCCTATGTCTCTCTCTCTCTCTCTCTCTCTCTCTGTAAACAGATGTATATATTGTTCTTTAACCGTGTTCCTCAGACTCTCTGCTGGTGTCGGTAGCAGGCATGGCCGTTTACACTGGCTATGTGTTTATGCCTCAGCACATCATGGCCATCCTGCGGTACTTCCAACTGGCCCAATGACCCCGCGCCCACCACACTACTGTACCTGACTCACCTCCTCCTGGACCAATGAAACTGGCCTGACCCCTCCAGGCCCGACCAACCTGTCTGCCTGGCTTGACCAGCGGTTCTCCTCCTAGTGGTGGGTGGGTGGGTGGTCCGGGGACCACCAGGGGGTCTTTTGAGTGGGTTCCAGGACGTCATTCCCACTCCTAAAATTAGTTAATATAACATTTAAAAACACAAACATTTGAATATATTTTTAACGAAAATCTTGCACTCTCTGGCACAAAATATTTTCAGATGGGGGTCCGCGGCCATATACATATTAATTTGGGGGTCGAGAAGAACCATGAGGCTTCACCGCTGTGTGTCTTTTATGAAGGAGGGGTGGAGGTTTCCCCTCAATGTTACTCATTCCCAACTACTGTAGTTTTCTGAACCTCTACCACGTGGATAAGCTGCTGCTGTGAAGGATATGGAGGTGTGTGGAGTGGACCAGGTCACATCACTGACCTTGAAGGGTTGTTATTTGCTGGATTCGGGGTGACACGCAGCATCCATTTGTTTTCAGTTTTTTTGTTTGTTTTTCTTCTCCTGCTGTGTCACACACTGCATGCACACACACAAATGTCTCCAAATGACATGAAACATTCAAGCCTTGTTGATGTTGGCGTCTGTAAGGAGCGAATGGAATGGATCCGATATCGCTGAAGTTCTTTTGCTGATTGATGGCTCGTTTGAACTTCTCCACACATGATTTATATTTGATATGTATTCCACCGCTTCTGAAATGTCTTTTTATACATGATTCCACTGCTTAAACACCAGGAAATTTCCCCTTCAAAATGGCATATCTTTCTCACGAGGTGTGTTTATAATCTTGCCTACACATTTGTAAAGATTTGTAGTTGGACTCATGACCTAATATACTGTAAATATATTATATTATTACCGGCAATAGCAACTGTAATAATTAAATATTTTCTCATTAGCTTTAAAAGTAGAGTTTACGATCTCAGATCAGTAAGAAGTTATCAATAATAGATGCGGCCTATCACTGATGTACAGAGTTAACATGAATAGCATCAGAATTATTTTGTATTGCCAGGTATGTTTTGCACAAAATGCAGACTTTGTTTCTGTGAGGTTGGTGCATTAACACTGAAAGACGACATTAAACAAAGACTCTTAATGACAACTTGGCCTCACTGTCCCAACTTTAGCTATCAATGTGGTTCGGGATGCTTGGATGCTTTAGGATTTTAACGATTCAGGTTTCTTAAGGTCCGATTCCTTAACAAAGGGTTCCCTTTACAATTCCTATACTATTAGAGGGAGAGTGTACAGGGTCCATTTGGTTCACATTTGTACACTCAGAGTTATGGTGGTCCTTGAAATTTAAATATTTGAGAACCACTGGTAGCCTATTGTAATTGCATAGCAGAAGTCCACATACCTACCAGCTCTGACAGTGTGATAAAAATTGGTTCAGAATTCCAAATGTGACGGAACCGATTCAGGTCCCTTAATGTTGGACCAGGTTCCTTCAGTTCCAGAACCCAAGCCTAGCTATCATTATCAATGTGTCACCTTGCTAAAATAATGGCCTATGTCAGTTGTGTGTCTATCATACAATAAATGACTTACTCCATACAGATTTGGGCCATTATATTTGTTTGGCAGCATGAGTCATACAAAAAAACCACAAACCAATAAGCAGGTTATGAAATAGAATGATGAGCAGCACGGCCAAGGGAGAAAGACAAAACGTTGTCTGGTTGAACTTGTTACTTGATTTCTGTAGTGCAATTTAAGACAACATTGATCTAGTAGTATAGTCCAGTGGTTTTCACCCAGTGGTCCTTGAAGGGATTCCAGATAGTCCCCAGCTAAATGATGGAGAGTTGTTGGTAACCAAATGGACCCTGATTAGATCTTTAACTCTTGAGAGTATAACATGAAACCAAGTTACGATCTCAAGAGTTAAATTAGTGTTAAACATCTGCATTACTTAATTTACAAGAGGTCTACACAATAAGAATGTGGAAGAATGGGGCTTATGAGCATGCATAAAGTGAGTGGCAAAGTGATTTTAACATTTAATGAATTCAGATCAGACTTTTCTGTATGGATATTTGGGCTCAAGGTCAGAAAGTAGTTTTTTGCCACTCTGCAGGTGTTCCAGCATAACTTCTGTTCTCAGGTATAATGATGACTCAAATGAATGCGGCTCAAATGAATAAATTATGGACTGATATGAAAGGGTTGATAACTGAAGTAGTCTATATAATATAGATAACAGTAGATTCATTCAAGACACTATTTAGTCCAGTGGTTCTCAAAGTGGGGTCCGGGGACCCCTAGGGGTCCTTGAGAGAGTTCCAGGGTGTCCCCACCTAAAGGATAATTAGGAACCAATGGTGTACAATGGAGTGTACAAATGGAACCAAATGGACCATTTGTACACTCTCAGAGTTAAATTAACTTTCATTTTACAATATACATTGGGGTCCCAGAGGTTCCAATGCCATTAAATGGGGGACCGTAGGTCCGTAGCCTAATTCAGGTCAAACTGAGGGTCCTTGAAATGAATGGTGCTTGGCATTGTATTTTCTAAGGGGGGTCCATGGGCTAATGAGTGTCAATTTGGGGGTTCTTGTCTACCGGTATATAAAGTTAGGTTTATTAAAGGCGTGCATTGATCTCTAGTCAATAAAGCAGACCTGGGCAGATTACTTGGAAATTAGAACATAAAACGTACTGTAAATATAATAGCAGGGAGACAAAATTAAACTGCCAAAGTACAAAATTGAAATTAAAACCAATTGACTCTGATATGTTACATTATATTTAATTGGGTGATGGATGTCTCTGTGCCTCATGGTTTAGGCCAGTAGTTTTCAAGCCTTTTCATATCAAGGACAAATATGAAATGATAGAAAGGGGACTTAATATTGATCAGCTCTAGCATACTTGCATAGATGGAGGGATAAGTAAACCCTATGACGTCACATTGCGTCACACCGGAGAGAGTTTCCCGTCCCGTCGTGCAACGCGTCGCACGGTGAAGATGTCCCATCGTGCACCGCGGTAGCAGCAGAGGCTTGGAGAGCCAAAATGGCGACAGGCTGAATCCACAAAAACTCTTCTTGTGACAGACAGTCAAAAACAAAAAAAACAACAAGCAAGCACAGCCTTCCCTCTAACACCTCCCCAGCTAACTAAGACACTAAAACAGAAGACAGCGCTCCGGGAGGGGGACGGAAAACAACAACAACACAAGAAGGGGAAGAAAGTCAGGAGAGCAAAACAGGAGGAATAAATAGATTTTCCAACTACTACTTCTACTGAAAGAAAAATGGAAGAACACCCCGGCGACGGAGGAGGAGGGCTTGTCGGGATGGCCGGGAATCAGCAGCAGGCAGGCCGGGAGCAGCACGCCGCCACCCCGGCGCCCAGCCCCGTGCCTCCCGCCGGTCCTCCTCCGGGGAGCTCCGGCGGATCGGGCTCCGGCAGCAGCGGGCTGCTGCAGCACGGCCAGCCGGAGGAGATGCTGCCTCCCCGGCCGCAGCAGTACACCATCCCCGGCATCCTGCACTACATCCAGCACGAGTGGGCCCGCTTCGAGATGGAGAGAGCCCACTGGGAGGTGGAGAGGGCCGAGCTGCAGGTCAGACTGACAACCACCGTACTACTAATGGAATAATAAAACGTATTACAGTTCAACTTTATAATTTCAAGGCCCCCCATGTTTGGTATGCTAGCCCTTACGACCATATGGGCACCCATAAGAGTGTACAAATGGAACCAAATGGACCCTTTTGGGTCCATTTGGTTCCATGTGTACAGTACTCTGAGTTACAGATCTGTAAAAACCGAAACAGAATAAAAACTATAAGAAACACAGTACTTACGTTATTCTGACTGTCAGTGTGCTTTGCTAACCTTTTTTTTCTTTCTGAGAGTGTACAAATGGAACCAAATGAACTCTTTCAGGGTCAATTTGGTACCATTTGTACACTCCGAGTTACATAAAAACAGTTATTACAAATACCCAAATAAAGGGTCCATTTGTCTCAGACAGAATAGAATATGAATGCCCAAATAACCAAAGGGAGTTACAGATCTGTAAAAAAAACAAAACAATAGTCAAACTGACAACAATAACAAACCCTTAGGTTCTGAGACTGCCAGCTGCTAACTAAAAATCCTCAGTGTTATTTTAACTCGGTGTAACTGTAACCAAATGGACCCTTGTGCCACCAATGTTGTTTTTTGTTTGATATTGAAGTGTCATAACTATACTAACTAATAATAGATGTCTCAACTAAATTCCCATTATACAATCCATTAATGAATCAAATGAACACGGACTATGTTATGGTGTAGTGCTAGGTTTGATGATTATATACCTAACAGCATATTGTGTGGTTATTTTTGATCAGAGAAGTGATTTGTTACTTTTAGTAGTAGTTAGTACCAGCATAGCCATATTGTCCACAGCCACTCGTTACTAGTAGCTAGTAGTACTACTACTGTCATGTTAGCTAATGTGTTGATTTGTTGTCATCGTGGACAGACTTCTAATAACAGTAAAGAGAAGAGACGCTATAGAACCACGAATGGTTGTCATGCTAGCCTAGCAGCTAACTGAAGCCATGCTGTTGTAGTGAGAATGATCCTCTGATCAACAGCATTGATGACACCCCTCTGTATCTGTCAACCCACCGTTCAGACTGGGTGCAAATCAATTTATAGTATCATGATGCCTATATGAGAGAGAGAGACAGATGGTCAGAGAGAAAGAGAAAGGGAGAGAGCGAGAGGAAAAGATAGAAGACAGAATGAGTGACAGAGTGAGAGAGAGAGAGACAGTGGGTCAGAAAAAGAGCGAGAGGAAAAAAAGACAGAATGAGAGAGAGGTGAAGTGACAGTCCATATTTGTCCTAAACACACCCTCAAGTAGGTTAACTGAACTGGAGGCGTGCGCGTGTGTGTGTGTGTGTGTGTGTGTGTGTGTGTGTGTGTGTGTGTGTGTGTGTGTGTGTGTGTGAGTGTGCATGTGCTCGTGCTTGTGCATTCCTGTAGAGACGTGTGTGTGAGTGCTGCATGCCTTTACCGTGACTGCATCTGACGTCAGAAATAAGAGCTGCTCACTGTCCCCACCGCTGTGGCTCACAAACATGATTCAACCTAATATGGAATTCCATATAGTTTACAGAATGAATACACAGAGTATATAATATACACATACAGCACAGTATGAAGATCTAATACTGTACAACAATACATGCAGTATAAACATAAAGAATGTGACCTCATGTACATTGTACAATAAGGTTCTCTGCCTGTGATTCATGGGATCTGGTAACCAGGGTATTGCACAATAATATGACTATTACTCAACAACTATTGCTTTATTAATATTACAAAACGATTACTCTATTCTTTATGTTACTAATAATACAGTAATGTGAGAGTGAGTATTGGAATGATGTGGTTGTGTGTGTGTGTGTGTGTATATTGGAATGATGTGGTTGTGTGTATATGTCAGTGTGTGTAGAAAGCAGAGCTGTGTCCTCTGATGACCTCCGAGATGGCCTTCGTGATGATATCAGACACAAGAAGAGATCAGACATTTTATTTTGTCCCTAAACCATTCACTGCATTATAAATCAACAGCAGTAAATTGAAAGTAAATCCTTTGACAGACAGGGAGCCAGCCAGTGTAAAGCTCTTGAGAACCGGAGTGAGATGATACACTCTCTTGGTATTTACTAGGACGCAAGCAGCATATCAGAGTTCTGAATCAACTGCAGTCGTGTTGTGTGATTGTTTCTTTTTAGTAGACATTTATAGTGGTCAAGTCTACTTGAACTTGAAGGTGAATGCATGGACAAGTCTTTCTGCTGACACATAAGTCCTTCAATATATGTTTAAGGCTGATAGAAGCTGATTTTATGTTTTATTCTTCATTTAAAAGTGCAAGTGCAATTTCTAGGATGCTAGCACAATATCATTTCACCCAGGTCACAATCAAACTTTTATACCCGGTTTAAACGTGTAATGTAACAAGACGACTTGAATAACTGTTATTGGTTTGGCCAAGTCTATTAGGCTGTGTTTTACTTGTACAGTTACAGTAACTGACATATTCAGCCCTATTGATTATAGAGTGCCATCGATATATTATTGGCCACATATCAGTGTGTATGTCTAATGACTTTTAAACTGCTTAAGCTTTATCAACTGTAAAAGCACAGGGTTCTAGGAATGGACAATTAATCGGTTATCATATCGGTATCGAACAATGTTGTTGTTAAAATGTAATATCTGTATCGAAATAATATATCGTTTTTAGCCGATATTTGATTTTATAATAATTATGTTTGAATGTGAAGTTGAAAAAGCCAAGCCTTTTGTGACGATGATGAAGGCTGCAGATCGATTCAGTGCTTTCTGGGTAAGCTTTCAAAAGAGTCAGCAAGTTGGAATACTATACTACATTTACATTCAAGCTGTTTAACCTTAACAACATTTCAATAACAGTGTATCCGTAGTTTGGGAATAAAGAAAAGGCATTGCTTTTTCAAATTGACTGTTTATAGGCTATGCCTTTTTCAGAAAGGACAAAATTTGAACTTGTTTTTTTTATAAAGGTTATGGTTATAAATATTAAGGTTATCGACCATAATGGCAAATAATGTTGACGTATGGGTTACAGGATCGGCCGGAAATGTCACATCGATCATCCCTACAGAGGTCCCAATCGTTACCATGCCAACGACCCCTAAACAGCCATACATGGTCTCTGGCTGTGTCGCCCCCATATTGCAAAATAGCTTTAAAGAAGAAGATAAGAAAAAGAAAAATCAACAAGGTCCCACCCAGCTCATTTCTTTTAAAGAGAGCAAATGTTCCGTTATAATAATAGAGTCCAAGGTGAAGAACGCACATCCAAAAATAAAGTTGCACGGGGCGCTGGACGACAAAACATTACACTGGAGAGAAGAAGGGAAGTCAGCACACTGTACACCAGCTCCAAGGAGATCCTTTTATTGAGGACAACATTTCCACCTTGCACAGGTCTTAATCATCAGGTCTACTGTACATCTCACAAGTAATAGGCATACTATATAATAATGATTGGCAAAATAAGAAAGTCGTTGGTGGGGCGCCCGCTGGCCTAGTTAGTGGTACAGGCGCATGCTACATATATAGGCTCTGGCCTGACAGCGTGTCGCGCATTCGAGTCCTGTTCATGCCGACCTTTGCTGCGTGTCTCTCCCCCTCTTTCCTGTACATCTACACTGACACTATCAAAAAAGGCACAAAAGCCAAAAACTAACCTTAAAAAATAAGAAAAAGTCGTTGGCTGGCACAATGACTCCCCCTGGACGACAGTGGCTCAGGAGGTAGAGTGGCCGCTTGGGAACCAAAAGGTTATCAGTTCGACCCCGGGCTCCCCCAGAGTTAGTGCCGAAGTGTCCTTGAGCAAGACTCTGTCTGAACCCCTAATTGCTCCTGGTGTGCAGGTTCAGGTTGGTGCCTTGCATGCCATCGGTGTTTGAAATATGAATGTGAATGGGTGTTTTGGGTGAATGTAATGCACAATGCACCATTTGCCATTCACATATATTATGTTTTTATTTTATCATTTTTCCTTCCTTTCCAAATAGCTCTAGGACGGTGCCCCATGCGGGCCATGGCCCAATCTTTGAGTTAACTGTCTCACTGTCCTATGTCTCTCTCACTGTGTTGTCTGTCTGTCTGTCTCTGTCTGTGTGGTCCAGGCCAGGATAGCGTTTCTCCAGGGAGAGAGGAAAGGACAAGAGAACCTGAAGAATGATTTGGTCCGACGAATAAAAATGTTGGAATACGCTTTGAAACAAGAGAGGCAAGTTACAATAACAGGCATTCATCTTCATAACGATATATTGTTATGACTAGGGGATGGAGCTCGAAACATGATACCCGGAAATACCCGATGACAAGCTTATTGAGGACCCGGTATCAATTAGCTTTGGGCTTATCAAGACTGTTATTGAGCCTAGCGGCCCATGACATCATGTTTAAACAATCAAAACAAATACAATTACCCATGCTGGCACAAACAAGTTGGTTTAAAAGTGTATTGATAAAATTACGCTTTTAAAGTGATTGTAGTGTAGCGTAGCCGACACACATTAACCAGTTAACAGTTTCTTCAATATTATTTTCCAAAATTAAAAAGGTCAATTGCCTTCTGTCTGTAGTGCAAGTGATATCTTTTGGTTAAATATATAAGCATTTTCTGCTTATAAAGAGCTGAAGATACATGTAGATTATTATATTACATTGCTGAAATGGTTGTTTTAATGTTAGGCAAAAATATTTTTAACTTAATTTAATTTGAAATGGTGGTCAACTCACAGTCACTCACCATAATAAAAGCCAAAAAGACCAATAATGAAAGATACTGGTTCTGTTGATCAGAATTTATTGTCATCTCCTGTCTTTCCTCAAAATAATGATTGATACTGGGCTTGATAAGCCTGATCAAGAAGGTGCTCATTATTAATAAAAATCTACAAGCTCCATCCCAGATATATTTCTTAATGTGTTATGATTAGAATGGAATATGTGTCCCTGTGTCAGTGCTGCCTGCAATCAATGTATATACAAATTGTATGAGTGTTCAGATGCTTTATATTAAATATGAATATGATGATTATTGATATGATTTATATGAATGTTTTATGTTTTCCCTGCAGAGCAAAATATCACAAATTAAAATATGGAACAGAGTTGAACCAGGGAGTCAAAACGTCCAGCTACCAGACAGGTAGGACATCAGATATACTTACTGTACAGAACTCCTGTGATGCTGATCTGCAGGACATTTAGTATTTACTGTACAGAACTCCTGTGATGCTGATCTACAAGACTTTTAGCTCTGACCAGTCCAGTGGTTTGTGAGATTAGCCCCGGGACAGGACAGACTCACAGACCCTCTTCTAGAGGTAACCAGAATGCTCACCTTAAAACACGCTCGCCATTTTGTTAGGTTTAGGAATAGGTTTCGGCACCGTTATTTTTAGTTTAAGGTTAGGAATAAAATTAGGTTTAGGTATAGTTTACTGGGGGTAATTTTCTAAATAGGGTTTGGTTTTGGCACCAAGTTTAGGGATAAGGTTAGGTTTAGCCGTTTAGGCACGGTTCACTGAGGTTATGTTTAGGAATACCAGACGGAGACCGCTCTACCATTCTGCTGGATTTACGCCTGAGGTGACTGTTTTGAGGAGAGCGTTCTGGTGTATCTTAATCTAGTTGGCTCGTGGCTTTTTGTTTGTTTGTCTGTTCCATGTAACTGTTGTATACTTTTTGAAATATTTACTTTGGAAGTCAAAGTTGCTCTGGTCAGCCTCAAACCTTGCCCAAATTTGGAGTCATATGTCTCACGATATGACTGATGTCACATGAAGTCAGAGATCCACATTGGAGCCAAACCGTTCGAAATATAGAATATTGTTGTTGTCGGGCAGAAACCTCTTATCTCCATATTTAAACTTGTTTTGTTTGTTTTTTAATCAAAAGTAGCAGATCAGCAAGCTTGAAACGTGGCGCGAAGCAACACGCCATGAGCTTGTAGATCTGCTACTTTTGAATTTGAATCCAGAAAAAATTAGATGTGCTACTTTTGCTATTTTAATTTAATTTGAAACGGAAAAGGTTTCCACCACCCGTCGGACGATATCCTGATAACCGTAAAACAATGGAATCATGTAGAATTGTAGATCTCTAGATCCACATGGGTCAGCGTCATAGCATTTCTTCCCATGTCTATGATGCATTATAAACATAATTACAATGTATTATAATCTGCTTAACACTGTATAGTTATAATTATTAAGGACTCATTAATTCTTTATCATAACCCAAAGCATTCTATAATGACATATAATTATTGCACTTTTCTTTATAATGGCTTGTAAATGGTGTAGCACCTTTATCAACACACGTCATATTCATACACCGATGGCAGAGGAACCATGCACTGGTAGCAACCGGGCACCAACCTGCTCATCAGGAGCAATCAGGGTCCTTGCTCAAGGACACTTCGACACTAACTCTGGGATTAGCCTGCCATTGAACTTGAAACCTTTCGGTTCCCAAGCAGCTACTCTACTCTACCTCCATAGCCGGTGCTGTGCTCCTACCCCCTAAAATGTTTTTTTTAACCCCCCCAAAAAAACATTCTGCCCGCTACGCACATGCCCAATCTCAGTCACCTGTCCACCCCTGCTCTGTTTGCATGCCTGCTTCTGACATCATACTTACTGACATCATCTTAGTGATGTCATTGATGGCTGACGTCATCATACTGATATCATTCATGACTGATGTCATAGACCAGCCACATGAAGTCTAAGATCCACATGGAAGTATGCCATTCATTTTGGGGTAAACATAAATTTTAATATGAGATAATGAAAAGGGGAGCTCGTTTTATAGACATTACAAACAGTACAGCACCATACATCCATATGACATTTCTCCTCTCCTCTCCTCTCCTCTCCTCTCCTCTCCTCTCCTCTCCTCTCCTCTCCTCTCCTCTCCTCTCCAGAGGAATATAAAGACACAGAGGTGTCAGCAGTTCCTGCCAACAGTCAGCTGACTTGGAAACAGGGAAGACAGCTTCTACGACAGTAAGACGCGGGCACACACACGCACACACACTCACTCACACTTTATCTCTCTCTCTCTCTCTCTCTCTCTGACGAGTGGATAGGGTGTGTAAATATTATGAATAATATTTTACCAATGGTTTTATAGAGGTGTTGTTTAACATGGAACAAGACACTATTAGCACGAGAGCCTAACCAATATATCAATATAAATATATATTTTTGGTGGATTGATATCGACATCAGCAACTATGTAGCCGATAGGCGGACAGCAACCACTATAATAATGTTCAAACATTAACAAGAAGCTTCCCAATCTGTTGTGCTGTGAGCTTGCAGAAGAGCTATTGTCTGTGTTTTTGATGTTTTAATCCATTTTACAATGAGAGTCTATGGATCTTTGGGGATCCTTGCCTTAGAAAAGTGTGGATAGATGATAGAAGATACAGTACCTTTATTATCCCGCGGGGGAAATCAGTACCCCTGCTGTCAGCTGTGGCTTGTTGTCAGTTTTTTTTTCTTTTTTCGTTTTACACTAAACCTAAGTGGTATAATAATAATACAACTTTATTTGTATAGCACCTTTCATGACATGAAATGCAGCTCAAAGTGCTTTACAGAGCAATGGAGAAAAAAAGAAAAGAAAAGCAAGGCATAAACATTAAACATACATTTAGAGTAATGATATATTCAGGTCTAATTCTTCATGGGTGCTTGAGCCCCGCCGCCCCCCGGAGTCTAGTTCATGTGCAGTGACACATGGAAGGGAGGACACCTACTGGTGGACACGGGGTATTGCATGATATACAGAGAGTGGTTTACAGCTCAACATAGACCGACATGTTGACGCTGCAGCAGGGGATGTGGGTTTGAATCCCTAGCAGAACACACATATTACAGACTGCGGCTTTAAGCTCTGTTTTATGGCATGATAAATATGTTTTACATTGCCAAAGCGTACATACAACAAAACAAAAGTCAACAAACATCCCAACAATAATGAACAACAAGCAATACAGTAACAATGAAAATAAATTAATAAACATAACGGCAACTTAATGACCCTGTTCAGACAGATATACCTGTCTCTTCTGTCCCTCAGTTGATGACAACTCCACACGTATTTTGCTGCCAAAACTGTGCATTTGGACTGTTCTCCCAGAACATATTGGAGTGATGAGTTATTAATGGTGGATTCAAATTCTTTATATTCTTCTTTAAATTTAGGGAAGAATGATTCTCTGATGTCTTTATACTTGTCGCATTGTAACACAAAATGTAGCTCTGTCTCCACCTCCCCTTGAGAGCAGAGTGAACACAGTCTTTCTTCTCTAGGCAGCCAGTTATGTCTGTGTCTGCCTGTTTCTACTGCCAGGCGGTGGTCGCTGAGTCTGTACATAGTCAACATCTTCCTCAGTTTTTGATCAGTAACAGTGGTCAGGTAATTTGCCACTGTGTATTCTCGGTTGAGGGCCAAATAGCATTCTAATTTACTTTGGGTTTTTGTTGTGTTTTTCCAATATGTGATATAATGTTCTTGTTGCATTTTGATAATTTGGTTAGTGGAGGTTGTTTTAGTCAGGGGAGGGGTGGTGGGGGTAAGACTCAGGACCAGCTGACTGAGGGGACTCCTACTCATGTTCTCCTCCTGGCATTTTAAGGCCTGGTGATGGTAGGAGGTGGGGGTCACTATTTTGAAGGTGCTTATGGAATTTCAATGCTCTTTTCTGGATGTTAATTAGGAGAGGGAATTGGCCAAGTTCCGCTCTGCATGCATTATTTCGAGTTTTTCCATTGAGTTTTTAATTTACAAAATTCTGTGTGAATAGTCTCAATTGGATGTTTCTCTCTTGTCTCTCTCCCAGGTATCTCCAGGAGGTAGGCTACACAGACACCATCCTAGACGTTCGCTGTCAGAGAGTTCGTTCTCTGTTGGGTTTGTCGTCCTCTCAGCACAACGGCTCCCTGCTCATCAACGGGAACGACGCCAAGAGGAAAGAGCAGGAGCTCAAGAGGTACGTACACACACGACACGCTACTAGGTAGTTGACGACTG
This sequence comes from Protomyctophum bolini, assembly GCF_963924005.1. Lineage (NCBI taxonomy): Eukaryota > Metazoa > Chordata > Actinopteri > Myctophiformes > Myctophidae > Protomyctophum > Protomyctophum bolini. Next base: position 20,082,928 of record NC_137876.1, read on the forward strand.
TCTACAAGACAACCGGGGAACTAGTTTGTAAATGTGTGGTTCCATGCTAGTAAGTGATAACTAAATGTTATCACTTACTTACAAAGTTCGGAAACGTAACTTCGGCAGATTATTTCTCCCCTTCAATAATACCAGTTGGTACCAAACGTTGATTACTCACCTTTACAACGAGGTATAACTTGTATGCATCGTGCACTCGTGCAATGAGCAACACAGCTAAATGTGTTGGTAGCGATCTCGAAACCCCCCAATACGCTTCTGTTGGTAATCACTCGTTTTGAGCGACAGCCTTATTTGGTGCCAGCCCTGGTAAAATTGCCTAACCTAGTATAGGACCAAGTTCCGTGAGACTGGTGAAGTCAGAGGATGGCCCCAAGAAGATCTGGGATCAGAGTAAACGGAAACATATTTGGTGTCAACGCAGTTGTGAGCTTGTAGATCGGGTATTTTTGTCGGACCAGTTGTAGCTTAGTCATGGTTTAAGTGGTGAAGTTAAAATATCAACTCAATATCAGCTCAACTCACACGTGAAGATACATGTATCTAACAGTTTGATAACGCTTCATGCACCAAATTAAACCCTAATTATACATTATATCCCATGATTAGTGTAAATGGTGCATTTATATCGTGTCTTTATCCAAAGCGCTTTGCATGGGCTTTAACATTCAACCATTCACACACACATCCATACACCGATACTGGAGGAAACCATTCAAGGCACAACCTGCACATCAAAGGGGTTCAGAGACTCATAGGCTGCGTTCAAATTCATTCCCTATGCCCCATATAGTGCACTACTTTGGGGTTCTGCCATTTTGTTATAGTGTCCGAATGTGTAGTGAGCATTTTTGCACCCTAATGTAGTGGACTGAAGTATCCCACAATGCACCGGGAATTGTAGGGACCATCCGATGGTCACTACAAAAACACAGCGAAGCAAATCTGCCCCATAATGCATTGCGCAAGCTCGCTCTTGAGCGCACATGCACGCGTTTGCGTTTGTGCGTTGCTTCTGCTCCAACTAAGAGGCAGAAGTTGAACCAGCGAAAGAAATCAACACAAATGTACTTTTTAAACATTAGTTTTCCCCTCTCATTTCTTCCCTGGCAGATCTCGAAGCTACTGATCTCGAGACAAATGATCTGTGCATTTATTTGCAGTTTTATTTTATTTATAATAAAACAGTTCATTTGCAATAGTATTAGTAATCTGATTCATGTATCACCCTGGCCCAGCACATGACATGAGAGGAATCAGTTGCTTGCTGTAGAATATATTGAGATTCTTTATCACAAACGTAGGCTAAATACATGCATGTGAGACACATTGTGTCCGAACATATGTTTTATTAATATTCATTAATTCCTGCCATGAAGAAATATGCATTATTGAATTGCGATAAATACATTAAAACTTCATTATGAAGGCAGTAATGTATTGGACAGCTGCTGTTTCTGTTAACACCAAACGTCCGTATTGTGAGCAGATCGAGCTTTATAGATCGGCTACTTTTGGTAATTCTTTACCAAAAGTACCCGATCTACAAGCTCACAACATGGACGTCACGTTTCTTATAGATCGGCTATTTAATCAACCATGCTGCTGATATTTTCATATTGTCAAGGTGGTGCACTGTTTTCATATTGCTGGATAATGGATGTAATATTAATTTATTGATAATAATCATAGGCCTATGTTGTTTTAAAAGAATAACCTTTTTATCATACATATAGGCCTAAATGCCTGCAAACATATTTTCATTGACCTATTTTTTCTTTATTCATTCATGAATTTAAAAATAATTTTACAAACCGTCCTTGCATTGAGGTGACAGCCTGCAGTCACTTATTTGATACAGTCTGTTCCTAGCGAAAATTCAGCAGCAGCGTTTTGACTGGTTTCTTGTAGTCAGTTGATTCTTCATATCCAAATGAGTGAAATGGCCGGGATGATTTGTTTACTTTTCAAACAGTTCTTTATGAGGCGATCTGAAATGGGGATTACAATGCAAATAAAAAGTACATGAACCTGCGGACCTATAGCGCCCTCTACCGATATTGACGTCAGAGTCTGTGCTCCCCATACAGGGAGTATTGTCCGAATTCTATTTGAGTCCACTGAGTCTGGATCCCCGTATGGGGAGTAGGGAACAACCCTAGCAATTTGAACGCAGCCATAGTCTTGCTCAAGGAAGGACACTTCGACACAAACTCAGGGGGAGCCTGGGATGGTTCCCAACCGGCAACTCTGAGCCACTGCCACCACTGTAATACCTGTGAATATGCATTTATACTCTGTGTGTGTGTGTGTGTGTGTGTGTGTGTGTGTGTGTGTGTGTGCGCGCGCACACACGTGTAGGAGTCCTGACGTGTTGGAGACGTTTAACTTCCTGGAGAACGCAGACGACAGCGATGAAGACGAGGATGATGAGGGAGACATTATTGATGACATCACAGATAAACACAGACCGAAGAAACACAAAACAAAGGTGCACGCACGCACCCACACAAAGTTACATAAGTTTGTACTTTTATTATGATAGTCAAAGAGTCTCTGGTTGCGCTCAAACGTTGCCCAAATGTGGAGTCATACATGGATATGTCATAACTGACTGATGTCACAGCTGGTCACAGGAAGTCAGAGATCTACCATCTGAGCCAAACCATTCCAAATATACTATATCTGATTGATTGATTGATTGATTGATAATTTTATTAGACATTTTTTGATGCAAACAGTACAGGGTACAGTCAAGCACAGCATTGGTCCAAAAGGATGGTACCGAAGAAAGACCTTGCGGTCTTGTTTCCATTCGGGTACCATGCATTCATTCACAATGACAACAGTGACAACAAACAATACGTTTCTCAAACACACTAGATCTATATGTACAGGTTGGAATATAAATACATTAATAAAACATAAAAAGGGGGGGGAGAGCCAATCACCTTCTCTCCCTTTGACCTGAAGACAGTGACAGGTGAGTTTTCAGACCCTTTTTAAAGGAGACCAGCGATCTGCTTGTTTTGAGTGAAGGGGGCAGGGCATTCCACACTTGAGTGGCAGTGCTGTGAAATGTGAATTTACCCATATTTGTTCTGAAAATGGGTGGTACCAGATCATTATTTACAGATCATTATTTGATAAACCTCTCATCTCCATATTTAACCTTTTCAGTTTTTTTGGTACATTAACGCCCTACTTGATCATACTACAGCGTCACACAAAAGATGAAAAGTAACGTGAAAAGTAACGTGCGTGTGCGTGTGCGTGTGCGTGTGTGTGTGTGTGTGTGTGTGTGTGTGTGTGTGTGTGTGTGTGTGTAGATGTGTAACGAGGGTCTGGCTACAGAGCAGGGTGACGATGAGGAGGAGGAGGAGGAAGTGATGAAGGAGTTTGATTTCCTGGAGGGGGAAGGGGAGGGGGCCGGGGAGGCCCGCAGCTCTGGAGACGGAACGGAATGGGGTGAGACACACACACCCACACACACACACAACTGTATTCTATGACAGAATATAGTACACAGGGGTGTAGGGAATCAAAGTTCCCGGTTGAATCCTTGTGCTTCAAAGGGGTGTCTAATATCAAAGTGTCCTTGAGCAAGACATATGGCTCAAAATGTACATTATCTTGGTAAAACTGGTCCTCCCAACTCGACTGGTTTGTTGAATCAGAAAATATAAATGTAAGAAACACCTTAACCCATTTAGGACTGGCCGATTCTTTAAAAAAAAACAGACATTATGCAGGCTGGCTGGGCCAGGCTAGTTGTCCAGAGTCCAGACGGTATGACGGAAGCATCTGTGTGGCTCCAGAGAGATTAAACCAGTGTTGTAGTGTAGCTAGTGTTGTAGCTACTGTTAGATAGTGACTCAACTATCGCAGTGACATCTCTGCTCTGTCATGTCACTGAGAAAACTCTCTCTCTCTGTGGATGTGCAATAACCTTCCATACTATGCACTTCTGAGTATTCTGCACTATGCACTTTTGACTTACATTATTTAGGTTTTTATCATGTTTTATTACACGGCTTGGTTGAATGCTTTATTCTGATTGGTCAAGTTGCCAAATTCACTGGTGTGTTATTCCTTGATAATGACCACTCCGCTCTATAACAGACCACTGCCTAATCAAAGGCTCGGAGTACCTGGGCTGCTTGGTTTTTATGCTGTATCCAACATGACGTCCATGTAAAACAACACACCTTTAACTAAACATGACAGCCATGTAAACTAACACAATGTAATTTAACTAAACAACATGACAGCCATGTAAACTAACACACAATGTAATTTAACTAAACAACATGACAGCCATGTAAACTAACACACAATGTCATTTAACTAAACAACATGACAGCCATGTAAACTAACACACAATGTAATTTAACTAAACAACATGCTTTCAAGAATGTTTTTGAAAACATTTGAAGCGAGAAATAGACGATGCTCTAACCGAAAATGTATTCCATTTGTTCAACACTCACTCCCTTGTTTTGTTTTATTGTCACTTTTGGGTAATAGTAGTAGTTGTGATTAACCACCGCTTCACATCGGTGGTTAATCACCCTGTCGGTGAATTATCTCCCAACAATGACCACCTAGCTATGATCATGTTTTATTGGAGCTTCTGAGTGTACGTTTTTCACTTCATGTATGTACCTAAACCGTCCATCTAAGTGACCATAAAGTGAATCTGAATTTCTCTCTCTCTCTCTCTCTCAGTGGAGCCGCTGTCCTTCCCGACAGGAAGTGGAAAGTCTTTCATGCTGGGGGCAGGGCCAGACGACGTCCTAGAGAGCGTCCTGGGATTGGGCGAGCTCGCTGACCTCACGGTTACCAACGACGAGACGGACTACAGCTACGACGTAAGGCACACACACACGCACACGCGCACACACACGCGCGCACACGCACACACACGCGGTTCACTGACGCATCCTACTCCTCCACAGCTGTTGTCCAATAAGGAGTCTTCGTTCCGTAAGACGTGGAGTCCTCAGTTCGTCCTGCGGAGCCACTTTGACGGAGTCCGCTGTCTGGCCTTCCATCCTGTGGAGCCCTGCTTGATCACCGTCTCTGAAGACCACACAGTTAAGCTGTGGAACCTCACCAAAACGCTACCTACTAAAAAGTACGTATAGGTACTAATGCTGTTACTACCACTGGTTGTACTGCTGCTACTACTACTACGACATCTATTCAGACAGTGGACAATACAGTAGACACTACATTAATTCACATAGGGCCGTCTGGGTGGCACAGGGATAGAGTTTCTGCCCTCCTCTGTGGAAACTGTGATTTGATTTGATTTGCAGTTGCTTCCGCTTAGCGATGGGACGATATCCATTATGTGGCCAAGCTAATTGCAAGTAACGCTATTATCGTGATGATCAACATATTAAAACTCTTAAAATGGCATTTTATATTAACCACTTGAACCCCACCATCATCCATATTCTGGGGTGAACATTTGCTAAGAAATAGCCACTCTACAAGCTTGTCAGCTTGCCTTGTAGATCGTAATTTCTTTGGCAAATAGATTTGGTGTAGAGTGGAAAAGAACGTACCTAGTGTGCTCTTTGCAGGTCCGTTTGCCTGAGAATTGAGGGTTTAAGACGATTGGTACCGCATATGCAGCTCAGCAAACGTGAAATGGTTGTGAAAAGTGTAATGTATGACATTACGGAGGACAATTTCAATGTAATCCGTGCGATATGATTATTGTGAGGTTTTTTCCTGATGATTAACGATTATTCTCCCATGCCTACTTTCGCTTCCAACGAACACAATTGTCCAATGTGTCTTCTAACATGTCTTCTATGAAAGCATGGCACGCACCGAAAACGCTACTTTCGGTTATTAGTTATTTTAAAATGAAAGAGTATTTGAAGTGGTCAAACTTGTTTTTCAAACAAAATCTTGAAAAAACATTTTTTAAATGGTTCAACTAGCCGACACATTGTGTGCTTGTAGACTATTTGAACTATTCAAACATGTTTTTTCAAAATAGGGAGTTTCATGTGGTTGTCTGCGCCTTCCCCAACACCAACACTAGGGGTCAGCAGTGACAGCGACTTCACTAATCACTACACATGAGGAGGGATTGGCATAATTGGGGAGGAAATGAAAACAGTGACTTGTGGTCTGTCTGTGATGATGACCATATTTCTGCTGATTATAATAATGATGTTCATGAAGCTGTCTGTGTTTTTATAGAAGTGCCTCATTCGATGTGGAGCCCATCTACACGTTCAGAGCTCACAGGTACGCATCAACACACACACACACACACACACACACACACACACACACACACACACACACTGCAACAATACACATGCAAACTCCTCCTAAGGTGATATATTGTGTTTGTGATTATCTTGTCCTTGTGTTTGTTCAGCGGAGCGGTGTTGTCGTTAGCGGTTAGCTCCAGTGGAGCTCAGTGTTTTACTGGAGGAGTGGACTCTACCATCTGCTGCTGGAACGTACCAAGTTCTACTGTTGACCCATACCAGAACTACGGTATAGTGCACGCACACACACACACACACACACACACATGCACACATGCGCAAACGCAGGCACCTTAATGGATCCAAGCACTCCATTTCTGTATAGATTTGAAGTTGAACCCATTGGCCAAAATCTCTGACAAAACATAATGACAAACGTAACCATTAACCCCTCCCCTTTTCCTTTCGCCGTGGTCCAATCAGATCCCACGGTGCTGGCGGGCTCCTGGGCGGGCCACACAGACGCTGTGTGGGGATTGGCTTACAGCGGCATTAAGAACCGCCTCCTGTCGTGTTCTGCGGATGGAACAGTCAAGCTGTGGAACCCGGAGGAGAAGGAGCCATGTATCAACACCTTCTCTGCTAACACAGGTTGGAACTTTGATGGATCCTGTGTTAAATAAAAAAACCAAATGTACATTTGTCGACGTTATTCCGATCTACAAGCTCTGAAGCTCACCAAGGCGCTTCACCAAGCTACAAGCTTGTAAATAGACTTGTACATGTGAGATTGTATAGAAAATAAAATGTTGAAACTCTTTTGACCTGACATTTTGACAAAGAAATTTGATTTGTGTGTGTGTCCCACATCTACGTTTACATAAGTAGGCATGCCTAGGGCATGTGCATAAGTTGGTTGTGAGTGGCTTACAAATGGCCGGCCTTTCCAAAAGGAGAGCCAAGCAGTTAGCGAGGTATTGCTCAGTTTCAGCCATTATAGGAAACCGCTCAATTTGGAGGAGGCGTTGTTTCCTTTATCCATGATTTATGTCTGCTGCCCTGTGTCCGACATGTCAGCTGTACTGTATGTAACGAAGCTTTGCCGTATGTAACTGGCTGCTCTCCCACTGTCAAACTGCACTGGCAGTGTTTATGTCCTTTGTACAAGGTATTCCTGTACTTCTCATTATGTGGACATAAACATAACATTTCGTGTGTGTTGTGTGTGTGTGTGTGTAGAACACGGCATCCCGACGTCAGTAGATTTCATCGGCTGTGACCCCGCCCACATGGTGACATCATTCAGCAGTGGAGATATCGTGACCTTTGACCTGGAGACCTCACAGCCAACCCTGGTCCTCCACGGACAAGGAGACACAAGTACGAATACACACACACACACACGTCTAACTTTAAAAAAACATTTTGTATCAAACTGCAGGGCTTAATGTTCTCCGTCCTAGGGACGGATTTCCGTCCTGAGGATTTCATAGGGTCATTTATGAGATCAGCGCAGATTCGCAAAAAATATACTGTCATTAAAGGGGGAGTATTGCATATAGTGTAGCGATATGATGGCCGAAGCCTTGAAAACACAGCCTGTCTCTTTAAGAGGTGTGTGTGTGTGTGTGTGTGTGTGTGTGTGTGTGCACTCGCCCCTCCCTCCTTTCCCTCCTCACTGCCTCACACCTTAGAGTATATATTAATAGAGACGTCACCAGATTTCTCCTCCCATCCACTTGCATTAAGTTGCTCAAAAAGGCGCATGAGGCGATTTCACTGCTTCTTCCGGGTAGGAACAGAGTGCGTTCTGGGATTGATTGAGCCAAACACATAAACGCCGTGCTGGCTGTTGAATATCATTGCACGCGTTCAGCGTTCACGTGTCATGGTGACACTGTCTGGCCTACTCACAATGTCCGTTTCTACTGCATGGGAATATTTGGCCCTCACAAATATCACAATGCAAGTACACACACGGTAGTAACACAGTGCAGTGATAATAATAAACTGTCGGTTATCAACTATCAACCATGTTTGTGTCATGTTGTGTCGTGTCAGGTATCAACCACATCAACAGGGTGGTGAGTCACCCTACGCTGCCCATCACCATCACAGCTCACGAGGACAGACACATCAAGTTCTTTGATAACAAGTCAGGTGAGGCTTTGACTGCATTAAAGGAGAATTCCATGCTAGAAGGCTTTCTTACCTTTAGTTGTAGTTGTTACGTCCCCACCAAAGAGGTCCAGGTGTTATTTTATGCAAAAGTGCATTATTGTAATATAAGCCCTCAATGGAGGTTGGGTTTTTGTGCTAATTCACGTGTTTCCATCGAAATAAGTAGTAAAGTGTGCTGCTTGGGATACTATTTACATTATGAAGAGAGGATTATTATTTTTTTTTCTTTTGAGCGATGGAAATAAGCCAATTAGCACAATGCCCCATTCAATTCAATGCAATTAAATTAAATTAATTGAGGGCTTATATTAAGGGAAATAGCTACATACTACACTTTTGCACAAAATAACACCTGGACCTCTTTGGTGGGGACGTAACTACTACAAATAAAGGTAAGAAAGCCTTCTAGCATGGAATTCTCCTTTAATCACATACTGTACGCCTTGTTTCCACACATCTGTGTAGTCAGCCTTCTGATTGGTCCCAGACCGACCACAAAGCAGGCTCTTTCCTCCTTGTTCTGCCCTCGTTCGGCCTCCTTCAGGTTGTTGATGATGAATTTGTTAAACATTAAACGTTAAAAACTTTTCTTTTAATTAAACAAACAAAACAAAAAAGAACATGCTCAATAACAACTACACTACAGTACCGGTAGTTGTCTACACTACAGTTCCTTTTTTACTGAGGCCACGTTTAAATTAAGAATCAAAGACATTTAAAATGAAAAACTTTTGTCCAACAAAGCAAAAGCAAATATTTGCTGCCGTCGAGGGGCGAGACCACGGGTTAAGGCCTTCATAATACTCCAGTTTTAGGCGATAAGGAGACCACTGAAGCGGTGGTTAGTAAAAACAGAGAGATGTGTTTGGGTGAGCAGTGAGTGGCTTATGACCGCAGCATGACGTCATATTGTAGTTTTCAGTGGTCACCTTATCACCTAAAACTGTAGTATGAATAGGTCTTTATGGTCTTGCCAAAAGGTCAGTTGGCAGATAAAAATGTCTAATGAAAGTGGTTAAAATGTCGATAATGAATGTGGTTAAAAAGTGTGTGTGTTTTGTGCAGGGAAAGTGATCCATGCCATGGTGGCTCACCTGGACGCAGTGACCAGTCTGGCGGTGGACCCAAACGGCATCTATCTGATGTCAGGCAGTAAGTGACCAATCAGCTCTAAGATCTATTAAAGCAGAGGCTCTCAACGTAGCCACGTTCCTAGCCTTTTCTCATCTCAGAGGAGAAAAGCCTGAGTTTATAAGATGGAATGGTTGTATACATTTATAAGATGGAATGGTTGTATGCAAGGTAAACAAAAAATGCCTGTAGATCTGCTATTTTTGGTTATTTGTTACTTATTTTAAGTTCAAAGTGAAGTGATCAAACTAGCAATAGAATACATGTTTTGAAGCATCTTCCATAAATGTGAATGGTCTCAGAAATGTCATAAAAGCAAAAGGTTAATGCCTCAAATCTGTGATTTCTGTATGTGGAACAGCAGCAACATTTAGAACGATTAAACTTGAGATTTCTTTTTGTTGCTATTATTCCATGTGTCTGCTAAATATCTAAATAGTAATTATAGTGTGTTTTGGTGTCGTGTGCTATGAAGCTGTGATTGTGTAACGCCCGAGATTCAAACCCGGGTCTCCCGTGTGGAAAGCCAACATCTGACATTAACAGCCAACATCTTAACCACTAAGCCAGAGGGAATTCCCTATGGCTCGGGGCAGATATTACACTTTTAGGTAATCAGGCCGAGGTTGTGAGCCACTCTGCTGCAAGTGGATTCAGCCGGTGGTCAGTAGAGGTTGTAACCATAGACATAGAAAGGTAGACGACCCTCTGGGGCGTATGTGCAAAAGTGAGGGCAAGCTTCCGTGTTGCTGCTTCACTGGTCTTTCATAGCCAGACCGAGAGGCAACAGTCCGGCACCCCAAGACTATACCGGCTACATTGAAAATAAGGGCTTGCCTACCCTTGCCCTCAACCTGTACTTGCGACTCTTGTGAGTATAAATAAAGGTGATGAATAGTGTTCCGCGTGCGTCACAGAGCGGACATTGCGATATTCGGATATGAAAGTCCCGGAAAAGACGCGCTGTGATTGGTCAGTAGTCACTTGAGTAGCAGCGTGACTTCCGGAGCACGCCCGCCCTCACGTGGATACGCATGGCTCAAACCAACTGCAGCGGCCAATCTATTTTATTTTTCATATCTATGGTTGTAACGTCTTGGTCTGTGTCGCCCCCCCCTCAGGCCACGACTGCTCGGTGCGCCTGTGGAACCTGGACAGTAAGACGTGCGTTCAGGAAATCACGGCGCACAGGAAGAAGAGCGAGGAGGCCATCTACGACGTGACCTTTCACCCCTCCAAAGCCTACATCGCCTCGGCGGGGGCCGACGCCCTCGCCAGGGTCTACGTGTGAGGAGAGTCTGGTCCGGGGACCACCTGATGGAACGGCCTCTGTAACTCTGAGAGGAATCAGTTTCTACGCTCTCAGAGTCACATTAGCACCGAGGGTTTCTACACTGTATGGTCCCACAGATTTTAAAAATTCTGGCGTGGTGGTCTAATCCAGTGCTTCTCAACCTGTGGGTCGCCAAACATTGGCCGAATTGAAATATAAGAAAGACATTTTTGAAAATAGGCGATCTATTTTGAGGCGTCGTGAGCTTGTGAGATCTGCTATTGTCACAATATTTAATCCGTGGAGCCGAGTCAATCTAAATGTAATGAATGCCTCCTCCTCAAAGTGCTTGTCAGGTTGGGGGCTTCCTAGTTCAAATATGATGGTTATTTTGGAGAGGCCCCCAGTTCAAATATGATGGTTATTTTGGAGGGGATCACGGCCTGAAAAGGTTGAGAACCACTGCTCTAATGCATATAGAGCTGGGTGTCCTTGAAGTAAAAAGAAAAGAGTTGAGAATCACTGAATTAAACAATACGGGAACCCTAATCTAATTTATGTAACTCTGAGAGTGTACAAATGGACCTGTAAGACAGGTCCATTTGGTTGCGTTTGTACCCTCAGAGTTCCAGACCCGCAAGGGTCCATTTGGACTGTCGGTGGAGCCCCGGGCCGGACGTTGAGAACCATTTGTGTGTAGAGGACCACACAGAAACACTGCTGCTCCTGAATGCTACAGCCTATGGGATGGATGGATGGGGGGGGGGGGGAGGAAGTGGTTGCCATGGCCACGTTCCCATCCTCTGGGTGGGTGACCCGGCGTTTTAAAGTCCCGCCCCCCTGCTCGTTGTCATTGTGGAGGGAAAATGAACTGTTTTTGGCCAATCATTGTCATCCTTTTCAAGCATTATTTGCATATTTAACATAATTAGTGTAAAATAAAGTGTTTTTTAATTAAGAATCCTCTCTGCTATAGCCCCGCCCCCGCACATCTGTCTACACCTGTCTCACACACTGCAGGACTAAAATCTGTCTCACTGCAGGACTACAAACTGTCTCACTGCAGGACTACAAACTGTCTCACTGCAGAACTAAATCTTGTCTTACTGCAGGACTACAAACTGTCTCACTGCAGAAATAAATCGTGTCTCATCAGGCACAACCAACTAGTTACAGTGGCAACAGTTGCTAGGTAACAGGTGAGTGTGTTGCTTGGTGCGGTGGGGGTGGGGGCATATTTTAACGGTCATACGGATTCATTAAAACCTTTGTTTTATTCTGTAAAACTATTTTATTTTCAAACATGCTAAAAATGTGTGGTGTACCAAACGACATTTTTGTTTTGTCTAATTGCATGATTCATACCCACGATCAAGTACCATGATTAGTACCATCAAAGTATTTTTTCTAGTCTTCCGAAACGAGGAGGAAAAAACAAACATTCTGATCAGTTTGATGTTTTGTACTTTTTATTTGTTTTACAAACGACAGGTTTGAAAGATTGTGTCTCAGAGAAGCAAAACAAAGAACGGCTGAAAAGTAATGTATATATAAAATGTCTATAATATTAAATGTTGTAAAGTGTACTCGCAGCCTGTTCAGACTCTGTGTTTGTTCTGGCTGATGAAGACCATGACATTTCCCTTTTAAAGGTTAATTATTAAACGGTTCTATTTTAACAGTTATTCCCGAGTATATTTTCAATACCTCAAGATCTCTCAGTTCTTTAGTGTTTTCTGTTTTACTGCTTTTAAGTTGTTCTACTGTGATGTGATTCTACTTTCAGTTGAGTGTACTGGTAACGGATATTATCCATACTATAGATAATAGCTGTCAGGGTTAGGGGTCATGCGCACTGCCCACACGTGAACACGAGAACTATTTTTAAAATGACCAGCTCAACTATATCTACCGACCCTGCACCCAAAAACGTATTATCCCATTGCTGAAAATACTTTGAAAATGTACCTGAGGGGGCTTTGGAATAGCATTGATGACGTTACATATACGACAAACACACTAGGGATGGGAAATGGAGGGGAAAACGTTTAATTGTTAGTTATTTTCATGTACTGTACTGTATAACTTTTTTTGTATTAACTTTTTTGTTTCTTTTTTCCCCCTTTTTTTTGCTTCTTGGCAAAAAGGTGGTTTCGGTCGGGCTCTACTACGTTAATAATAATTGTCTTTATTGTCTCCTCCGGGATTTTCATCTTTACAGTTCCAACAGAAAAACAACACAACACCAAGACAATATATGAAGTCTACAGTATACACAACAACCATCCTATCAGGAGGCAGTTTGTTTAATGCTGCAACGTCTGCCTGGACTGCTAGGTCAGCCCATGTAGGCCCTGGCTATAAAGCTTTTTAATGCTTTTATTGATAGGACAGTGGACTAAGTAGGAAATGGGGATAAAGATGTGGAGTGGCACGCAGAAATGGTCGTCGGGATCGGGATTCGAACTCGCGACCCGCTGTCATATATTTTATCTTAAAATAAGAAACGTCTCTCTCACACGTACGCCAGCAGTGTGCCCGTGAGCACTCTCCCCCGTGCCAATGTTGGCACCTGTGCCTAAGGTTGCCTAAACCCATTAAGACCTGATAAGTACTTTTAGTTTCTTCGCCACTGCAGGTTGGTCAGTTCAACGCTAACCTGACTCCGCCACATGAAAGATCATTTGCTTCACAGGTGGCCACTGCACTGGCTGTTGTGACTCAATACCGGCCCCAACTGGCGGAGTCAGGTTAGGTCAGGGCACCATTCTGTGTTCAACTTGCTTTAATAGTAGGCCTAACAGTGGTTCTGAATGAATGAATGAATAGTTTATTTCGGTGCTGTACAGTTGCATGATAAGTTTCATCATTTGCATTTAAGTTTTACAAAGAGGTGGCACCGAAAGGGTCTCGGCTGAAGCCGAAGCCTATTTTGCCTATAGCCTTTTTTAAGAAAATAAATAACAAAGGAAACTCAACGTGAGGTCCGCGGACCACCAGGGGTGTTAAAAGGCCGATTATGCAAAAACATTTAAACAAAATTTATATCACACGTTTATGATGCATATTCTAATGTAGCCTAGCTAATAAACAGCCTACCGTTGAACATGAACAGCAGCATTAAAAGCCACACAACGTGATACGTCTGACATTTGTGTGACACCTTTGTTGTACAATAAAGTTTTATTAGAGCCTGTGTCTCTGGTTGTAAACAGCCTCTATGCTAATTCACCCCCATTCCTGGTAGTCAGTTCAGCCAATGCAGCGCGTCAGCGAGTTATATATTTTCCTCCACGGTAAGGCATTGTGAGGCTGTTATGTTGTGTTCAGAACCATGGACAGCTCCTCTCCATGTGTCTCTCATAGCAGCGATGCATGCTGTCTTCTTCCCTGACAGTTTTAAAGTGACTTTGAGCCTCTATCTAAAGAGACACAGTGAAGATTCTGTTTAAGTCCCCGCCCTACACACACACACACACACACACACACACACACACACACACACACACACACACACACACACACACACACACACACACACACCATCATTTAGCTCCCCGGACCACTGGTTGAGAACCCACTGCTGCTTTAGACTTTTTAATTAAATGTGTACCAAAAGTACTGTAAACGTATTGTTTATCTCTGTGCTAAGAGACCTTGAATCATGAATGGCCTCTTGTTCTGAAGGGAGTGACTGATAAAATGTTCCTGTTAAACTATTTGATGAACTCCTCTAAGTGACACATTCAAGGTTGTACAAACCTTTTATTCCACTAACAATCAGTATAGTTATGCCACATACAGAACATCTTTATTTATTCACTTAGTAATATTGTATAAGGTGGTTAGTCGTATCACATGTTCCAGGCCCCTGATGCTGTCAACATCTTCTGAAGATATTTTTAATAACAGGAACCGACCGAGAACAAAGCTAGGTCACGGGAATTCAACTTTAATAGCCGTTTTATCTCGCCAACCATGACTCCTATCTGGAACATGAATTCCTGCATGCTCGCTTTTGTGTCTACATGAAATGCAGAGGAGGAGAAGAGGGTGGGGGGGGGGGGGGGTGTGTGTGGGGGGGGGGGGGGTCTAGCCTCGGGGACTGCAGGGCAGGCCTTTTGTTATAGTGTCCATGTGACACAACAGATTGAACTAAAGCTGACACATAGATGTTTGATTCATGTTAAACTGTGTTAAATTAATTCAGAGCACTTTTACAGTAACACCTACTATCACCTCCTTTAATCCATGTACTGTATATGCTGGATTTCATTTCATAAATAACATTCTGGTATAAAGGACTCTCTGACAGGAATCATTTCCATATAGCGTACCAAACCAACCCATAATTAGTTTTACAAACATTATGGTAAACAGTAAAAGACACAAGTGAATGACATAAAGAGACATTTATTGACAGTTCAAATTCTGGACAGATACTGGTCGGCATTAAATTGGCATTTCTTTCCCCTTAAATGTATGAAAAAACAAATTAAATGAATGTATGCTTTGGAAAATGGACATAAATAATGTCAAGTATACCTGATTTTAACATGCACGGTACATCATTATCAGACCATTCAACATCTTGTAATGACTGGCTGGTTTTGTAGCATTACTTTAGTAAAAATAATAATAATATTGGTCCTTGAATGCTATTACAAAAATATATTATTATTTTGCCACACATTTGTAAAAAGTATTGGTCCTTAAATGTTATTACAAAAATATATTATTTTTGCTGCACATTTGTAATCAAATATTAAAAATATAGTGTGTTCTCATCGGGGACCAATGTTCCAGTTATTAATTTCCTGTCCCATAGTTTAGTTTAATTTAGTTTAGTTAGTATTTGCACACAATCACACAGATATACAATCAACACACCTGTCTAACTATACAGTACATGCCTGTAGTTCCATCAATACTCT
Organism: Protomyctophum bolini; assembly: GCF_963924005.1. Taxonomy (NCBI): domain Eukaryota; kingdom Metazoa; phylum Chordata; class Actinopteri; order Myctophiformes; family Myctophidae; genus Protomyctophum; species Protomyctophum bolini. Next base: position 20,098,686 of record NC_137876.1, read on the forward strand.
CCATATGATATACATTACTGTACATGGAGTACATTCTGTGTAGATCATCTTTACACCTGTGTAATTACTACAGCTATTGTTAAACACACTTGTTAGTTTAGTTTAGTTTACACACAGAAAAATAAAAGTGTCAACTAGAACCTAAACTGGTTCCAGGAAGGACCTTTCAAACAAGGTTATATTTAAAGAACCATTTAAATGAAAGGCTCTATAAAGAAACATATACAAAGGTCCCTCTAATAATTACCATTCACTAAATAAAGAAAGAACCATTTGAACACCATCATTTTTCTGTGTGTGTGCATAAAGGTACAGTTGAAAAAAATACTATTCTAAAAGCTATCTCTCCATCTGATCACTACCATCACACTCCAATGAACCACTTTAATCAGAGGTCAGAGGTTAAACCCTGTCTGCAGTGAACACCTTGTTTCATCCAGGAGACATGAAGGAAAAATAGTTTTACAAAAGCTTTCTCTGCACAAAGTAACTCCATCTGATTAATACATCACACTGCTGCTCAAATCAATGAACCATTTTAACCACATTGCAATGAAGCACTTGAACCCTGGAGAGACACTGAGAATTATTTATTTGTCAAATTAAAACATGTTTTAACCCATTAAGACCTGAGGGGACGATTCCACAATTAAGTTGCCTTCTAAATCAGTAGTTCTCAAACTGTTTCGTGCCCAAGGAACCCCAAAATGATGTATTTGGCTCATTTGGAAATGTTTTGTGCCAGGGACCCCCCAGAAGAAAACATTTGCATAAAAAAATATTCAAAATGCTGTTTCAAATACACTTTCAATTTTTTTCCCAAAAATTAGCAGATCTACAAGCTTGCAGCGCGGCACAAAGTAACGTGCTGTGAGCTTATAGATCTGCTGCTTTCCCAGTTTGGATGGCTTTAAGAGGCTAATTAAATGAGAACATTTCCTCCAGGGCAAGAGGTTAATTAATCAGCGTGTGTGAGGTGTTTCTCAGAGGTTAACAGCTGTCCTGCATTATGAATTATTAACCTTCATATTTCTTGAAGCAGACTTTTCTGGAGGAGTCTGGAGCAGGGAGCTGAGAGATCACTGTGTTGTCTCCTCATCCTACCCTGCATGTAGACCCAGCAGGAAGTACGTCACCAGCCTTAGGGAGACAGATGGGTACAACATGCTTGCTGAATTTGACTGGGTGGGCCAGTCTGGCCATCTTCACGCCACCATTAGGCAAGTTGGAGGAGTTGGGATGCTCGAAGACCTAAAGAGAAATGACAGACACATGTTTCATCTTTGTTCTCTGGACTGGTTGATAAGACTTCCGAGCTCTGGTAGATTAACCACACGAGCCTCAACAAGTGGTAACTGTATTGTTGTAACAACTCATTCGGACAGTCTGCCTTCTCAGTAAAGGGAGCAAACCTATGGAACTCTTTGCCTATGGTTCTAAAAGTAGAGACGGATGGTAACGCTGGTTGGTTCCTATATGATGAATTCCTGTTCTGAAATGTACTGTAATTCTACAAACTGTTAATAAATATTTCAATCAATCAATCAATCAACGTGTTCTACAGAGGACTCAAACTATGGTTGAAATCAAATCAACTGTGTTCACATGTATAGCTTGACTGGTTACTAGAGTGATTATGTTTACTTGTGTATTGGAGATTATGTAATGGGTATTGTAATTTTGCTGTAAATATTATTAGAATGTACCATTTTTTGTATTTGATTGGGTGTTTTTTAAACTAGTGTCACTGTATTTTTTACAAAAGTCTCCTGTGGACAAGTGGTGAAAACTAGCACATGTGCTAACACACTGTAAACGATGCATCTATATAATTTGTACAACTGTGCAATGAGCAATGCAATTGTTATGTCCATATCAAAAAAATAAAAACTCATAAGACCACTGAAGTAAGGACCTTTGACATGTGCATAACAATTAATTAATAATAAAATAAATAATCATTATAATATAATCATTATAATGTATCGTTCGTTCATACCTCTACTACCATGATCTTCTCAGTGTCCGTGTTCTCCCAGGATTCTCCCAGGATCACATAGTCACCAGCCCTGGAGGAACAACAGAAACAAATGATAATTTAATTTTAATTCCATTATCAATAAGTAACTATTTAACATTTGTCTATAAGTAGCACAGCTATGGGTTGGTTTTAAAACATTACATATTTATCACTTTAGCCCTATAAATACATTGTTAAAATAGCTGATCTAAGGTGAAAACACGTTGCTGCACGTTGTGAACTTGTAGATCAGCTATTTTCAGCTAATTAATTAAATGAAAACACATTAAGATCTGAGGCTGATTCTACAAATTCACTGTTATCTTGAATGTTGTGAGAGAGATAATAAACAGTGTATACCTGACGTAGTTAGTCAGAACATGGGACTCGTCAATCAGGAGAGCATGTCCAATGACGCGTCCATCGGCACTCTGAAAGACAAAAAGGTGAAGTGTGAATCAAAGACAGACAGAATAAAGGGTTGTGTGAGCTTGTATTGTCTCTTTTTGCCGTTTTTGATTGATTGAAATCTTTATTAACAGTTTGCAGAATTACAGTACATTTCAAGCACAAACTCAATACAAAGACTGTTAACTGTGAGTGGACGACCCAATTAAGCCTTACACTTGTTTACAACAGGGTCCACATTGTTCAATGTGTGACGTCGTCGTACAATGGAGCATAAATGAGACACTCCTCCAACATAATATGACCCCCACAGGGGTCCCTGAAGGGGTTCCAGGGGTCCCTTAGGAGGCCAGGGGTCCCTGAGGGGGTTCTAGGGGGTCCCCAGCCAAATGTGTTACATGACAATAACTTCAAGCATCGTGATGAGCTGGTAGATCTGCTGTTTTCCAAACATGTTGAAATAAATGACTATATTAGGGGGTCTGTCGCCAAATACATATTAATTTGGGGGTCCTTGACACGACAGCGTTGAGATCTACTGTATTAACTGAAGCAAATGTAAATGTGAAATTAATTTAGCATCAATTATTGTAGAGTTTCTTTTGATCTTCTCTATTTGATGGAAGAAAAAAAAAGCATGGTTTAGAGGTTCAGTGTCTTGCTCAAGAACACTCGGACACGCAGCCAGGAGGAGCCGGGGGATCGAACCGGGAACCTTCTGACTCCAAGACGACCGCTGTTCCTCCTGAACCTCTGGATGTCCTGTTGTATAAAGTATAAATTACCTGGACATAAGCTTTCCACGGATAGGCGTTTGGAGGAGTACCCTTCTCCATGCGTCCACACTGTACTGGTTTTGGATCATCATCTCTCATCCCTACAGGATAAAACACAAGGACAGCTCTATGAATAACATGCAGCTAAATACAGGCGACATATAGCAGATCTAGACAAATTCATTATGACAGTTGTCTTACCGTGGAGGCCAACAGACAGGCCCACCAGCAGCACGATGCGCAACCATTTTTCAGCCATCTTGGCACACAGATCTGAAACACACAAGAACATACATTTTGATCAGCAGCGCCATGGACAAAACCTATATATGACCTTCAGCATGGAAGAAATTAACATTGATTTTACAACATAAATTCAGGGATAGAGATGCCATTAAAACTGGGGGTCCTTGAAATTAAAATGGTTGAGAATCACTGCTATAGAACCGTCAACATCTTCTCTGATGGGGGGTGGGGTCTGCGGGGGCTACATGTACATTTGGGGGCCCTTGACATGAAACAGATTGAGTCACAATCACTGGCTTAAGCGCGTTCACGTGAAGTCTGCGCTCTGCGAGTCTTCACTTTATGCAGGCGCGTGCATGCACCGTGACAGAGTTTACTAAAGTTTACCTGCATGGTGGCTGCTGCTAGGCCATTCAGCCTATCAGGTGTTCATTGTGCTAGGGCCTCGCCCCCCGACAGCTCAGCATGAGTCATTCAGTGACAGTCTATCAGACTCTGATAGACTGTCATAGACTGTATAGTCGCTGTAGTAGTGTATACTCTGATAATCAGAGTATACACTACTACAGCGACTATACAGGGCAGGCTGATAAATGCTCGCACGTGGAAAATGGATGAAATGAGAGACGGTATATTAATTAATATGTGTTATTATTAACACAATAGACATGCAACTTTTTCCCCAAAAGACAATTTTACAGAGAAGGTTAGGTGGGGTCCTGAGAGGCTCCTCCTCACCCTGCAGAATATTACACTTTCAACAACACAAAACAGCCTTCATTTGTTTCGATGAGCAGCAAAGAATAGAATGGTAAATGGTGCATTTATATTGCGCCTTTAAATTGTCACCGATGGCGTTGTCCAGTCCATGCCTATGCCCGGCATAGAAGCATTAGATTAGGCTATGGACCAAACAAACAAACAGAACAGATGTTCTGTTCGGCAGCACTTAATGCAATTTATTTGTGCTGCGCGTGTATAAGTATTTTTGTTGACAAAGTTGTAAATGTCAACAGTAGGCCTATTAGCCATGGTCCAATGCCTTCCACAGCCCACTGGTTATATTTCCACTCCCGTGCGCTGTTTTTTTAATACCAGCAAATAAACAAAACGACGTAACCACTTACCGAAATAAATCCTGCTAGACCTTGGTAAAAGTCTATTCTCGAACCTGGGAAGCGTCTCAGGTCCCCAGTTTCTCTCTAAAATGCACTATTTTAATCATTAAATAAAATGAATCCAGCCAGATCGGCGCGGGTAAAACCCGGAAATGCCATAGTAGAAGAAATGACTCTGCCCGGTAAATTCAGGGTACATTGCGTTATTAAAATGACACAAAGTGCATTTTAGAGAGAAACTGGGGACCTGAGACGCTTCCCATGTTCGAAAATAGACTTTTACCAAGGTATAGCAGGCTTTATTTCGGTGAGTGGTTACGTCGTTTTGTTTATTTGCTGGTATTAGAAAAACAGCGCGGAGAGTGGAAAATATGACCAGAGGGCTGTGGAAGGTAATTCCACAAGGCGTCAGTGAGAGACACTCGCTGTAAGCATTGTACGCTACAAGTAGACAGTAGTTCTGTCTTTCAATCATTTTAATAATATTATTTTCACTGTGTATCATAATAATAATAATAATAATAATAATAATAATAATAATAATAATAATAATGATAAATAAAATGATTGAAAGACAGAACTAGTGTATTTTTTACAAATTTGTCATGAGTAGCCTAATTCAACAATGAAAACGTAGGCTATAACACAGTAAACACGCATGCACAAATACATTGCATTAAACAGTGCTGCCGGGCGGGTCTCTGCGCAACCTCCAGGATTCAACGTCCTCACAAGAGAGACGGAACTGAAATGACGATATATATATTTAGAAATAAGAACTATTTAATTCACAGTGAACAACAATTAAGCCGCATGGCTAAAACATCTGAGTTTTAAGTGAGTTTTTAAATGAATGAGATTCATTTAAATAACCGCTCAGAGGACACCAACCAACTAATTAATTCAATATAAATCAACATACCAAACGGCAAACAGCCAACAGCAAGTAAACTAAATAAACATAAATATCCTAGCCAACACAAACGCGGGGACCGCAGGTCCTGCAGTACGCCCACAACAACACAGAGTAGGCTATATAATAAACCAGCCTATATGTCACAGTCTTACTGTATATATTTCAGATTACAACTCACTTTTTCAAGACGCTCCGCTCCGTGCAGGTTTCAATATCTCCGCAATTTAAATCCCAGTTTACTCCGACAGGAGATCAGACTGAACTCTGACTGAATCTGATGACTGACTGCAAACTGCATGTAGAAAGACACGGGTTTATATACAGATATTACAGACCCTTGATGACGCATTCAGACCCAATGATTCTCCATGTGGGCTGGTCAGTGGTCAACCTGTTGAACACACCTCTCTCTCTCTCTCTCTCTCTCTCTCTCTCTCTCTCTCTCTCTCTCTCTCTCTGCATGTGGCAATGAAAGCGGTCTCAACTTTTTCAAAACATGCATGAAGTCATTAAGACATGACATGTGAATCCCTTGACTCCTTCAAAACCGCTCTCAAAGGATGCCTGCAATTCGTGTAATGCTTAATTGGGTCGTCCATTCACAGTTAACAGTCTTTGTATTGAGTGTGTGCTTGAAATGTACTGTAATTCTACAAACTGTTAATAAATATTTCAATCAATCAATCAATCATTCTGCATCACGTGACTCCACTGTGACTCAACATCACTGCTTCAAAGTATTAACTGTGTTCTCTCATGCCGAAACAAGCCATTTAAATTGAACTGGCTCCATGACGTCACATCCACATGTAGGCTATAGTTTTATCACGAAGTATAACTAGTAGCCTATGTATTTAAACTATGAAACAAGAAGTGATTGTCATGTAAGGAATGAGGAGTGTCGGGCGTGTGCGTGCGTGCGTGTGCGTGTGCGTGCGCGTGTGTGTGTGTGTGTGTGTGTGTGTGTGTGTGTGTGTGTGTGTGTGTGTGTGTGTGTGTGTGTGTGTGTGTGTGTGTGTGTGTATGTGTGCTGTTTCAAATTGGGAGAGCATTAAAGATTAGAGATGGAATTTGGAAATGTCTCTCTGGAGATCCGTTGCCCCCAAGGCCCCAACAGGCCATTTTAATGTACTGTACCATTTGGCACAGTTTACTTTGGGGGACACAAACTCTTTTGAGATTTAGCAGTGGGCCCTGATCCAGAACAGATTGAGATAGTCCTAAAAGAAGGTAGCATGCACGACTCCATCTCGTCTCCATCACTTTGACCGTTTTACCGGTCGCACGCTCAGGGAAAAAACATTTTTAACCCATTTTGGGCGGGAACCCCTTTTGGTGTTTTAAGCAGTTATACTTTAGCTATTGAAAAATAGCAGATATACAAGCTTGTAGATGGGAGAAGCCTTCGTCAGCGTTGTATAGGCTACTGCGAAGAGGGGGGGGGGGGGTCAGTAGACTACTCAGTCAGAAGACCTATAGCAAATGGTAGAAAACCATATTAAAGTGCTAAAGTGGCTACAAAGCTTATTCTTTGAAGAGAAGATCGGTTGAGCAATGCAACGCAACTAGAAAACACGTTTTGCAAAGATTAACAGAAGGCATGTCTTAAGGCCTCTCTTCTCTAGAAATACACAATTAAAGTCCAGTCCACCCCTCTCTCAAAAGGTAGTCATTCACTGTATAACGCAAGGGACAAAAGTAGCCTACAAAGTTAGCTATATAGTTAGGGGCCTCGTCCCAATCATTCTTAATAATTAAAGAAGGAGCAACTCCAAATGCTGTACTACAATTTATAAGGCATAGTCACACATACATCACACTATTTCAAATTTAAATACATGCAGAAACATGGATGTAAAAAAACACCAACTGTAACGGACCCCGGGATGGTCAAACCTTTATTGTGAAGGGGTTCCTGCCATGTTGGGTCTTACAGACCTTTAGTTTCCTGTTCAAACTTCAGGAGCACATCAATGGGCACTGATGGGTTGATGAAGTTCACCTGTTGTGCTGCCGACGCCCAGCATGGTGCTGCAGATAGCAGGAGTAGACAATAAAAGGGCCTCAGTGGTAGAGGAGCGAGAACTGTGTCACTATGGGACCAGTAGGCCTACACAAAGTTTGGTCAAGGCTTATGGAAAGGAAGGCCAATGGAAAGGACTGACGGTCAAAAGCTGAACAAATTATGGGCACAAAGCAGTGAAGCACATGCCACTTTAGCACCCAGCTGGAAAGGGGACAAGGTGAATCTCTTTTAATGTTTATTTGGTCTGACTGGGTCTTATTCTTGTGGTTTATTGTCTGAGGTTTATTGTGGTGGTTTTCATATGGCATTTTGATATGGTAGTTTTAAGCTATAGTAGGCTATATTGTATGGGATATACATATGGTTTATTGGAACTTGTTTGTTATACTGATAATGAGATGTTGGATAATGGATGTTTATTGATGCATTTGTATGCCTTTTCTCTTGTCAGTTCTACGTTGATTTAATAAAGAAACTTCAAAATCGTGTGTGTGTGTGTGTGTGTGTGTGTGTGTGTGTGTGTGTGTGTGTGTGTGTGTGTGTGTGTGTGTGTGTGTGTGTGTGTGTGTGTGTGTGTGTGTGTGTGTGTGTGGTGTGTGTGTGTTTACAGCCATTCACTGTAAAGATGCGGTTCGTGTTTGGAGTGGAAACATTGGTTCGGTCTAACTTTACGAGGAAGGTTCCAACAAACCCATCTTTAACAAGGACATACACGTTGGCGGTAAGACTTTCATCTCTAACATTTAAAGGTCCGCTGACATGCCCCGAAATTAATATTGTTTTTAACCCATTCTGGACGGGAACCCATTTTGGTGTTTTAAGCATTATGTTATACTTTAGCTATTGAAAAATAGCAGATCTACAAGCTCATAGTGCAGCACAGAGTGCCGCACTATGAGCTTGTAGATCTGCCATTTTTGAAAAGTCTTGAAAATGTGTCGCAAATCTTGAAAATGCGGCACACTGCTAAGCTGGATTACCAGCCAAGGTGCCTGGACCACTGAGAGCGAACATTTTTAACTAAATTCTTTGCTTCTGGGGGGAGGGTTCCTGGAACAACAATTTTCAGATGCACTGCACAATTAATCTGGAAATTCAGACACCTATGCAATCTCATTTTGTGAAGAATCGTGCAGCACTAGTTGGCTGTCCAACATTTTAGTTACCGGTACTATGTTTTTTTTAAATAAATATTTTCAGGGAAAAAATGAGAATAGTGTGAGAATCCGCATTGTCCGTCCCTTAGGGTTTTGAGTAACTGAAGCCTTTTGGCTTGGACAGAGTGTCTTTTAGTCCTGCAGCAAGTCCTCCAAATTTTTTTAGATACCCCTCCATGTTTTTTCTTATCTTTAGGTTCTCCCATATATGAAATGGATTTTTATTTTGGGGGTGAAAAAAACATTAATTTAGGCAGAAATTGTACCTTTGTGGTGAGGACCTTTACTTTCTCTCATTTTCAAGAAAAACATATATTCCTGTCTGATATGCTGTTGCTGCATTGCTGAGCCATGAGGCCCATAGGGCAGGAGCCTATCTCCTGTTTCTGTAGCGTGAGGCAGCTTGAAGTACACCCCCTGGACATGACGCTAGTATGTCGCAGGGACCCAATTCAACCCTTGCTGCATTGCCTAGGATGCTATTAAACAATATCCAGTGATTGTTTGGAGTTATCTAGTACAGTTTTATTGCAAATCAGATTTCTTTAGACATACCTAGTCTATCAATAGAGGCCCTCATATTTTGAGACACCGGTAGGCCTACCCCTCCCTGAGTTAGAACAAAACACAACCACCATATATATAGTTTTCTTGATTGTTGTGAACTTTTATTTTGGTGTGAAAATTGTACTTTTGTGGTGACGGGGAAAGAGCGCTCCTTTACTTCAGTGGTTCCAAAACTCTTTCACGTCAAGGACCCTCAAATTGATACTAATGAGTCCACGGACCCCCATTTAAAAAGATATGCCTGCAGGGACCCCCATAAGAGAAGATTTTTAATTTCAAGGACACCCAGTTTGACATGCATTAGGCTACGGACCCCTATTTAATGGCATTTCTATCACTGGGACCCCCAATTTATATAGTAAAATCAATGTTAATTTAACCCCACAAATGGAACCAAATGGACCCGTCAGGGTTCCATTTGTACACTCGTTAGGGTCCATTTGGTTCCATTTGTACGCTCTCTGAGTTACAGACCCATAAGGGTCCATTTGATTCCAAACTATCATTTAGCTGGGTACCCATGTATCTCCCTCAAGGACCCCTGGGGGTCCCTGCACCACACTTTGGGAACCACTGCTTTACTTCCTTCTTCCTTCTTCTCATTTACAAGAAAAAAAATCACACACGTGTGAACTGAGTGGTGCAATTCCCCCCCCCCCCCCCCCCCCCTCTCTCTCTCTCTCTCTCTCTCTCTCATTACACAGCACTACCCCTCCCTCTGTTTCTGCCGCCCCCTACTGGTATAAATCAGTAACATACTCAGGCTCATGTGCACAGGTACACACACAGGTAGGTACATGGACATTGCTGATTGTAGGAGTGGTTGCACCACTCAAAAAAAACAGAAATTCCTGTCTAATATGCTGCCATAGGTGATTATAGGCTATAAGTTAATGATGGTCATAATTTTTGGGTAAGGGAAGTCCATGTGGCTTTACAGTACCTCACCAAACTATCAGAATATGACAAATCACACCCGAGAATCACACACTTCATAATTAGTTCACACAAAAACAGAGGTGTTTACAGGAAAGGTACAGAAATGGATACAATTTGCTTTTTGAACCCACCAAACGGTGCAGGCAGTCAGCTGATATGTTGAGAACCTTGAAGTGGAAACAAATGTTGCCGACAACGCCACAGATTTATGCGATGATACATTTGTAACTAATGATGTGCCATATGTATGTCATGAATCATGATATGTACCATTAACAAATGTCACCGACAGTTACTCAAAACTTTAAGTGAAGGACAATGGAAACTTACTGAAAGTAATTACAACATGGTTACAATCCTCATTCTGTCCTAAAACCAATAACATATAAACAGGCTATAAAAATCATGGATGAAAAAACATCGAGATGGCACCTTTGTGGTATTAAAAAAAACACACGCACACAGTTTTACGTTTGAAAATTGTGTTTCTTTTCCTACCATCATTTTCTTTTAATCTTTACAAGGGGGCTGTTGAATATAGTTTTGTAATATAGCTTAATTGAATTGCACTGTTTATAGCACTTTAAAGAAGACAATAGGACAATGACCATTCACACCTACTGTTATCCCTAATCAGTGGGTTTGGGCCCATGCTGTGAGTGCTTATAGGCTCATATGACACTCTGAATTCGGATTTTAATTGTTTGAACTTGAACTTGACGCCAACATTGTTCCACCTTCCTTTCCCCCTGTTTTTAGTATTGTTAAACCATATAGGAAATAAAATTAATTTTAATTGCAAGTTAGAAGTTGTCCCCGTCTGACGGTAATGGCTGATAGGGTAGTTAGACTGAACTGTGTAGAAAAACATGGTGCTATTTTATCATGATCATCAGTAAGGACCAATTATATGAAGATGGGTTGAAAAGTGGTGAAGTGTTCCTTTAAGCATTTAGCAAGAAACTATAGGATCAACAATGTATTAATAGAAACTATATAGATCCATGAACAATGTACTATTGAAATAACCATCTGTACATTTGAAACTATAGCATACCAGGTAAATAAACAATGAACATCCACTTGTCCACAAACGTACAGTCACTCAAATAGTAATACAGTGTTTACACTGCATTTAGTCTCTCTGCTCTTATCCTGTGGTCCGATAGGACACCTACTGGTTGATAAGAGGTACTGCCTGGAAGGCCAAATTCAATATCTCCCCTGAGGCTTCCACTGACAGAGATGATATGCAATCATTCTTTTAAAGACCTTTTTGGGGCTTTTCTGACTTTATTGATGAGAGGGGGAGGGGGATCATGCCAAATGGAATACAAGCACCTTAATGAATTAAAATCATTGTGTGTACACTGTTTATACCCTACCTACAGTACACTGTTTACAGCAAATGGCTTCGGTACATAAATACTGTTAGGCCTATATAAACAGAGGAACTAACTTTAATTCAATTACATTTGAATAAATTGCTGCTACTTGTCGCAAATGTATTTTATACTAAGTGAATGCAAAAACATTGAAATGCTGCTGTCAACTTTCAAAAGTATAAACCTAACGTCTCCTATATGGATGTATATTGTATAACTATCTCTGACAGAAAATGCACAATCTTTATATAGTTTCACAAGATATTACTCAAGCATTACTCAAAGTGTCAATGTAACACAGCTGTATACACCTTTATTTTATTCCTATCTATATTCAATATTTATTTGTACATACTCTATCTCGATTGTCTTGTTCCACTTGGATCACATGCTTGGCCGTGTAGTTTGGTTGATTCTCCAACTTTAGGCTACTTCACTGTTTTATCTTTGATTCATTGATTGAATAGTTTGACGATTTAAAGGTACACGTTAAAACATTCCAACTGGATAAAAGGAAAATCAACCAGGTGCTTGATGGAGATGCAAAAAGTAACAGTGAAAAGTAGGCTGGTGCTTCAAAGATCAGTGGGACTGGAATCATTTTTTTAACTTTTATAAATAAAGCACATTGTTTTTATCCACCCTCTCCTCATTTTTTACTTTTTGAGTGCTCGGACCTTGTCTTTTAAAAAGCCAGGCTTGTTTCTATTGTGGTCCATTAAACAGTCAAGACTCAAACATTCCTGTAAGTCCATATGGGCTGGGCTTGTAAGTCCATATGGGCTGGGCTTCTTCGGAGGCACTTAAACAAAGAAAAATCATCAAATCAAAGGTAGGTCTCTCTGTCAGTGTATCTACCAACTTTGGTTAACATTGCAGAGAGTAGTTATAGAGCTACAGTACATCTCTGTCATTTGCATTACAATGACAGTCATCGATTGGGCTCGCATTAAACTAGAGTTCTCAAAGCCTGTGTGGCCTAATTGTATAACCAACGTTGAAATTAAAAATGTTTCAGAAACACTGTATCCCCCCTATCAATAACTCAGCCTGTGAACACTTGAATACAGAGAGAGTTTTGTCTGTGTCGCATTCCTTCACGGTGAATGAAGAATCCTAGTTGATGAATTGAAGTAATTGCGCATACCCTCTATTACTTCAATACCAAGTGAATGTCAAATCGACTAGCAAAGTGAGTTTAATCTAATCCAGGTCCAGGCTCTAATGCAACCTGACAGCACTTTCAGGTTCGAATCCTGATGACCTCTGCTGCGTGTCATTCATCTCTCTCTCTCTCTCTCTCTCTCTCTCTCTCTCTCTCTCTCAATTCAAAGGAGCATTATTGGCATGAGAAAACGTACGTGGCAAAAGTGGAACAAGACAATCGAGATGAAGTATGTACAAATAAATATTGAATATAGATAGGAATAAAATAAAGGTGTATACAGCTGTGTTACATTGACACTTTGAGTAATACTTGAGTAATATCTTGTGAAACTATAAAAAGATTGTGCATTTTCTGTCGGAGATAGTTATACAATATACATCCATATAGGAGACGTTAGGTTTATACTTTTGAAAGCTGACAGCAGCATTTCAATGTTTTCGCATTCACTTAGTATAAAATACATTTGCGACAAGTAGCAGCAATTTATTAAAATGTAATTGAATTAAAGTTAGTTCCTCCGTTTATATAGGCCAGTATTTCTATGTACAGAAGTAATTTGCTGTAAACAGTGTAGGTAGGGTATTCTACACAGTGTACACACAATGAATGCTTGTATTTGACATCATTCCCCCCCCACATCACTCCCCCCCTCTCTCTCTCTGTCTTATAAAGTCAGAAAACCCCCCAAAAAGTCTTTAAAATAATGATTGCATATCATCTGTCGAGTGGAAGCCTCAGGGGAGATATTGAATTTGACCTTCCAGGCAGTACCTCTTATCAACCACAACCAGTAGGTGTCCTACCGGACCACAGGATAAGAGCAGAGAGACTAAATGCAGTGTAAACACTATTACTATTTGAGTGATTTGAGTTTGTGGACAAGTGGATGTTCATTGTTTATTTAGCTGGTATGCTATAGTTTCAAATGTACAGATGGTTATTTCAATAGTACATTGTTCATGGATCCTATCCTTGGCGAGTGGTCTTGGCGAGTGGTCTTGGCGACTCGCCAAAAAGTGAAGACCACTCGCCAAAAAGTGAAGACCACTCGGCCCGGGGCGAGATTTCTTACCCTTTTGGCGAGTGTTCTTCACTTTCCGGGGCGAGATGTCTTCCTCTTTTGGCTAGTAGGCGAGTAGTCCGGTATTCACTACAGGTGCCCATGGCAGTTATATTTATGAACATTCATCGTTTTTCACCTGTGCGTAATACAGCTCTGAGCCTCTATGGTGTTCATAATCATATTGACATTGTGACCCACATCGGACCCTATAGCGTTGACATGCAGTCATTTATAATCCTCAGACAAAATTAAAACCTCTTTTAGTTGTCGTCCACCGCCCCCATCTTTTTGTACTGGTATGTAGCCTAGGGTTTCCTGCAGACCTTTTTTGCCCCGGTGCCACACCTTGCCTAAAATATTTGGCACTGTGCAAAGACAAGTCAAGGAAAATAAATGAGTGAAATATTTAATATTATATACTGGCAATTGGTTGAAATATGCTCTCAAGCTGTGCTGAAATGAGCATGACAGCACACCTCGACGTTAATAGAAGATTTGAGAACGTGTTAATCGAAAATAGAATAATGTGTGTTACTTCTCTTCTCTATTAACTTCTCTTCTATTTTGAGGGTAAAATAGCATCTGGGCTTCTGTGCACCGGGGCAAAGCTTTTTCCTGCAGAAAACACTGTATAACTGTGATGCCGCCCATTATTATTATTTGTATTATGTTTTTGTTTTTTTACAGGAGGCACATAATTATGTCATTGCTTCCACTTTGCAATGGATAATCAATAGGCTACAAATCTGATTTAGCAATGACTAAACATATACTGTTAAGTTGTTATAATCAATGTAAGAACATATATTTACTTTCCAATTTCAATGCGTGTTGGCTTTCAAGGGGTGATTCCCTGCGGTAACAAGAATACTCGGCACATTTACCCTTTTAAAAAACGTGTAGAAAACTCGGCAGACTCTTAAGAAGAATCGCCGCGCGACGACTCTTCTTCAGATTCTGGCAAGTTTTCTACACGTTTCGGGGCACTTTCAGCAGCTGCAGCTGCAAGTTTCTGAATGTTCTCAATCTGATCTACAAGCTCACAACGTGCGCTCACGAACACATTAAGAATAAATCAGGCAAATGTCTTTTGTTGGCCGTTCGTGGCACATTATGTGCACTTTCAGCAGCTGCAACGATGCTAAAGCAACAAAACCAAAACAAACCAGGGTTACCACATATTGTAAGAGTGTGAAGTGTGCATCTCGTTAGTTAGCCTATTCTGTAGCCTACTGTTGTAGTAGGCTAGCTATTCATTGAGAAATGCGAGGCCCTGTGCTTTATAATTTGTTAATATCCAAAACTATACAAAAATCATCACATTTCTATCTATAAGGACAAAGAGCAAAGAGCAAAAATTGCTCTTTTGCAATGCGAAAGAAATGCCACCGAATTCTTAATTATTTTCCTTCTCTATATGGGCACACTTGTGAAAGCTGAATGCTTTTGCATGCTTTTATTGATCTGCTGTCTGTCAGCGTGCATGATCATCATGCAGTAGCTAGATGCGCGCTCCAGTGGCGAGATTTCTTCCCCTTTCGGCGACTCTTCGTCACTTTCGGATCGAGTTCTCAGACAGAACTCGGATCCGAAAGTGACGAAGAGTCGCCGAAAGGGGAAGAAATCTCGCCAAAGATGAAGAAGAGTCGGCGGGCCGAGTTCTCCAGTATTCATTCCTGCGCTCCAGACAGTGTTTATGAGGAACGCACAATATGCCTATATGACCTATACGTGCAATCAATCTAACGGAGGCCTTGTGGATTGATTAGAGTACACATGAATAATATAGCTGTCAACTATAGGCCTAAATCCAGCTAAATCATCATCATTGTGCAATATGGGGTTCCCAGCTGCGCACATTGCCGCGTTGCATGTTATAAGTATGCAAAACAATATATAGAAAACGGCATGGGGCGTGCGTGACTCCCGTGACTCCCGTGACGCACTGAAGAGTGCGTCTGAAGTGAGACGCAGGGGCTGCAACCAATGTGCAATTGGTTAGCAATTAATAATAATAATACAAAATACATACATACATGGATGCACCTGGGACGTATCCTCAGTGATGTATCCCAAGGTCATCAGGGTTTCGGGTCTCCCAACATCATACCCCTCACTCAGGTGACCCAGCCGGGGTGATCAAGTCCCGACTTACGTCCCAGTAGCTACCCTCGATCAGTCCCATTAGGGAAAAACCAGGGCCACACAATCTGTTCCTCCTGAACTAATCTGCCGGGACTGGGAGGTACCATTCTGGTGCATGGAAGGACTAGGCTCTGTGGGTTGACTCCTGTCCGGGTCCCTCCTACGTCTCACCAGGTCCACTCTTGCTCTCACCAGGTCAGGCCCTGTGCGTTGCACCAGACTCCCAGCACCAGGCACTTTATTCAGGAATGGTGGATTCTCGAGCCGCAACGGTTCCTGTTCGGCTGAGTATGAATCTCAGCGTTGGCCGTTGGGTTCCTATTAATAAAATGTGCACTGCATAATCTGCCAATAATTCTCAGTACAAAACTGTCACTGGGTCTGTGACCCCAGAGCAGGCCCTGACTTTACTGAGTTGACAAGACAAAGAGGTGTGAAATATGACACCAGCCATAAATAGGGGGAAGCCCCCAGCTTTCTCTCAAAACAGGCCAACTGACACAGCGGGGGTCCTGATAAGGGCCCATCTCCACTGTCCACATAGCCACACAGTCAACACATGGGCCAGAGGCGGAAACTCCGTGGGTTCAGAGGCGCGATTGAACCCCCTGGCATTTTGGCAAAGGCGCGACTGAACCCACAGTAAATTATGCACCCACTGACTGTCCACTGAAATTTCCCCTCCCCAGTGGTCATGTTGTCATGTTGTCATGCACGTTGTCACATACCTTTACGAGGTGTTACAAGATAGGTGTTGGGCCGCCGCATTCAAATGCTAATAAGTACCAACCGAAAAAACATCGGTTTTTTTCCACCGCTGGGGGGGGGGGGGGGGGGGGCGTCGTGGCTGCTTGAACCCCCTGCCGTTATAAGAACTTTCCGCCACTGACATGGGCAAAGCTTTAATCTGACCAATGGCTGACGGGCTGGCACAAACAGCCAATCACAGGAAAGGCTGATGCTCCAAGGCAGAACAGAGGTTAAATCACCTAGCATGGGTCCTCTTGAATCAGATTCTAAGCAACCAAGATGAATCCACAACCTCGTGTGATAAGCACGATGAACCAGCCCTGTATTACACTGCACGGCGACCAAACGCAGCCTCACATTGACTAATGTTAAATATTAATTCATGCTATCAATTCAAGGGATTATTCAAAGGATGAATAATGCTATCTATGTGTGTGTTGTAAACCTGTAAACTGACAAATGTATTATGTATATTCTGTCTCATCAGGTTCTTTACCTAATCAAAGGCTAATCAAAAGTCTAACTAAAGACTAACTAACCCAATCTAAAAGAGCACCAGCTCATTGTGTTAAATGTATGTTTATGAAATCATAATAAAAGTACGATAAAGACACATGAGTAATGTTATTTTAGATTGCGAAAGACCGGAGATTCGAGTAAATACGTTTGACCCTGTGTGAAGTTGCTTCCCTTTCGGAGGGGTAGGAAGCACGATATGTTATCAATTAGCAAAGAAATCGTAGCAAGCTATAAATCTGAACGGTTCCGCAGGCTCCACCTTGCCCTTGGTGGTGCCGCAGGCTCCGCTTGAGGCTTGAATGGCCCTCCTAAAGGCCTCACCATGGGTTTGTTGGGCTTCTTCCGAAGCCCATATATAATAATAATAATAATATGTTGATGAATAGAATATAACTGTGCCTGTGCGTCGGATTGGCAGTGTTTAAATATCGGAGGGGGAGGGGGGGGGCATTGTTTGTGCAACAATGTGTATACGTTTCGGAGGGTGTGTATGGGCCACTGTGGGGTGCTTGTGTTGCGTCGGAATGGGGGTACGTCAGATTGGGGGGTGTCGGAATGCCACTCTGTTCCCACATGTCTGCATGTTTTATAGTGTCTGCGCGCGTTGCACACGTGCACGCATGCACTACGGAGACAGCAGCGATACATCCGTTGTAGTGTATCTGTTCAGTTCAGCTCAAGCTTGTTTAACCAATACTAATAGACACCAGTGGCGAGATTGGGAATTGATTATAATAAACGGGCCCCTACACGTGCAGTCTAAAATGTTATAAACATGGAAAATTCATGCAGACGTGATGAGGCAATGAAAGAAGTTTGTTCCACTTCCACTCACAATATGGGTGGCATTTCAAATATACTGTACTTAATACTTATTCCTTCTTTAATCAAATTAAATTAAATACAAATGCCAGTAAAGGCCGCAACAAACAAACAAACAAACAAATGAACTCATTCACAATTTTTCATTCAAAGGAGCTGCTGAGCAAGCAAAAAAAGGTTCCTTTCAGCTGCTGAGCTGAATCTGTCTTGAGAGGTTAGTGACCAAGCAAGGCAGTAGATCGCTGCTGCCCCTAGTGGCGCATAGTGGAAACAACACAAGTGGTGCGTGACTTGCGTGACAGGCCAAAGAAAATGTACAGGATACAGATATCCCAGATATTCATGAGAAACACAATGGTATGACACGGTTATAAAAACCCATTCCCACCTGCATTGCGCTGAAATGTTGACCCTAAAGCACTTAAAAGTCCTCCACCTTCTTCACGTCTACTCCCTGTAACCTCCCTGTTCCACTTGGGTTCCTCTCATTCACACACATGTATGCTGTCTTTCTGCGACTAACCTTCATTCCTCTCCTTTCCAGGGCATATCTCCACCTTTCTAGATTTTCCTCTACCTGCTCACTGCTCTCACTACTGATCACAATAACATCTGCAAACATCATGGTCCATGGGGATTCCTGTCTAACCTCATCTGTCAGCCTGTCCATCACAATTTAGGCAGTTAGCAGACACTCTTAATCCAGAGCGATTTACATTAAGCAAGAACAAAAACATGGCGATACATCATAATACATAAAGACTAGTTATCATGAATCATATGTAAGCTAAGAACATATATAATTAAACTATGCATATACAATATAGTGCTATGTCTACATAAAATGCTATCTAAGTTACATAAGTTGAGCCTTTGCATTCGCCTGTAAGGTCTTTGGGCTAGGGCGAGTGCTACAGCAAGTGCTATGGGCCAAGATGAGTCTGAAGAGATGGGTTTTCAGATTACGGTGGAAGATTGGGAGTGAGTCTGCAGTTCTGATTGTAATGGGAAGGTCATTCCATAGTTTTGGAGCCAGAAGGGAGAAGAATTTGGGGTGTGTGGAGCGTTGTCCCGGCATCACCATGGCGAACAAGGGGCTCAGTGCTGATCCTTGATGCAGACCCACTTCCACCTTGAACTCCTCTGTCACACGCATAGCACACCTCACCACTGCCTTACAACTTCCATACATGTCCTGCACTACTTTAACATACTTATCTGTCACTCCAGACTTCATACAATACCACAGTTCCTCCCTCGGCACCCCTTTGTAGATCTGGAGAAATCATATGATAGGGCCTATCATATGATTTCTCCAGATCTACAAAGACAATGCAGCTCCCACTGAACTTCTCCGTCAACATCCTCAAAGCAAATACTGCATCTGTAGTACTCTTCCTTGGCATGAAACCATACTGCTGCTCCGAAATGTTCACCTCTACCCTTAGTATAGCTACCAGTACTCTTTCTCATAACATCATTGTATGGCTCATTAGCAAGGGCACTGGCTAATTTCAGCACTGCCTTGCCTTGCCTTGCCTGCCTTTATTTTCTTCTTTCTAATGATTTGATCGGCCCAAAATATTGTGTTCATTGTCATGATTTGTCACAATCCGAGTTGGCTTTGTCCGCGGCGTAACCGTCTTTAAATAAATACTTTAGGAAATGGCTATGAGGAAAATGAACGGCGATTTATTTTCCGGGTCTCTCGAGGGGGCGGGACTGCGACGCTCTATAGGTATGCGCGTCTGACAGATGATTCGACAGCCTTATCTGATTCATGATTCGACAGCCTTATCTGATTCATGATTCGACAGCCTTATCTGTTTCAGATGAATCCACAGCCTTATCCAATTCCTTCATTCTGTTGTAGTACATATACGGTTCCTGTACATACATTCTCCTGTAGTACTTGGCCAGTTTGATACAAAATATGATGCTGGGTATGAATAAAATCAGACAAAAGGCCAAACTACACCAGAAAGTGTTCAGAGACACCATATCTTCACAGATGGTGTCCTTCACCATGTCAACAGCTCTGGCCACCGGTCCACAGCGAACCACTTGCTGTGTCAGGTTGGCCCACTCAGCATATGTGACTGTGACGTTGCTCAACTGACTGTTAACAAAGTCTCTGTATTCAGTCTTAATGCTCTGCGTTGTGGTGTATTCTTGTAGGAAGACGTGCACTTTTCCTACTTTGCTAAAAACCTCCCTGACTGTACCATTGAATTCATGCAGTTTGGATCGAAGCTCTTTTGTGGTTGAATCGAGTACATTTATGTTGGCTTTAATCGAAGGATTACCGTCAACACCATACAGAAATCTGCTAATGGCACTATCCAGATGTAATTTAGTTTCTGTCAGGCAAGGAAATTTACCAGCTAAATCCTCACCAACGAAAAACTCAATTTGTTTTGACATTGCGCGAATGGTTTTGGTGAGGTTGACGCTCTTGTTGATCTGCTGTGTAAACCTGGTGAAGTTGATATTTTGGGTCTCATTAAGGAGGGTGATGATCTGCTGTTCAACATCGCTCAGGACACTCAGCAAGTCAATGGGAGAAATGGTAACATTACCCAGGATCTGATCAGTGTATTGGGACACGTTGAGCTGCTCCTCCAGGTTTATAAGTTCATTCATGTGCAGTGTGGACAACAGAGATATGTTCTTCTGGCAGTCACTGTAAACATCAGTGAGTGTGAGGTTTCTGTTCAGACCCAGCATTGGACCTAACTCAATCAGACGTGTTGTGTCAATAAGCTCTAACAGCTGTCTGTCATTCGAGGGCTTACACACCAGAGCATACATGTTCCCTCCTGGTACAAACAGCAGTAGTACCACCCCCATGAGCAGCCAGGAGAACAGAAAGATGAAACCTGAACTGATCACCAGGAAGTTGCCTCCATAGTGTGCAGTGGAAGACCGCACTGTGGGGTCTGCTTTAGGCTCCAGCCCTAGAGGACCCAGAAGTAGACCGAGGGCATTACACACAACGACAAGGAGAACCATACAGCACAGGACCACACCTACTGCCCTGGTGATGTGCTCTGCTCTCTCAACCACTGGAGTTATCATGCTGACATTTCTCTGCAGCTGTTGCAAAGTGTCAGTCACGTTGGTTGAGACAGAGGTGAGAAGGTTACTGGTAGTCTGGGAGATCTGGGCTTTTGTGACCTCCAGCTTGTTCTCCATGGTACAAACTATGTCCCTGGTGTCATTAGTGACATTCACTGGAATGCTCGTCAAATAGTAATTTCCTTTACTGAGTAGAGAGTCCCAATTAACTGCATGCACTGCAGTCATGAAGTTTGAAAGTATATGGTCAAAATACGTAAAATTAAATATGACCAGAATGTCCTCCTTTAGCTTATGATCATATTGGTTTATCGTGTTAATACAATCGTTGTTTTCTTTGCACTCTGCTATGCCTCTCTCGATTGCCTCTATTGCGTTACGTATACAATCAGTAAACGGACACCTGTCTGGTGATGTCTTTTCCAGATGCTTCAGAGTCCAATTTATATTACTCAGGTATGAGTCGAAGACATTAGTGAAATTCTTCAGGATTCCAACCGGGTACAGCACCTCGTTAACTCTACTTGACAAGCTGTTGTGGATCTCCCCACCCAGCTTGGGGCCAATGGTCTTAATCTCATCAACAACCTTGATTTCATTCAGCATGTGGTCAAATTGCTCCGGTACAGCAGAGAAGTAGGCATGGAGTTCGTTTAAAGTTCCATTGATTTGGTCCACACTCATTTTGAAGGCTTCATTACTCATGAACATGAAGGAGTTCCCCAACAGTACTATGAGTGTGGTCATTAAGACACTCCAGTAGAGAGCTCTCCTGTTAGTGTTGGTTCTCAAGGTCTGTCTCTGGTACATTCTCCCACCACAGTTTCCACGGCAGCGACACCATGCCAGGATGACACCGATCACTGGCATCAACACCATGTAAAGGAGCCCTATGGCTGAACACACTAAGAACCCAGCCTCATACCATAGCAATGCTCTGATGGTGTCTTCATCTAACAGCGCATCTTCATAATCATGCAGAATCTTTACAGTCAGATTAAATGGAAAATCGTTAGGTTGGATCATGTCGAGGAAGTCCCTAGTCAGCCCTTCCATGAAATCCATACCAGGAACCACCTCTGTGTTGTCCTGATAACGGGTGGAGTTCAGATAATTCAGGGTTAGCCCGTGTCTGCAAATTCATTTCACAATAAGCTCTTCACAGAAGTAGATTCTTCGCTAAATGTTTTCTTAATTTCATAGTTTACTTTAAAGGACAATGACATAGTTTGCGATGATGTCATTGATGATGTTATTATGTAGACTTGCAGAGGACCCCTCAGGCCCTCACCCTGACAAGCACTTGGAATTGTATAGCCAATATTATTAGCAGGCCTACATTTAGTTTGACTCTGTTCCACAGATAAACATTGTGAAAATAGCCGATCTACAAGCTCTCAACGCCTTGCACTGCGAGGCGTTGAGCTTGTAAATCAGCTATTTACATAATGTTTTCCTCTTTCTTACATCAAATTTGGTCAATTTTGTATTACAAAAAGTTATTAAATGGTGGCTTTAGAAATGCACAGCCCTGTAATATACTCATACTATATAGCCTCTGTTGCTTTGATTACTTTTAAAAGAAAAAACAATGTTGCACATTAAGATATAATCATCAATCATATGGTTGCTTATATCTAACCTTTATATTTTACCATCACTCATGAAACTTATATAATATATTGTGATATTTGATAGCTTGTAACTAATAGCCATTGTTGTGTACAGTTTAGTCCCGCCCCGTCAGTCAGTCACGCCTTGTGACATGCTCCATATATGGCCAATACAGAATTATTTCCATATGTTGATCTGACCTCATTTATGTTACAGCCTATCTTGTTATGGTTCAGTTTGTGCTTGAAGCAGCCACAGTATATCTATGCTCCTGGCAGAACTACCGTACCACTGACCTGAGTGTTATTGCACTGCTACCCATGATAGTACATAAAGCATAAACATCGATCACCACTCCAATTTGCCTAATCGATTATTGATTGATCCAGAATTCCACGACACATCTCAGTATCCCTATGGATAATGTGGGTACCCCCCTGGGGATCCCGACCCCCAGTTTGGGGACCACTGATGTAGAACCCTAGCGTAGTGTTTGTCATGTCAGGTGTGGAAACCACCATGGGGACCAAATGGAATGGAACCCCATACGGGTCTGACTGTAACACTGCAATCTGGGAACCCTTCTCTTAAAAAGAGATTATGAACACTGACTGAGAGTGAAAAAATGACACCCGTGTGAAGTGAGGGGCGCTAATATATTAAAGTCTAACTCATGCTATGATTAGGTGATGCAATGGTGATGTAAAACAAACGGTGCCAACACAAACATTAAATTCTCTGATTCAACTGAGTCCTACAGATATGTGTGAGTTACTGTAGGACAAACTGAGTCCTACAGATATGTGTGAGTTACTGTAGGACCAACCGCTTAGAACTCTCGATGTTCAGTCGTTCACTCACTGCCTTTATTAAATACATAATTTTCAGTATTTACACTGCTGTGGAGTAAGGAAACAGCGAGACAGGAGACCTTAGTTGCGTCGAAGCAGTTATAACGGTAATAACAACACAAAATAACCCGGAAGTTGGAACCGGAAATCACTCTCTTCTCTCCATGAATCTGTGCTCTTAAAGACACAATACATCTCCTAGTGAATGTCTCACAATGTCATTAGATCTGGCTCACCACACTACAGTATAATTGATTGCACTATACATTTAAGGTTGTGCACACAAACAGTTTAAAGATAGGCTGACTGCAGGCCTATATATGGGTATTTCCAGATGTTATAGCTTTTTTTAACACATTTAGAATAAATGTTCACTGCATAAGATGTAGTGAAAATGTTGATTTTATTTAAATGTATTTTTATACATAGTGCAAACATTCTGACATCTCATATATTGTTAAACATTAAATTCCCAGTGCACAAAAAAAATTAATTATGAAATTTATGATCTTAATCATTTATATGAACCTATTTAAAAAGAATCACACTCGTGTGAAGTGAGGGGTGCTCTTGTCATCAAATACATCACATTCCGTGCTCAGCCAATCAAAGCATCATCATCATCATTATTAATTTCATTCGGCCAATCACTTTTGGCGTCTTCACTTTTCTGCCCCCACTTTTATCTTCACTTGTATATGTACTGTAATTGTAAAAAAATATTCTGAAAAATGTTCTGCCTTTATTGGATATTACAGTTAAGTTGGACAGAAAGAGAGAGATGGGGATCGTAACTCGCAGCACCCTGACCCTGACCCGTATGCACCTTAGAACGATGCAAGTTAGAACTAGAACTGCACTCTGCCGAGTGCATACTTGCTTGTTGCACACTAGTAGGCCATAAATGGCCTACTAGTGCGCAAGCAGAGCGCGCAAGTACTTTCGACCGCTGGAAACTATCACATCTCAGTATCTCTGTGAAGGAACATTTGAAATGTATAATCATTACGTGTAACTATTTGCTACCTAACTACTTTTTTACAGAAAAATGAATCATTGATATGTGATGAAAAAAAAAGGTATATAAACTGAATTAAGATATATTATACAGTATAATTATTTTATTACTTATTGTAAATTGTCAATTGTTTTAAAATACAAATTACAAATCACATTACAACTACATACAGAGTATATGTAGTTGTAATTTGATTAGCAGTATACTGTGGTTACTTGGTTCCAAAAAGTGAAGGCAAGTTTTTTTCAACCGTAAGTCTGTGCCTGGTTTGCTGGGACCAGTTACAACATTACGTCATCGTTGAGAACTGGGACCAGAGTACATGGTGTGTATACGTATGTAACTGGTCCCAGCAAACCAGGCACAGACTTACGGTGATATAAACACTTACGTCAGTGATGACGTAAGAGATACATACAGAGTATGTAGTTGTAATTTGATTAGCAGTATACTGTGGTTACTTGGTTCCAAAACTTTGAAGAGACCAAGCGAAATGATTACTTGCGCGCTCTGCTTGCGCAAGTAAATACATGCCCCACCCAGATATTATGTCTGTGTCCCTTTTTATGCCGATATATGGAGTTCTTTGTCAGGCATGCCCAAATATGGAGTCTGTGCAGAGCAGACGTGATGTCAGAATGATGTCAGAACAGGCCAGCTCCATATATGGACACTGGGCAGGGGCCCTGTCCAGAGCCGGGGCAGAGAGGCCTTTTGGGGCGGTTCTGGACAACCGGTAGTCCGAACGACTCGAGTTGCGTGCATCTCAGCCGTACACACACACACAGACAGAGACGTAGATGTGATTTCAGGTGCAGTGATAAGAGGACACGACCACCCCCACCACCTACACACACAACTAATCTGAGTGTTCTCTGCGTTCTCACTATTTGGTCTCTCGTTTCTGCACTCTATAGAAGCTATCTGCGTCCGTTCACTATTTTTGAATAGTTTATTATTAGACATGCATGTATACAAATCACACTCGTGTGAAGTGAGCGGCGCTCTTTTCATCATACATCATCACGTTCCGTGCTCAGCCAATCAAATCATCACATTCTGTTGTTCACAGACACACAAAGATGGGTATAGGAGGGGCTAGCGGCCCTCAAAAACAGCAACAGAGTTATAGCCAAACACTTATTCCAAAAGGGATAGCACCACCATTTCCATTTAGGCCCTGTGCAATCAATCAATAACAACAAAGAAATCAATAATTTCAGGAAAAAGTTAAAACTTTATGTGTGGGGAAAAAAGAAGGGGGGGTGATCATCCTTTTAAGGGAGAAGTGATCATTTCCTCTCCCTTGGGCCTGCTGAAAGGTGGATTTCCCGGGCCTGTTTTAAAAGATGTAAGTGATCTGGCATTTGTTGAGGGAGGGGTCAGGGCATTCCACGCCTGGGTGGCCGTGCTGTAGGAGAATTTGCCCATATTGGTTTTGAAAGTGGGTGGTACCAGATTGTTGTTCACGGCACGCTCCCTCTAGTATTACGGCTGTGGGTGTCACTCACTATTTTGAGTTAGTTAGTGTTGGGATAAAGTAGACCTTGGCTTTTAAGCAGTTACCATTATTACAGTCATAAGAGTGTGCACCCTAGCTGTGCTCAAGCAAGGTCACAGAGGGACAGAACGATTCCTATATAGTGTCTGAAAAAGTAGGGACACGTCAGAATTCTCCAGGACAGACGACCCCTCTGGCCTGCGCTTCAAGGGGCGCCCCGACCAACGGACTGATATGATCGAATCTGATTCGTCATGTAACAGGTCGTATTTGCTTTCATATGTCTTTCCCGTTCATATCACATGACCACTCATTTTGGGATAAGTATCCCAAGCAATAAAATATGCCAGATCTTATGATTCCATAACTTACGTGTAGGCCTACAGCCTGCTTATTGGAACATCAGATAACTCTCACGGTATTAACGCATCATTAGTCAGGTATGCAGTATTGAGGGCATTGAGACGTGCGTGTGTGCATTTTGGGGAGATCTGTGTTGATTCATACTAAACATCTTCGTCGTTGCAATTTCTCACACGCATGCGTACACACACGCACGAACGCATACACGCACACACACACACACGTGCACGTGCATACAAATATAAACATACTTTGTTTTTGCGTGCATGCGTGCGTGAAACAAACAAAAGAATCTCCATGAATTCAAGGAGATTTAAAAGTATTCAATGTCAGTATCGACAGCTGATTTCTCGAGGTCCGTTTCCTCCATTGTCCTGTGGTACTTATCGTCCGTTTCCTCCATTATCCTGTAGTACTTGGCCAGTTTGATAGAACATATAATACTGGGTATGAAGAAGATCAGACACAAGGCCAGACTAAACCAGAAAGTGTTCAGAGACTCCACCATGTCTTCACAGACGATGTTCTCCACTGAGTCGACAGCTGTGGCCACCGGTCCACAACGACCCACTTGCTGTGTCACGTTGGCCCACTCGGTATGTCTGACGGTGACGTTGCCAAAATGACGGTCAACAAACTCTCTGTTTTCCGTCTTGATGATCTGCTCTGTGTATTTATTGAGGAAATCTTGTGCAGTTCTCACTTCACTCAGCACCTCACTGACTGTTCTGAGGATTTCGTCCACATTGGATTGAAGTCCCTCTGTGATTGAATCGAGTTTTGTTATTTGTCCCCAGAATACATCATTCAGTTTGCCTTGGATATTTTCCAGGTCGCCTTCTACATCAACTAGATTGGTAATTACACCTGGATATTGACCATTTAAGGTTTTCAGCCTATTAACCTCGGCTAGGATGTGAGTGAGGTTGAGGAGACGGATCCTTTTGATCTGCTGCATGAATAACACGTTGAAGTTGATATATTTTGCCACAGCGGTGATGTTACTGATCTGATCTTGAACTTCACTGCTCAGCAAAGTGATTGGAGTAATTGTAACGTTCCTCAGGATCTCATCCGACACGTTGTGCTCCTCCTCCTCCATGTTTACAAGCTCATTCATGTGCAGTGTGGACCACAGAGACATGTTCTTGTGGCAGTCACTGTAAACATCAGTGAGTGTGAGGTTGCTTTTCAGTCCCAGCATCGAACCTAACTCAAATCCAATCAGACGTGGAGTGTCAATAATCTTTAACAGCTCTCCATCATGCCAGGGCTTACACACTAATGCATACATGTTCCCTCCTAGAACAAACAGCATTAATACCACCCCCATGAGCAGCCAGGAGAACAGGAGGATGAAACCTGCACTCGTCATCAGAAGGTTGCCTCCATAGTGTGCAGTGGAAGACCGCACTATGAGGACCGATTTAGGCTCCACTCCCAAAGGACCCAGAAGTAGACCCAGGATGTTACACACAACCACAATGAGAACAATACAACACAGGACTATAGCTACTGCCTTTGTGATATGCACGGCTCTCTCAACCAATGGAGTGATCATGTTGATGTTTCTCTGCAGCTTTCGCAAAGGGTCTGTCACGTTAGTTGAGACATGCATGAGAAAGTCATTGGTGACATTGGGGATGTGGGCTTTTGTGTCCTCCATTTTGTTCCTCATATCCCGAACTACATCCTTGGTGTCATTGATGACCTTCTGTGGAACAGTCCCCAAATAACTGGTTACCTTCTGGAGGTGAGAGTCCCACTCCACTGCACCCACTTTCAACATGAATGTAGAAATATTCTGCGTAATGTACCCAAACTTGAATGTGTCCTTGAACTCATCTAGCTGTGTATGAAACTCAGGCAGTTTCTCACATTCTGTGCACTTCATGCTTAATGTGTCTGTGATACCCGTTGCTGTGATCTCTATTCGACGCAATAATGCATTCGCATGATTATTTTCGAAATTACTCAGTTCTGACTGAAATTCTTTCAATAGGTCAGAGGCGCTGACCTTACTGAAGTTGACCATACTTCTAAATGACTCCAGGGCATGGCTTACTTGTCCTTCTAACCTTTTCTTGATCTCCGTACCCAGCTTGGGGCCAATAGTGTCAAGATTCCCGGTCATATCGTAAACCATTGTGTAGCTTTCATTCACCACCTGGCCAATGTGCTCCGGTACAGCAGTGAAGTAGCTCTGTAGGCCGTTTAAAGTGCCTTGGATTTTGTCCACACCCACTTTGAAGGCTGCATTACTCATAAACATGCTGATGTTTCCCAGTAGTATTATGAGCGTGGTGATGACAACACTGCAGTAGAGAGCTCTTCTGTACGTGTTGGTTCTGGAGGTCTTCTTCTTCTTTTTCTGGCACATTCTCCCACCACATTTCCCACGGCAGCGACAGCATGCCAGGATGCCACCGATCACTGGCATCGACACCATGTACAGGATCCCTATGACTGCACACACCAAGAACCCTGCATCATACCGTTGCAATGCGAGCATTGCTAGGATGGTGTTTCCATCTGACAGCGAGTCTTTAAAATCGTCCAGAAATGTTACAGTCGGATTGAATGGAAAATCGTTCGGTTGGATTGCGTTGAGAAAGTGCTTCGTTAGCACTGCCATGACACCCATACCAGGGAGCTGTGTTGTCCTGATACAGGGGGAAGTTCAGGTAATTCGGGTCATTCAGGATTTGCCTGTGTTGGCAAATGCATTTCACAATAAGCTCTGAACGCCAATTAGATTCTCCGCTAAATTTTGTTATTTTTTTATTTCATAGTTTACTTTGAAGGACACTGGCAGTTTGTGATGATGTCATTGATGATGTAATTAATTATGTAGACTAGAACAAGGGAATCCTGATATTCGAACTGACAAGCACTTTTGTAGGCAAAATACTTGCTCAAGCAGAGCATGCAAGTATTGTGGTCGTGATGGCTTTTTTATGCATATGCATAATTAAGATATGTTTCAATGTCGGGTTATAACTGGCTATCGATGGTAACGTAATTAGTGGCATCCAGACTCTTGTAATTGTAACACTTTATTATTTTTATTCCATAGGATTAGTCTTTTTTTATTCGCTATACTCCTCCCACAGTTTTGACTGTACGCACTTGAGGTCAAATTGACCCGCTTCTTTGCGAAGGATGTGCTTGTATTTTGTTAAGATAAATGTTGTATAGTTTAATTGATATGAATTTATTAGTGAATAAAAAATGTCCCATTGACTTGAATGGGAAAATGCGAAAGATCACATTCAAGTATTTTTTCCTCTAAGACTGTTTACAAGGACTATAGTTACAAAACTTGGAGGGTAGGTTCATAATAATTACAAAAATGTATCAACTTATAATGTTATCGATCGGCCACATGGTGGCGCTATAACAGCCCACTTTACGTTTTGGTTTATAACTCTTGAACCGTAGGTCATAAATCAAAATTATTTTTTCCCTGGATTCCTTGGGTCATGATAGATTTGATCCAAAACACACTTTTTGCTGCTCCTTCTACAGGTTTTGTCCAAATCTCACAAAAGTCGACACAAATGATCTCTGGACCTATCCGATTAAAACACAACTGTGTGTGTGTGTGTGTGTGTGTGTGTGTGTGTGTGTGTGTGTGTGTGTGTGTGTGTGTGTGTGTGTGTGTGTGTGTGTGTGTGTGTGTGTGTGTGTGTGTGTGTGTGTGTGCGCGCGCACAACAATGAATTGAATTGAATTGAGTGGTCCTACACTGCCCTCTAGCGGTCATAGTGGTGCATAGCATCAGACTAGTTTTGAGGAGGACTTCCTTCCTGAAGAGATGAAATGAATCAAAACTTCCTCCAGTCCACACCGCAGACCCACGCGTACACACACACATTTACTGTAAACACACACGCTAATGAATACACGCGCACGCAGGCACCAACGTGCTGCTTCTACGTTGTGCTCGACACTATGGTGAGTATCCATGGTAAATGTAACTAACTTCTAGACGTGGAAACATCCGAAAATAGCTGATCTACAAGCTATCGTAGCTTGTAGATAAGCTATTGTTGTGAGCTTGTAGATTAGCTGTGGTTATACAGACACAGTTGAACGTTTGTTTTCATATTCATAATAATACTCATTAAACAGACACTATTGTTTTGGCTTCATAGCCTACGGTCTGGAAGCGTTTACAGTGTAATGTAGGCTATACTGGTTATACTGGTCTCTGTCGAGCTTTCATTAAGTTACTGGTTTACTGGTCTGGCTGGGAGGTGTAATGGTACTGCATGGTTTCATACTGGTTAGTGGCTTCATATAGCCTTAGCTTTATATAGCCTTAGAATGGCTGTGAATATGATAATTTTCTATTTGCATATAGGGCTAGGTTTCATACTGGTCAGTCTAACTGCATGGGAAGCTTTAAGTGTGTAAAGTTAGTGGTTTTCATGCTGTAAAGTTTCATAGTGTAACGTTACTGGTCTGTCTGGGAGCATCCGTGCTGTGCTAATGTTTTGTCAAGTCGTCATTGTTTTTAAACTACCGGTAAACTTCTTAATTGTTCTGAATGCTGTGTATTTGACTCTGTAGCAGAGACTCAGAAACTATCTGCTGCAGATTCACATGATGACGATGTCACATTATATTAATGTGAAAATACTTCTGCCAAAATGAAGACCAATCAACAATATCCTCTTAGTTCAATGGTGGTGGTAGTTGTTGTTGTTGTTGTTGTTGTTGTTGTATATATTTGGCATTGAACATGTTGATGATGATCTGTATGGTAGAGTATGTTAATTATAGGGTCCAAATGGAAGCATGCACATCCCAACAACAATTTACATGTGCTGAACTTAATATGTATTACGTATCCGACCTGCACAATATAACTGATACAATTGGGGTGGTTGTATTCTGTCTCCCTGCTCGTCTATTGAGACATTTAGGTTGTGTCAAAGCCAAAGGTCATCATGTCTCACCTAGACAGTGACACAGGACCTGACACGAAGTTTTGACCTTATGGTCAAGAAGATTATACATTCATTACTCTGAGCAGCAGGCAGGTCAATGGTAAAAGAATCAGCACTTTCACAGGAAACCGGGTTCAAATCTGAAGTTACATAGTGCTGCTTTAAGATTCGAAATGTTGAATACAGTCGGGAACGGATTATTGGTAATGTTATTTTTACTTTTCTGATCTGGACGCATCAGCTGCAATTTTTACAGGTACAACAGGTAGCTTCGCGCCGCGTTGTGAGCTTGTAGAACTGCTATTTTCAATTTATACTAGTGGGTCCCGGAAAACGTCTAATTTATTTGTTGAGTTAAAAAGTTCAGGAACCACATCTAGCTGCTATATTACATAAAAAGTGTTATCAAATAGTATTAGCTGTCATAATCGACGTGACTAAATCATATTCGTAAACAATATTCAAAGATTTCAGATTTTATTTGACAGATTTATGTCACTCATATTTATTGCCCTTGACAATGAAAGGAGAAATCAGGTCAAATGTCCGCCAAATATGACAATATGACAAGTTGTGGCAACCCAAACATTACATGCCATTGACAATGAAGGGAAAATGTATTGTCATTTGTAGACAAGCAAATCACGGCTAACCAATCACATAAATTCAGTTGAGATGAAGTAAGATGTTTTTATCAAAGCACTGAGAAGTGCATAAAAAAACGATTTTGAGAAAAGTGATAAAAAAGGAACGGTTTCGCTGTCTTTTTCCACCTGACAGCGACAATTTCCGACAAACTATACAGATGATGACACATGAATAGTATCTGTCATCACCAGCTAATGTACAGTATGCGTGAATACATTAAGTTATCCTTCCTGTGTGACCCCGGACAGACATGATGCATCTCTCTGACTCTGTGATGCTGTGAGCTGGTTGTCATGGTAACGTGTCATCAGGTTACACACACACAGTGTCCCGTGTCACACTGACACCCTGCTCCACATACACAACATCATGTTGGAGTGTGTGTCTGTGTGTGTGTGTCACTGTGTGTTTAGTTTGAGCTGTGGATCGCTGTGTTTGTGTAGCGTGTGTGTAGTTGTGTTGAGTGTCAGTGTGTGTGTGTGCAGTTGTGTTTTATATCAGGGTTAGAGAGTTTGCATACTGTAACAGTATAGCAGTGTATCAATGTTTACGTGGATGTGTGTCGTCGTATTGCATTTCAGACTGTGAATAGTTGTGTTGTTGTAGTGTATGCATGGGGTTGTAGTGTGTGTTTGTGTTGTAGTGCGTGTGTGCGAGCGCGTGTGTGTGTATGGTAATTGTGTCTTTGTGTGTAGCAGTAGTGTAATAGTGTGCCAGTATAGTGTCGATGGCCGGTAGAATCAGATCTCAGGACGTTCAGACAGCTCTGCAGAGAGCCAAGACCAAGATCTCTAGTCTGGAACAACAGCTCTCTGTGAAGTAAGTTTAACATTCTGTTTATAGTCTGGAACAACAGCTCTCTGTGAAGTAAGTTTAACATTCTGTTTATAGTCTGGAACAACAGCTCTCTGTGAAGTAAGTTTCCCCTCGGAAATATATCGGGCAGAAACCTCTTATCTCCGTATTTAACTTTATTGTGTTTTTTTTCCTGTAAATTAATGCCCTACTTGATCACACTACAGCATCACATAAAAGCATAAAAAGTAGCAGATCTACAAGCTCGAAACGCAGTGTGAAGCGATGTGCTCTGAGCTTGTAGTTCTGCTAATTTAGCTATTTTTTTTATTTGAATCCTGAAACTAACAGTTTTGGCAGAGACCATAATCTAGTCTGGAACAGCAGCTCTCTGTGAAGTAAGTTTACGCTCTAGTTCATAAATTCATGTGTAACATGTATTATATAAATACATGTTTAACATGTATTTATGATAAGTTGTTTATTGGCCATAGACGTGAGTTCAACGCCTGCCTTGCTCAGAAACCTTGACTTCTGTTGCTGTGGTGTTGATATCAATCAATCAATCAATCATTCATTCATTCATTCATTCATACCTAATAGTAATAATTCATATCCTGCACCCCAGGAAGACTAGTGACCACTTTGTGGAAGCTAACAGGGATCCAAATAAATAACAAATTGCTAATTATATTTGCAATAATCTGTAATGGTATTTCGTGCATCTCTCCACAAGTCCACATGCACGTGAAGTAGCTAGGGTATTGGTGCGTCCGTGCGTGTGTGCGTGAACAAGATGACTTGAGAACAGATGGGCAGGTTTTTCATGAACCTTGGAAGGGAAGTAAGATCACTAGGCTCGGGAATGTCATGGACATGAACAATATCAATGTCAAAATGATAGAATCGGAAGAATAGGAAGGGACAGAAAGAACAACGTTGGAGCATCCCTAGTATCCCTAGTAGGACAGAAACACAAAAGTCCTGGTAGAATACAAAGCTAGTAGTACTCTGGTATTACTAGGGGTTTGGGGGGCGCTGTGTGTGTGTGTGTGTGTGGTCTTGTTTTGTTAAATATTTGTACAGATTAACTACAGCTAGTCTCGCTAATCTCCTGCTCACATACATTGTCCACATGTCCAGCTATATGAACTCATTCACTACAGTCCTAGCAGTCCTGACAGCTCTGCCACTGCAGGGAAACACACGTGTGAACCTTGAGTTACAAGGTTTGAGTTCTTGTGATGCAATAATAGGTGTTTATGAACACACCTAAACCTGTGTTTTTCTAGGATCTCATTTGTTGGAGTAGAAACACAGTACACATTTACTTTTGACTCTTCCAAGAATGGTGAAGATACAGTAGTACTGGCACAACGTTTCTGTTCAAAGCATATTTGAATAAATCCTACTTAGATATAAATGGCTTGCAAGTGTCCATGGTGTAAATGGAATAGTATAAACTGTGGAGGAAAATCCCTGATGCAAATTCCTTTCTTTTTTCTTTTTCAATAATCATTACTCGTCATGGTTTATGGCTTACCGGTACTGTGATATATACAGTGAGTAAAATGTTGTGAGAGTGTGCGCCGTAATAGTTGTGCTGTAGTCTGTGCATATTGTAAATGATTAATTCTGGTGGTTGTGTGTTTGCAGAGACGTCGGCTCAGAGAGTGAGGACGAACTGGTTCTGTCGACATGGACACACAGCAAAGAGCTCAGAGACTCTCTGGTGGACATGTATAAAGGTAGGACATACTGTACATACAGCTTGTGTACATGTTTGCTGGACATAACATACAGTGTGTGGACGACTGGACGTACACACATTAGGGCTGGGTTATATGACTTCAAAACTCACCTTTACCTTGACTATGATTAATGAATGATTTAATACTCAGTTTGTGCTCAATATTTCTTACACTCACTGCCCATAGTTTTCTGAAGAAGGCACAAGAAGGCCTGTGCTGTTAATATGCTAAACATAGGAGCGGTGAGCCCCAGTGCAGGCTATTAATTTTCTTCACAAAACACACAACCTACCAGTTGTAGTTGTCGGCTACCAGTACAAAATAACCAAATAAACATTAAATGCAGGAAGGTCAACTTCCACACACAACGTCAGGCTGACAAAGAAGCATTTGACAGTCTCATCATCATGTGTTGTAGGCTCATGCTGCACTGTGGCATATCACCAAGCCTCCTAAACATTGTTTGAGAATCAAATAATACGTTTATTGTTGCAGTTTAGCTAACCTGAGTGTCCTCCTCATCAATGGTACCGTAGCACAGAACTGTGCAGTAGGTCTTGTTATTCTGAAATGTGCAAATGGA
This sequence comes from Protomyctophum bolini, assembly GCF_963924005.1. Classification (NCBI taxonomy): domain Eukaryota; kingdom Metazoa; phylum Chordata; class Actinopteri; order Myctophiformes; family Myctophidae; genus Protomyctophum; species Protomyctophum bolini. Next base: position 20,133,868 of record NC_137876.1, read on the forward strand.
GAGGGACTTCCGTAATGGTGGGAGAAGTGTTTGACTTTGAACGCAAAGTGAATGTGACACTGGCACTGGCCACCCGCACCATGATAATGAACAGAAAGATATTAGGACTAACACTATATAATGTTGCAGTTAGTATCTACTCCTAAGGTTACCTGCTTGCATGGTGGTTGTTGACACCACTGAAGAGCACAGTGATGTGGATGCTGGTGTTGCCGCCATTGTTGATGAACTGAGTTAAGGGTTGGTTAAGTGTCTTGGAAATCCTCGACACAGGGCTAGGATCAATACGAAAATGATTTGTATTGAAACGTTTATATATTTTGTCCATGTTATAGCAGTAGAGTAGAGAAAGCTCCTATCAAGGCGTTTTGGTGTTTGACTTGTGGGTTTCCAGGGCGTGGCTTGATGGTACCCTATGCGGGTGATATGACCTGGGGTGTGAGCTTATTATGGGGTAGCAGTGCTTTGAGAGAGACCCACTGGACAGCTAGGAGTCAGTGTGCATCTTATGAAGAACAGTGGTTGCAGCAACTGTTCGACTAAAGGCCTATTCATAGTCTGGATGTTTGGTGGTGAGGTGACCACCGCTCCGGTGGTGAGCTGAAATAACGTTGAGCGGTGGTGAGTAAAAACAGAGAGAAGGGCTGGAATGGTGGCGGTGGTTTTCTCTTCACTGCGGCTCGTGACGTCATGTTGTAGTTCTGTGGTTTGGTTGGTCACCTCACCAACGAAAATCCAGACTATGTATGAGCCTTTAGTGATGGCATACTGCTGTAGGGTAAGGTCCTCATCCACCTCAATGTTTTTGAAAGGCTTCTTTGTATGATGTCTAGCTTCCTGAGAGCGGTCTGGACCTGGGCTTTGTATTGTCTCTGCCTGGGCGGCGGTGGCTCAGGGGTAGAGAGTGGCTGGATGGGAACCGCCAATTTGAACCCGGGCTCCCCCAGAGTTAGTGTCAAAGTGTCCTTGAGCTATAGACTCTGAACCCTTAATTGCTCCCGATGTGCAGGTTGGTGCCTTGCATGGTTTCCTCCGGCATCGGTGTGTGAATGTGTGTGCGTGAATGAGTCCATGTAATGCACAGTAAATGTAAAGCGCCTTGGATGAAGGCGCTATATAAATGCACCATTTACCATTTGCCTTTAGCATCAAGCTTGCTGGTCAGCTTACGCAGTGCTCCAAGATGTAAATATAATATTAATTGTGTATTATGTAGCGTAACTGTTGACATGAGTTTACTGCACGCAGTGAAGCATGAACTGCATGTTGTGTCAATCCACACATTCCGTCTTCATCCAACCAGTTGTTGCCTGTATGTCCTATAGTTATTATAATATATCACTGTATTGTCCATAAAAGCATTTTTTTTTTCTTGGCTAACATTCTACCGATATTTTTTTTTGTAAAAATAAATCTTGTTTAAACACAGCCCTCCTATGAGACACAGACTGAGTAGAAAAAAATAGTGCCAGTTTATCATGATTATTAGTGAGGACCTATTATATGAAGATAGGTTGAAAAGTGGTGAAGTGGTCCTTTAATTGTATTTAACCCATTCAGGATGGGAACCCCTTTTGGTGTTTTAAGCATTATGTTATACTTTAGCTGTTGACATAATGTCTACAAGACAATCTACAAGACAGATCTACAAGCTATAGGGTGGAAAAACAGTTTTTCAGATGGGGGTCCACAGCCAAAGACAGATAAGTATGGGGGTCCTTGACATGAAATAGTTTGAGCACCACTCAGAAAACGTTTTATTTTTTAGAATCAGCCTAAGTAGACATTCCACCACTGTGCATGAGTACCATTAAAGTGTTGTGGTAAGGTGGTTGTGGCTTCAGTCATGTGTAATTTGGTCCACTAGAGGGCACTCCTGTCCTTTCAAACACGATTTGGTCTTTGGTGAAGGAGTGGAACTTTTGTTCAAGTAAAGATCTTGTTCTGTAGAGACCGGGGATGTTTACACATGAGGATCATCTTAGTAATAATTACAATTGATTGTCTTTATTTATGACATTTTATAAGGTGATAAACTAATACATAATTATATGTGAATACATTGAATAAAAGACCAGACAATACATATTACATCCTATAAAAGCGACGTCCAATAGAGTGTTAGCAGAAGGAAAATGTGTCCTTCAAAAGAAGTGAGGTTAAGGTACACTGGTTTTCAGCGTATGGTCCCTGAGGGAGAGGGTTCCAGGGGGTCCCCATTGTAAATGATTGATAGTTAGGAACCAAATGGACCCTTACGGGCCTGCACGTTCATATGATCTTACCCTGTAGGACAGGCATTAGCCTCAAAGCATAATTGCCTAAGTCATGTTTTCAGAAAATAAGAAGAATCACTCTCTAGCCTAATTCATCTCTTTGACATAGGCGTTTGTTTTATTATTATTATCTTTTCAATAATTGCTAAAGTCATATGTATCTGCTTTTATTTACATTTACCTCTCCTATCACTGCTGATTCATTTATTGGCTACTGTATACATTATGTTATAATTAGGTCTTCAGCCTCAGAAAGCTTGTTCAATTCCAGTCATCTCTTTACCTTTAGGCAGAGGATGATTTTACAATACAGGCATTCTGATGCTGAAGAGTGAAGCATGGTGAATGAGCAGGGCTGAAAGAATAGAGTTAGGCAAATATCACAATTTGGCCAAGATATGACTTAGGCAATTACTGTATGCTACAAGGGTATAACTTGTAGGGCTGTAAGTAACCAATAACGATGAACACATTTTTACTTGATGATTAATTGACACACAAATAATTGCGATTAACAAGTTAATTGCGTTTGTCCTTGAACATTATTGCGTTTCTGTCGTTTAAAAAAGAAAAATTATTTCTGTTTGGATTTTAAGGGCTTCTTAAACAAAAGTAGCACAGATCAGATATGAAGATGATGATGATATGATACTTAAAAACATGAATAGTGTAATTAGCTGATGTTTTTGAGCTTGTAGATCTGCTATTTACACTATTTTTGAAAATGATTGATTTGGAATATAAAAAATGAATCATTTTGATGATTATGCAAAAACATGATTGTGATTATCTCGGATAATTGCGATTAGGCGACAGACCTGTGACAGACCTACTAACTGGATTGACTTAACAGCTTCATGTTGGACTGTTAGTAGGGCTGTCACAGTTATTACATACGTCTAATCGCAATCGTCTGAGATAATCACAATTCGTTTTGCATAATTGTCAATCGTTTCAATGCCAAACTTTTCAAAAATAGCAGAAATAGCAGATCTACAAGCTTACAGATCAGAGATCAGCTTGTAGATCAACTGCATTTGCTATTTCGTACGTTTTCTTTTGGAAGGAAAAGATCATTCAAAATGATTACTGTGTCAGTGATCAAGTAAGTTTTATAGATTTGAGTTATTTGAGTTAAAGGCAAACAGAAATACAAATTGTAACGTTTCAATCATTAATCACAATGATTTGTGTGTCAATTAATCGTCAGCTTAAACTTGCAATCGTGACAATCGAGACAGTGTGTCCAGTCCATGACGTCAGTCATCAATGACGTATCGATGATTCTGACCTCCTCCAACGCCACGCCCCCTCAGCTCACCCACCCTCGCCTCGCCACACGCTTTTCTGTAAAGCGACATTGAGTACGTAGAGAAACGCTGTATAAATTGTATGTATGGATTAATTTAGTATTATGCCAGTTCATATCTGTGCAAGGTTTAAGCTTGGTTTGACTGCCATTCACTTCCTAAGAGAGGCAAGTCACTTCCTAAGGTAGTCACTATAGTCAGCCAAACGGGTAGTGAAGATGTCATGTATATACTACAGTCTTCTACGCCCAAATGTGTACAGTATTAGTAGATGTCCCGATACTGTATCCGTATTGGAAAAGTATCGGATCGGCCCTTATTTGTCATATCAGGTCATATCGGTATCTGCAAATATGCCAGTCTAACCACCGATCCGACACAGGGGTAAGGGGCTGACAATAAACACTATTCCTGGTCGGTGGACTTCCAAATAAGATCTTTTTTCTTATTGTATTTTAATGGTATCGGTATTTGGTATCGGCTAACACAGAAATTGTGCTATCGGATCAGAAAGTGTATCAGGACATCCCTAAGTATAATTGTGCAAAATCTTTGTGTGTGTGTGTGTGTGCGTGTGTGCGTGTGCGCGTTTGTATAGTTCACATATCTTGAGTACCGATCGTCTTTGAAGTCAGCGCGCACATCTTGCGCATACAAGTGTACGTGGTGTCCATGCAGCAGCCAGTCTGTTGGATAGGCGGTTGGCCAGAATCACCCATCCGACTATGTCCATATTATATAGACACGCATACAGTACAGAGATCAGGAGAGCTGATTATAGATCACATAATGCATCTTATCTATACATATGTACGGATAATGTGTAATCTATTGCCAGTGAATAAATGCATGAATATATCTAAGAATGTAACTGACTCAGACTGTACAGACTGATATGAGACTGATGTACAGTGTCGGCCTGCCTTCAACAGTATACGGGTAACATGTATAGTCTATCAGTGCTGTAGCCTAGGTTTTTTCATACTGTATACAGTACCATAATGATTCACTGCACAACGTACAGTATAGGCTACACTTTTGCGCGTGCCTGTCAATGGATGAAATGATTAGCATTTAGCAGACGGTATACGCCTTCCACAAATAACTTCGGCACGGCATACTACTGTATATACTGTAGATATCATGTAACGGTGGAACACACACCACGACTGCAGTCTATCAACAGTGAAAACTGTTACGGCAGATATCCTTAACACACAATAATGTCCATACACACTGTGTAGTGCACTGTATATGCAGTGGGTGTGTGTGTGTGTGTGTGTGTGTGTGTGTGTGTGTGTGTGTGTGTGTGTGTGTGTGTTTCCTCTCAGCATTTAAGTCAAGCCTCAGTTTCTTGTCTGTTTAACTGTGTGTGTGTGTGTGTGTGTGTGTGTGTGTGTGTGTCTAAGGCTAAGCTAACATTTTGCCGCGGGTATAATCTAATGTGTAAACTGTCTCGCGGGGGACATGAAGGATCACATATAGACCGTTACCCTCAGCTCTCTGACTCCGCAAACAAAATGGGCACCGCGCTAAAGGAGCGGCACTAGTGTATACGTGATTTCATTCGGTTGGAATAAGCGTTGGGTGGTTCTGTATTCCGATAGTAAAATTAGACAGAAAAATGCTGAAAATGTTATTTTTCGGTTTTTATCCAATCTGAAGAGAGAATGCATTCAATACAGGATAATTAACCCATTTAGACCTGAGAACTGATTCTACAAAATGTCTCAACCTTTTTCATGTCGAGGATCCCAAAATTATATGTATTTGGCCGCAAACTCGCATCCGAAAATATGTTGTTCCAGGGATCTCCCCAGAAGAGTTTTGAGTTAAAAACGTTCGCTCTGAAAGAACATTATCAAAGATTTGCGACACATTTTCAAGTTTCTTTTCAAAAATAGCTAAAGTATAACATAATGAAGGCTTAAAACACCATGGGTTAATAAGGGAAACTGGAATTGACAAAATTGTAACTGTAAATTACTATACAATTGAAGCTGATAAATGGCTACTAGTGACGCGCGGGCAAGGTGAGCACAGACTCCATGGCAGGGTGAGGTGAGCACAGTCTCCATGGCAGGGCAGGGTGAGCACAGACTCCATGGCAGGGTGGGGTGCAGCCATTATGAAAGACAAACCTAACCGGCACATCCCCAATGGATACTCTCTCCTGATCGGCAAAATTGGCAAGCCACCTAAATAAATATGTTCCGTTGACTAAAGAGCCAGAGGGACAGGGAGAGCCCTGTTACTGAATAAACATTATACTAGCAGTGATTGAGACAAAAACTGAATAAGTAAACACTTACCAACACTCCTCTGAAACAGGTTGATGACTACAAGTATTTGGGTTCATATACAGTATATCTTCTTCACAAAAGGACTAGGAAGGACTAGGAAGGGTGTGGCCTGTTCAGCCTGCAATGACATGCATGAGATTTGGTCATCCCAGCTTAGTAAGAGTTTCAAAGTAAAAATATTTAGGACGACCGTTGAGCCGATTCTACTCTATGGCTCCGAGACATGGACACTCTCTTGGAAGAGCCACCCATCGACTTCTCTAATGTACGGCAACCTTCGTTCAACTGTGAGGGTCCATGTCTCGGCCCCATACAGCAGTACTGACTCCACTGTGAGGGTCCATGTCTCGGCCCCATACAGCAGTACTGACTCCACTGTGAGGGTCCATGTCTCGGCCCCATACAGCAGTACTGACTCCACTGTGAGGGTCCATGTCTCAGCCCCATACAATACTGACTCCACTGTGAGGGTCAATACAGCAGTACTCCACTGTGAGAGTCCATGTCTCAGCCCCATACAGCAGTACTGACTCCACTGTGAGGGTCAATACAGCAGTACTGACTCCACTGTGAGAGTCCATGTCTCAGCCCCATACAGCAGTACTGACTCCACTGTGAGGGTCCATGTAGCAGTACTGACTCCACTGTGAGGGTCCGTGTCTCGGCCCCATACAGCAGTACTGACTCCACTGTGAGGGTCCATGTAGCAGTACTGACTCCACTGTGAGGGTCCGTGTCTCGGCCCCATACAGCAGTACTGACTCCACTGTGAGGGTCCATGTAGCAGTACTGACTCCACTGTGAGGGTCCGTGTCTCGGCCCCATACAGCAGTACTGACTCCACTGTGAGGGTCCATGTCTCGGCACCATATATACAGCAGTACTGACTCCACTGTGAGGGTCCATGTACCTGCGAACAGCCGCCATGTTGGAGGTCTTCTCCCATGTCAGACATTTCCACACTACAGTGATGATGAGGTCATGGTCAAAGTGGCTGATGGGAGACGAAGTTCCCTCTGAGAGAGAGTTATGGACTACATGTGATCCCTATCAGTTCTAAGACATATAGACACACACACACACGCTGGTAGGTAAACAACACAGCAGCCACTGTGTTGAACTCCAGCCTGGGATCAAATAAAATACACATCAAATGTTTAGATTTGAGGGGGGGAACAAAATACAAGGAGTTTCTCCCGTTAGCATGATTTTAGTTATCTTTCTCCCTCTCTCTCTTTCTCCTCTATCTCTTTCTCTATCCCTCTCTCTTGCTCTCCTTCTCTATCTCTTTATCTCTGTCTCTGTTTCTCCGTCATGGCTTTATCTCAGTCACAGACGTCTCTAGGCGATGTATTCGTATTGTTTTCTTTGCACTGTGTGTGTGTGTAAGTGTGTGTGCGTGTGTGCATGCGTGCGCGCACGTGCGCACGTGTGCACACGTGCCATTCTTCTTTGCCGACTAAAACTGGAACAGCACACGACTCAAATCCGTCGTCTGGTCTCGCCGCTCTCCCAAAACAAACACATTGTGTGTTCCATATGGAGCCAAGCGGTACAGTCCTGACTAAACACTGTATTCACTATAACCATAATACTAACGTTAATCACAGTACAGTCTGGTCCACTCCCTTCAATCACCTCTTTCTCTTTTTTTCCCCCTGTCTGTTTTTTTGCTGTTGCTTTTTACCCCTTTTTTTTCCTCGTTTCTCGTTTATGCCAGTTGATTCCTCCCCACACACACTTCTGTGTGTCTTGTCGGTTGTCACTGCTGTCGTAACCACCTGCCAGTGAGGAGGAGGAGCCCCCAGCGGGAGGACGACGTAGACGTAGAGCCTCCCGTCCCACTCCTCCTCCCGTCCACCCAACCCTCCCCTCCCTGCAGACAGGTGCCGTCTCAAGCCCGTATAGGAGGAGTATACGTGCAGTGAGAAATATCCCCGGCCTCCCTCCTCAGATCACGGGCCAACTGTGCTCGACAAAGCCTGATCGTCATGATAGTCATGACTCACTGGCCCCTCTTAACTGGACTTAACACACTGACTCACTTGTCCACTAAATGGATTGTATTTCACTTTATTTCCTCCTAACTAGACATCACAGCAACTGATCATGTGCACTCCTCCTCTCTTGTGTGCCGCATATCGTCATTATTTTGTAGTGTTGTTTAGACACAAATTAAAAGTTCAAGGATTGTTTCAAATATGCTATTAGTGTTGCAGAAGTATAGGTCGGTAGTGGCTTATTTATTGCCGGTAACATGTGGGTGTCTGTCCCCGTTACATTGCGCTAGACCCCTGGGAGATGGAGCTATCCCCGTTACATTGCGCTAGACCCCTGGGAGATGGAGCTATCCCCGTTACAATGCGCTAGACCCCTGGGAGATGGAGCTATCCCCGTTACATTGCGCTAGACCCCTGGGAGATGGAGCTATCCCCGTTACATTGCGCTAGACCCCTGGGAGATGGAGCTATCCCCGTTACATTGCGCTAGACCCCTGGGAGATGGAGCTATCCCCGTTACAATGCGCTAGACCCCTGGGAGATGGAGCTATCCCCGTTACAATGCGCTAGACCCCTGGGAGATGGAGCTATCCCTGTTACAATGCGCTAGACCCCTGGGAGATGGAGCTATCCCCGTTACAATGCGCTAGACCCCTGGGAGATGGAGTCTATCCCCGTTACATTGCGCTAGACCCCTGGGAGATGGAGCTATCCCCGTTACAATGCGCTAGACCCCTGGGAGATGGAGCTATCCCCGTTACATTGCGCTAGACCCCTGGGAGATGGAGTCTATCCCTGTTACATTGCGCTAGACCCCTGGGAGATGGAGCTATCCCCGTTACATTGTGCTAGACCCTATGGGAGATGTAGCTATCCCTGTAACAATGCGCTAGACCCCTGGGAGATGGAGCTATCCCCGTTACAATGCGCTAGACCCTATGGGAGATGGAGCTATCCCTGTTACATTGCGCTAGACCCCTGGGAGATGGAGTCTATCCCCGTTACAATGCGCTAGACCCCTGGGAGATGGAGCTATCCCCGTTACATTGCGCTAGACCCCTGGGAGATGGAGCTATCCCCGTTACAATGCGCTAGACCCCTGGGAGATGGAGCTATTCCCGTTACAATGCGCTAGACCCCTGGGAGATGGAGCTATCCCCGTTACATTGTGCTAGACCCTATGGGAGATGTAGCTATCCCTGTAACAATGCGCTAGACCCCTGGGAGATGGAGCTATCCCCGTTACAATGCGCTAGACCCTATGGGAGATGGAGCTATCCCTGTTACATTGCGCTAGACCCCTGGGAGATGGAGTCTATCCCCGTTACAATGCGCTAGACCCCTGGGAGATGGAGCTATCCCCGTTACATTGCGCTAGACCCCTGGGAGATGGAGCTATCCCCGTTACAATGCGCTAGACCCCTGGGAGATGGAGCTATCCCCGTTACAATGCGCTAGACCCCTGGGAGATGGAGCTATCCCCGTTACATTGTGCTAGACCCTATGGGAGATGTAGCTATCCCTGTAACAATGCGCTAGACCCCTGGGAGATGGAGCTATCCCCGTTACAATGCGCTAGACCCTATGGGAGATGGAGCTATCCCTGTTACATTGCGCTAGACCCCTGGGAGATGGAGTCTATCCCCGTTACAATGCGCTAGACCCCTGGGAGATGGAGCTATCCCCGTTACATTGCGCTAGACCCTATGGGAGATGGAGCTATCCCTGTTCTCTATCGTGTTCGAGACTGGCTCTCCACTACATATTATTCAATATGTACGGGAACTGACCCCACAGGGCAGTGTTCATGGATATCTCTTTAAGACACATCATCTATGGTGGCCCTGCCCAGATGCCAATCAGCGGGCTATTTAAGCCCCATCTGTGCAGTGCCACTTCGATTTTTTGATTTCCACGAGAGCAGACGTTTCGTGTATCTCAGCAGTTTTGACACTATTAAAACAATATATATATAAATATATATATTTAGAACATGAAGCTGCGTGGCACACAGTCCACTTACCTAGGTAAGAAGAGAGCCGGTCGTCCTGACGACTCCTCTCTGGGCGCTGCGTAGCTCCACAACAACAACAACAACAGCAACAAGCTGAGTGCCGAATCTGTCTTGCGGAGGAAGCCTCAGACTTGTCCGTGCGACCGCTCCTTGGTGAAACCTGCATCGTCGGGGGAAACCTTGGAGACGGCGTTCGGTCCGTGCGTCCAACCCTTGGTGAAACCTGCTCGTTGGGGGAAACCTTGGGTCGGCGTTCGGTGTGGCCAGAGGGTCCAGGTGTGAAGCCAACCACGTTGGTAGATCCTTGGTTCCCTGGCTGCAGAAGCGCTGTGAGACCCCGAGCGAAACCGACCTCGCCGGTGAACCTCCTGGTTGATCATCGCGGCTGTACACCGTTGCGGCGGATAGCGGGGTAGAACCCAGAGGAGCTGACCTAGTCGGCGCCTACTCTGAGGCCATCTACGTTCGCTGACCGTTGCCGCTGCGGCCCGGCCAGACCACACGGCAGAGTGTAAACAAACAATTCCAGCGTGTTCCAACTTCCTCATTGACAGGTTGACATGAGCGTCATAGTGTAGGAGGTATGCCCATCAGGGACGGCTGCCCAGACTGCACTGTGCCTTATGGTTCACAAGAGGGCGGTGTGGCTCAAAGATCAGGAGACAAAAACTCCTGATGACCCACCGTGTTAGGCGCTGCAATTAAATTGCTTACTCTGTCACAATTGGTTCTGGTTAATATATACTTTATGCTTATAAGTATGATAAAGGCTACAACAACACACTATGCATGTGGACTTGTAGGCCGACTGGAATGATATACAAAAGTTTGGAAGCCTCCAGTGTGCTTAATGTCAGATTGTTTTGGGCTAGAGCGCCTCAGAGCGGCTGAGCAGTTTTATGTACAACCTCTTCCAGAGGTCCATAACTCTGCTGGTGACACAAAACAAACTGTGGACATTGATTTGGTATGGACTCTGTCCTAACAAAGAGAGAGCACACAGAGAATCCGTGTCATGGGGATGTCTTAGGGTAACATGTTGCCTTGATTCATTTATGCAGCATTGTGAGATTCTGCAAAGGGTAGATTATGACCCCTCACGTTCAAGCAATTACTATGTGCCCACTCCCTGTTGAGCACAGTCCGAACAGTTAAAATATGGGGTACAATACAAGATGTATACATATATGTATATATAGGTACACATATAGTAAATAATATATAGGTATACATATGAATATATCTATATAGAGACAAGAGGAGATAGAAATAGCAGGGGTTTCTCAGGCTGCATGTGGAGCTCACATGCCCACAGAGGAGGGCCATGACCAGGGGGTTCCTGCGGGGGCCCTGGTATGAGGACCCCGCCCCCGGTACGAATGGTCTCATCCTTCCAGCTGAAGCTGGAGGGGCCATGGCGGCCTGTTTTTAGAGGCAAAAGACCAGTCGTTTCCACTGACAGACTAAAATGTCCCATAAAAATTACATTTTTATGTGAACGTGGATGCTATTTGTATACAGCTGTGACTCTGTCTCCAAGACATTTAATTCTCAAGGGAGACAAATAAAGCACCCGATGTAGTATGAATCCACCCATCGAATGCACAGGAATTACTATAAATGTCTCCCATCGTAAGGGCCCAGACTGCGTAATTCGCGCAGTCTGGGAGCTCAGAATTACCTGAATTACTGAACTTTCAAAGACTACCTTGAACCTTGTCCCAGGTTGGCAGAGCTGGGTGAGCTAAGCTCAGGCTATGGCCCCACCTCTTTCCTGCCCTGCCTGGTATGGACAGGTCTGTAAAGAAGGATTTAGTGAAAGTTTTCTGTGAGACTACTTACGAGTGTCAGCAGCCTATTAATGCACTACAGTGTGCAGTTTAGGGAGCGAGCGTTGACTCGCCCTCTCGGGTTAGCTGTTGTCTCGTTTGTAGGTGAGACTAACAACATTCCTTGGGGTCAGACGGCCATTAGCGCACACTATACAGGGTATGGTTTATTGTTTATTGAATGGATCCCCATTAGCTGATGCCGAAGCGACAGCTAATCTTTCTGGGGTCCATATGAAATAGACATACAAAAAGTACATGAATACATGTATTGTGGTTGTTGCGCCAGCTTACACGCCGGTGATGTAGTTCGGTATTGTGGATCTGGGTTCAGTGACACAAACAGAACGGGCTGGGTCAGTCGAATGTTTCCCTTTATGTTGGGCAGTCATCATAGTGCACTATACTGTCGTATTTCTGGCGAGGCGTCAGCTCACGCGACAGTGGTGTAGTTCTGTCACAGACAGGACATGCTGTGTCTGTCCGATGTTTGGTAACACAGACATGACATGCTGGGTCTGCCAGGAAGTATGCCTGAATCTCAGCCATTGTCACACTATAGGGCGTATTGCTGACGGGGTCAGCTCATGCGTCCGTGTAGTGGGGTAGTTCTGTCACAGACAGGACGTGCTGTGTCTGTCCGACGTTTGGTTGAAGGCAAATTACGCAGGCATTATAGCGCACTATACTGTCGTATTGCTGGCGGGGCGCCTGCTTACGCGACCGTGGTGTAGTTCGGTCTGTGGATCTGGTTCCCCAGTGACACAGACATGACATGCTGGGTCTGCCAGGAAGTATGCCTGAATCTCAGCCATTGGCACACTATACGGCGTATTGTTGACGCGGTCAGCTCATGCGTCCGTGGTGTAGTTTCGCGGTGGAGCCGGGCTCAGTGACACAGCAGAGCGTGCTGTGGCTGTCGGGCAGAGCACACGATACAGTATACAGTGTGTCACGGCGAGCCGTTTACACACCTAGGTGTGACTCTGCGGAGTAGAATCCAGTTACCGGTCTGAAACCACAGAGAAAGCTCTTCTCATCCAGAGAAGTCACGAAGTCGTGGCTATCTAGGCGCAGCTAGCCAACAACAACAGCAACAAGACTGAGTGCCGAATCTGCCTCGCAGAGGAAGCCCCAGTCTTGTCCGTGCGTCCGCTCCTTGGTGAAACCTGCTCGTCGGGGGAAACCTTGAGACGGCGTTCGGTCCGTGCATCCGCTCCCTGGTGAAACCTGCTCGTCGGGGGAAACCTTGAGACGGCGTTCGGTGTGGCCAAAGGGTCCCAAGTGCGAAGCCGACCTCGTTGGTGGAGCCTTGGTTCCCTGGCTGCAGAAGCGCTGTGAGACCCCGAGCGAAACCGACCTCGTCGGTGAACCTCCGGGTTGATCATCGCGGCTGTAAACCGTTGCGGCGGGTAGCAGGGTAGAACCCAGAGGAGCTGACCTAGTCGGCGTACTCTGAGGCCATCTACGGTCGCTGATCGTTGCCGCCGCGGTCCGGCCGGACCACACGGCAGAGAGCGTAAACAAACAATTCCAGGGCCAACCGGCGGGGTGTTGCTAGAGGTGCTCAGCACACCGAGCCCACTCCTCAGTCCTGACAGTTCAGGGAACCCAGCCCCCACATGCTGTCTCTCGAGACAGTGGCGGTCAATTCAGGTGGACCCCTGAGTAGGTTCCACCATGTCATGGGTTGTATCTCTCTCGAGGTCGTCCTCAGACGAGCCCTCCATTGTCGTTTCCGGTGATCCTGGTTCTCCATCTGGCCAGTTTGTTGATACTTTGCGCTCCTGCGTCGTTCTTGAGTACATCCACGGATGTTGGCGTGGGAGGTCCTCGTGACCGGTGCCCGTTTGTTGGATCCCACAGCACTAGTTTGCTGGCTGGCATCTCTTGGCAGTTGAGCCAGCTGGTGCCTCCGCCCCTTAGGGCTGAGGGAGACCACGGTGCACTGCGTCCCCCCGGAATATGCGGCCAGGCATTATCGGTCCTTTACGGTCAGGCACTATGCAGGCGTGTTGCTGACAGTGTCAGTTTACATGTATGTAAACGTGTGACAAGACTGTCAGGGGGGAGCAGAACCACCAGAAGGGTGTATTACGGCATGGCTGTTAAGCGCCTGGGTGTAACTGTGTGGGGGAAACTGGTTGTCGGAGCCACGGAGTGAGCTCCCTCCTCGTCCAGGGGTAATGGGCTATGCCGGTGACCTTGTGACACGGCGGACCACTGTCCCACACAAGGGCAACACGAGGATCACCCAGCTACTGAAGGGTGCTCGCACATTAGGTCGGCAGCCCCCCCACGGGAGGTAGTACTGTCTGCCTTGCGGCATGAGCCAATTAAGCGTGGACACTTGGGTGGCTTCTCGCAGGACAGCATTCTTGTTGTTAGCAGTGTCAGCCACAAGAATGTCCCTATCAGCGCATGAAGGAGGCTGCCACTTCCTACATGGCAATGGTTAGGTGGTGCTGGCACCAATCCCTGCATTCTATGTCATACGGCCTGATCGGAGTACGAGCCAGTCAGCCTGTTGAGTTGCACCCTTCCCACCCTCCCAAGCAGGGTGGTGAAGCAGGATTGCAGTCACGGTTGGGCCCTGTCAGGGCCTCTAATGGGCCAAACTGGTTTAAGCAGATGGCCTCCAAGACTGGGCTCCCTCATTGGGTTGTGAAACAATCTAGCAGGCATATAGGTGGGCAGGGATGTGGGCACAATCCGTGCAGGGCCTTGTGGCCCGTGCACTGGTGACGAGATGTCCCTCTATCTGAGATCTGTGTGACGGACTCTGTGTCGATGCCGTCCGCATTTAGCAGGTTATGCCAGTGCGGTATCCATGTGACAGCCAGCACCCTCCTCACTGAGTGTGCTGGGCTCCGCATCAGGACACGGCTTCAACAGTCTGTTGGCCTACTGTCCGACGGGCTGACTTGAGCGGGAGTGCAGGACTGCAGACTGCAGTAACCTGGTACATTTCCCTGATTTGCACCCTGGTGCTCAGAGAAGCTCAGGTTAGGGCCCCACCAGTCCTGTGTGGGGGCCAGGCCGTTAGCCCGGGAGGCTCTATGATGAGCCCCCTTATAATCGTTTAGTCAGTGAGCCTGACATGCTGTCACTCAAGACAGCAGTATCATATAGTCACGTCTGCAAGGAGAAATGTGGGAGTTGCGAGCGCTGTCAACCCATAACACGCTCGGCCGGGTGATGGAGTAGTTTTACACCTCGACCCAACCTTCTCCCCAAGGTTCTCTCAGGGGCACATCTCAATCAGGCGATTGAGCTCTGTCCTCTCTTTACATGCAGACGGATGAAGTGTGCAGACAGAGCTGGTCACCCACTCTGCCCCGCTAGAGCGTTGGAGTTGTATGTCAGGGCCACACGTAGGCCCACAACATGACGGACCAGCGCTTCGTGTGTTTTAGCAGGGGTGCTCGGGTAGACCATGGCGAAGGCTGGACTGTCCCACCGGATCACAGGGGTGATCCAACAGTGCCAGTGTCGCCTGGAAGGCGGGGACACTCTGCCCATGGGACGACAGCCCCCTGGTTGCTGTAGAATGGTGTATCTCTGACAGAGATCTACACAGCAGTGACATGGGCGACTCTGTCTACATTCACCCTGTCCTACCGATGGAACGTGGTGGCATCCACTCCCCCTGTGGGAGTCGCTCCTGCGTGCTACCCAGCGGTAGGGTCACCGGCACCTTGACCGGTCAGGTCGGCCGGACATCTGACGGGCTGGCTTGAGCAGCCCTTCACCCCGGTGGTCACTGGCCTAGCATCGTGCTGGGCCAGCTGAGCCTAGGGGGCGTCTTGCGCCTAGGCCACGAGTATTACTTACTCGGTATGAATACTGAAGTTTTGGAGCATTTTGGGCAAGCGCCTGTGACTCATGGCGCTCACCACTTATAGGCTCGGATGGAATTCAGGTTAAACTGCCTCGGGCTGCCGCGGGGGCAGCTGGTCTGCTTATTTCCTCGCGGTGTGTCTTATAGAGTTCCCGTACATATTGAATAATATGTAGTGGAGAGCCAGTCTCGAACACGATAGAGAACGGAGGGTTACACTCTCTGTAACCCAGGTTCTCTGAGTGGAGAGACTGGCTCTCCACAAAAGAGCCGCTCCGAAATTCGTGTCAATCAAGAATTAATCGAAGTGGCACTGCACAGATGGGGCTTAAATAGCCCGCTGATTGGCATCTGGGCAGGGCCACCATAGATGATGTGTCTTAAAGAGATATCCATGAACACTGCCCTGTGGGGTCAGTTCCCGTACATATTGAATAATATGTAGTGGAGAGCCAGTCTCTCCACTCAGAGAACCTGGGTTACAGAGAGTGTAACCCTCCGTTACATTGTGCTAGACCCTATGGGAGATGGAGCTATCCCTGTTACATTGCGCTAGACCCCTGGGAGATGGAGCTAGCCCCGTTACATTGCGCTAGACCCGGATTGCCCGGAGTGCCACACCTACCATCAGCTCAACAGAGCAGAGCTCAACTTTATCAGTATTGTGATCATGGATATACAGCACTCGGTACACTATAACAAACAGTGAGTGGCAGTGCGTCGATCATGTGGGCCATGCCATGCTGCATTCCCAACGTGCATTGTGTGGGGCAAGCCATTTAGGAATGCATGCCTCGTGTTTTGTCTCTTTTTTATTGTAAGTCTCTTGTTTTGTTTGTTTGTATGTTTCTGCAATTTTTTCCCATCTGTAACGTACTGGTTAATCATTCAGATAATAATAAACCGATGTTTAAAAAAAGGAACGCATGCCTCACACGATTGATGCAACAATAACACCCGTTGTATCGGTTGTCGGAGTACCAGTATAGCCTGTACTGAAATCACACAAAATATGGACACGGCTGATGATGTCAGCGCCTCAGATGGCTGATGTATAACGTCAGCCAAGAGCAGGATCAGTGAGAGAGAGAGATGGAGGGATAGAGATATAGGGAGAGTGAGACGATTTAATTTTCAACCTTGCAAATTGTCTGTCTGTCCGTCTGTCTTAACCCATTTAGGCCTGACGTCAAATTTAAAAAAAGTCTTCTGAATGATGACAATTTTCTGAAAGTGGTGCTCAATGTTTCATGTCAATACATGTTCGCTCTGCAAGAACATGTATTAAAATATTTGAGCCACATTTTCAAAAGAAATCACAAATAGCAGACCTACAAGCTCATAGCGCGGCACCGAGTGCCGCGCTGTGAGCTTGTAGATCTGCTATTTTTCAACAGCTAAAGTATTTATGCTCCTAGTGAAGAAATACTGTCCAGTACTAGCTCTGGAAGTGGATGGCCAGATTCACATCACACAAGCACAATACACAGACGCATGCACACACACACGCCAGTCGCCACGGACGCACGCGCACACACACACACACACACACTGATCGTTCAGTCTTTGTCATGGTTCATGTAGCAGAGCAAGGGTTATGTACACACACACACACACTCACAGAAACAATGATTACTGACATGTTATAACGCGAGACCCTTACATTGTTGGGCATGTGCAAACACAACTCTGTGCGTGCGTGTATATGTGCGTGTGTGTGTGTGTGCGCACGTGTTCCTATGGAAAGCAAATAACATGTCCTTAACCCCCTCAACAGGAACACACACACACACACCAACTGTTCAAACAGAGAGATTGTGAGTTCTGTGCATTTTTCTCCTGTTGGAGAACCTTGCTTTCCTGATGTTTCCCCTCTCGGCTGTCCTACTGTCTGTCTCTCCTACACTGTCTCCCTCTCAGCATGTCCTACTGTCTGTCTCTCCCACACTGTCTCCCTCTCAGCTGTCCTACTGTCTGTCTCTCCCACACTGTCTCCCTCTCAGCATGTCCTA
Organism: Protomyctophum bolini; assembly: GCF_963924005.1. Classification (NCBI taxonomy): domain Eukaryota; kingdom Metazoa; phylum Chordata; class Actinopteri; order Myctophiformes; family Myctophidae; genus Protomyctophum; species Protomyctophum bolini. Next base: position 20,151,453 of record NC_137876.1, read on the forward strand.
CTGTCTGTCTCTCCTACACTGTCTCCCTCTCAGCATGTCCTACTGTCTGTCTCTCCTACACTGTCTCCCTCTCAGCATGTCCTACTTTCTGTCTCTCTTACACTGTCTCCCTCTCAGCTGTCCTACTGTCTGTCTCTCCTACACTGTCTCCCTCTCAGCATGTCCTACTGTCTGTCTCTCCTACACTGTCTCCCTCTCAGCATGTCCTACTGTCTGTCTCTCTTACACTGTCTCCCTCTCAGCTGTCCTACTGTCTGTCTCTCCTACACTGTCTCCCTCTCAGCTGTCCTACTGTCTGTCTCTCCTACACTGTCTCCCTCTCAGCTGTCCTACTGTCTGTCTGTCTCTCCCACACTGTCTGTCTCTCAGCTGTCCTACTGTCTGTCTCTCCTACACTGTCTTCCACTCAACTTTCATCTGTCACTGGACAATAAGTTAACCCCTTAAACTTAAGTCTTAGTGAAACCAAGTTGTAAATAATACTTGCCCGTCCCCCCCTACACCAAATCTGTTTGCCAGAACTAGCCAATCTACATGCTTGTAGGTGAGCTACAGAATAATGAGCTTGTGGATTTTGACGAATGTTCCCCAGAATAGGGATCCTGTGGTAAATGTAACATTTGATGCAGTATGTCACTGGAAAAGAACGAAATAAACAAAAGTGTTTTGTGGTTAAATTTAAATAGCTATGTAAACATAGCCTAAAATTAATATTTATATGAATGCAGCCAATTAACTAACAAGCTTCCACCTTAATTGACAGTCTCTCCATCCATCCATCCATCGATCACTCACTCACTCACTCGCTCACTCACTCACTCACTCACTCACTCACAGGCGTGTGTTGAAGTTCTTCTCTCTGTGATCTTGTAGATTTAATGACCAGCTGAGAGGCTCTGCATAGTAATCAGCACGGAACTGTGTGTGTGTGTGTGTGTGTGTGTGTGTGCGTGTGCGCGCATGCGTCTATGATTCTGATAGAGAGATAAGATATTCTGAGGTTGATCTCTGTTCTCGGCATGTGAACATTTACATATGAGCTTGTCCGCTCTGCAAACACTAGTGCTAGCGTGTTAGCTAGTTAGCATCCGTCCGCTGTCAATGAGCGTGTCACTGATTAATTTACACTGCTCTCTATAGCTCTCTCTCTCTCTCTCTCTCTCTCTCTCTCTCTCTTAATAATACTCCAGCTGGGTGATTATTATATCCTCATAGGAATCCAAGACCATTGATATTGTTGCTGTCAGGCCTCATATCTCCATATTCTAACTTTTTGTGGGGGGGGTTTGTGTGTGTTTTTGTAAATTAACACCCTACTTGTCTTGATCATACTACATCGTCACACAAAAGCATCAAAAGTCGCAGTTCCACAAATTGTAGATCTGCAACTTTTGAATTTGAATCCTGAAAGGTAACAGACATGAGGTTTCCACCCGACAGAGATGATATGAGATTAGGGCCTGTATTTTGCGTGTCTTAAGTACCAGGTCTTATTCCCTAACTTGAGTAAACTAAAGACCCTGAGGCGTGATCAATGCCATTTGGCTATTCTGAGTGGCCAAAGAGCATTGATCACGCCTCCAGGTCTTTAGTTTACTGAAGTTAGGGAATATGACCTGGTACTTAAGACACGGAAAATACAGCCCTAGATGCAGTAGGTTACTGTCGACAGAGATTTGGGTTATTTGTGACCCATTGAATGATGTAGCTTAAAGGTAATGTTCTGCTCTTAAAGCCTGCATTACGGTAAGGTGAAAGTGTCTTCTTGTGACGTTATTAGACAGGGGCGCAGTACGTTAGTTAGACTAGTAGTCATTGGTCCGACAAACGACAACCTACCTCAAACCCTAACCTAACCATAACCGCAAGCACGGGAGCAGGCGCTAGTCCGACATGCGTCTGCATGTCGAACTAGTGCTCCGTCCGATTGAAATGCGGCCCCCATTAGACAGAGTGAAATGTGCCACTCGAAAGTACCAAAATTGCAGTGCGGTGCAATGCATTGTGATCTTGTAGATCTGCTATTTTTGGCTAAAACAATGCTAATAATAATTTGCCACTTTAATAGTGACATGCCTAAAATAGGAAGGTTGAAATGTTATAGGCACAATGAAAATGATTGACCCAATTAAAAGTATTAACGACGTTGGAGCCAAAGGATTTTCCAATTTTCCTGAGAAGTAACAGTTTTGGACATGGAAGGTTTCCACCCGACAGCCACGACATGCAATCAGATTAATCTATTCAGTTGATGATCATAAAATAATCTAGTGCCCTTATATTCTAAACTCTAAATCATTCCCCGGTCTCTCAACAAATAGGTCTCAATAATCTCTCCCATTCCAAAATGCATAAATCTCCCATTCCTAAACGCATAGATCTCTCATTTATCGTCCCATTCCTAAATGCATATATTTCGCATTCCTAAATGCATATATTTCTCATTCCTAAATGCATGTATTTCTCTTTCCTAAATGCATATATTTCTCATTCCTAAATGCATATATTTCTCATTCCTAAATGCATATATTTCTCATTCCTAAATGCATGTATTTCTCATTCCTAAATGCATATATTTCTCATTCCTAAATGCATGTATTTCGCATTCCTAAATGCATATATTTCTCATTCCTAAATGCATGTATTTCTCATTCCTAAATGCATATATTTCTCATTCCTAAATGCATATATTTCTCATTCCTAAATGCATATATTTCTCATTCCTAAATGCATGTATTTCTCATTCCTAAATGCATATATTTCGCATTCCTAAATGCATATATTTCGCATTCCTAAATGCATATATTTCTCATTCCTAAATGCATATATTTCTCATTCCTAAATGCATATATTTCTCATTCCTAAATGCATATATTTCTCATTCCTAAATGCATATATTTCTCATTCCTAAATGCATATATTTCTCATTCCTAAATGCATATATTTCTCATTCCTAAACGCATAGATCTCTCATTTATCGTCCCATTCCTAAACGCATGCGGCAGGTCTCTCTTTCATCCCCGTACCTAAACGAGTAGATCCCTCATTCATCCCCGTAGCTAACCGAATAGATGGGGTGTGAAATGAGCCTCTCATCCCATCTGATCCTCCAGGAGAGGACTGGAGAGGAACGGAGAGATGGAGAGATGGAAGGATGGAGGGAGGGATGGATGGAGGGAGGGATGGAGGGATGAGGGAGATGGAGGGATCAGTGTGACGGAGAATGGGGATGTGAGTATAGGGTTGCCAAGTGTCCAAAAATCCCTGGAACATGTTTTAGGAATTTTGGAAATGTTTTGTACAATTTTCAATGTAAAACATCCTACCTTCTAATATTTTGCTTGTTTGAGACCGTGGCGTTTTTGTTTTGTTGTTAAAAGTATGACCATTTAACCACTTTCAACCTGACTTTGGGCTTGTAATTATAGGAAAATAGCAGATCTACAAGCTTTGTAGATCAGTCTTTTTTTTTCCTGCAATCCATTCGAGATGGAAGGCCTCTTGAGTGACCGCTTTTGATCGGGCCTCGCCTCACATCCCTGCTCAATGTGCAACAAAATCTAGATCAAAGCAAATCTTAATAGTCCTTAATTTCAAATGATAAAAGAAAAGGTTTCTTCACCTGGTTGGCAGAAACAGCAGGGAAATATTACTAAGACGTTATTATTTTATAATCATAATTTTACATATTGTGTTAAGGATTTAGGAAACATCTCGTGTGTGTGTGTGTGTGTGTGTGTGTGTGTGTGTATACACTCGCGGGTGAGTCAGTGCGTATGTGCATGTCAATGACCATGCAGTTTAGTTCTTAACACACACACACACACACACACACACACACACACACACACACAGTAACAGCTCTTTCCCCAGGTGTTGTGTCCATATCCCATAATATTTGTTTACACTATGTACACATGCACTATTGTACTATAGCACGTGTGTGTGTGTGTGTGTGTGTGTGTGTGTGTGTGTGTGTGTGTGTGTGTGTGTGTGAATGTGTGTTCTTTCAAGAGTCGATGTCTTCACACATCAGTGACTCTAGCTTTAACGTTCAAATGAAAATTGATAATGAAACGTGTGTGTGTGTGTGTGTGTGTGTGTGTGTGTGTGTGTGTGTGTGTGTGTGTGTGTGTGTGTGTGTGTGTGTGTGTGTGTGTGTGTGTGTGTGTGTGTGTGTGTGTGTGTGTGTGTGTGTGTGTGTGTGTGTGTGTGTGTGTGCATGTGCGCGTGCGTGCATGTGCACGGTGAGGATTTAGCCGAAGCTCATTTAATCATCCTAACACTGTTATTAATATTCATGCAGTCAGCTGGAACTCCACAGCAACACACACACATGTATTAATTCAGCTTAAAAAATTAATGGAATTTAGTTTCTATTTCACCAAGACACACACACACACACACTAACTACTATACTTACTATACTTGTGAGGACAGAAAGATTTTGGAAGACGGCATTGAGAGAAGCCGAAAATCGCGATTGACGTGCTTTGAGTTTCGTATACTTTCAGCGATAGATCGGATCGGATAGATCGGCGATGATTTGGTGCATGACATCGACAGTCAGACAACCAAGACAAAAACTCGAAACCCAACCCCATAAACCGATCACTTCTTCAATGCGTAATCCGAATCCATAACACCAACCGGGAAATTCTTTCCTCACCAACCGGGAAATTCTTTCCTCATTGTGAGCCTATACTTCTAAATATCTAATAATCAACCATTTCTCTTGTGATGACCAGGAAAGCTATAGTCCTCCTCCCAATGTCTATTCCTCCATAATTCTACTATACTTGGGGAGATATTTGGGCCTCACAAATGTAGTGATACAAGTACACGCACACACAGACACACACACACACACACACACACACACACACACACACACACACACACACAGTCACACACACACACTCACACACACAGATTGAGCGCACGCGCGTGCACCCACCTCTTCATGAGGGGCTTCTCTCTTCCTCTCCCATGCCACCGCTCCATCTCTGGAGATGAAAGGCTGATTGGATGAGAATGAAGCATGAATGTTCATTTAGAAGGATTTAAAAAACTGTACATGAATAATCAGATGGAAGACAAAGTCTACAAAAAGATCAGAGAGAAAGAGAGAGGAGGAGTGGGGGGGGGGGGGGGCAGCGAAGGACAAAGAACGAGAAAAGTTTAAAAGTGACTATGGATATCTGATTATCTGTAGATTAACCATGCTCTTGCAAAGCCTGTCTGTCTGTCTGTCTGTCTGTCTGTCTTACATTTTTCAGACAGACCTGTTAAAGGGTTCCTAAACTAACAATCATTTTGCTGGGGACCCCCTAGATCACCCACAAGGACCCCCCCCCCCCCCATCCCCGTAGCGGTGATTCTCAAACTGGGGGTCTGGGGACCCGCCCCCAGAGTTATGGGACTGTAACTCTGAGAGATACTAGTGGAACCAAATGGATCCATTACAGATCTAAAATCGTATCAAATGGGGGTCCGTGGCCTAATAATGCTTGTCAAACTGGTCCTGCAGGGGTTCCTTGAAATGTAAAAAGCCTGAGAATCATTGCTCTCTGAGGATGCGATGCGAGAGTGCAGTCTAGCCAACACCAACTTGGGACTCCTCAATCGCTGCCCTCCACACTCTCCTATCTAGCATCAGTGTCAAAGCTGTCACGCAGTGCATCTACTGTGCTGCTTGCCTTTTCTGGCTGTTTCCTGGGTTGGCTCATATACAGTCTTAAGTTTTTTTGCCTCTAGTTCCGGGTGCCTGACACGGTGTCCTGCCAGCCTCATCCTTCTCTTCTCTGAGTCTGTCTGTTTCCCCAGAGTAGGTCCACATTTCTGATCTCTCACTGTTGTGAAGGACTCATCCCTATGTGGTTAAACGCAATGTGGAAACGACTACAGTAATCTGTGCATTAACTATCTGCGTGCGTGTTTGCGGGTCCCACCCATCCACGTCTCCCCGACCGACAAACGTCAGTCTCTGTGTTGTGTATGACCGAGGGGAGTGATGATGTGCCCAGTGGGAAGTTGAGAAGTTAGTTAGTTAGTTAGTCAGCTTTTTTTTGTCAGTTTCGAAAGAATCCAGTGTGATATACACATCCATTTGGTGTCGAGGCATTCCACATGTTGGTTGCATAGAGCAGTAGAGAACAGCAATGGCAATTGTCCCATGTTTGTTCTAAATTTGGGTGGTAAACCACATCTGTTGGTGTCTCATTTTATACCCAATCCCATACTGTATTATGGAGATCCAACTACTATGATAATGGATACTGCTAAGTGCTCTGACAACAGGCAGGAGGTTATTGTCAGCATATGTACCAGTGGTACCTTGGGTACATACCAGGGGGGCAGTCAGACAGATATTTTGTGAAGCCACTGAGGAAATCGGGATTTCCTGAAAGTTCATACAATGGCCTGTTGTGGCGCTGTCATTGGACCCCAGAAAAACCCATAGCCCCATAGAAGTCCATGTATTTGGGCCCAACTTCACCTAGACTGTATTACCTTAATAAACATGGTCATGAATACTTTCTGCTTCCAGTCACTAGTTTAAAGTCTCATTTCTAATGTCATAATATTCTTTTTGGAAAATGATGGTCCCATTTATTTAAAAAATGACCATAAAGTCGCGTATGTTCTGAGGGGCGTGGCTACCGTTACAGTCTATGATCGGGATTCCCCTCCCACTCGAGTCAAAATAAAAACGGAAGAAGGGGGGAAGTCCCGCCTCGTTGTCTGGGCCAGCCAATGGCCAGCTGGGCCAAAACGGATCTAGAAAGATGGCGACTTACAATATACAAGGACTGACAGGCTTCATTTTACGTTCATGTTAGACCCGCAGAACGCTTTGTCCATATTTTTTACAGTCTATGGTACATCGGTACGCTGACCACCGTACCACGGGTACATATATGCTGACAATAGGTATATGGGAACAGATAGATAATATGGCATAACCGGAGGGAGGGTTATTATAGTTCCCAACAGGGCATCATGCGTTGGCGTAGTGAGATACAACAGAGGTCTATGAACTCCCTTTTGTGTCCCTCTGTCGACTGTTGACCACCTGTCACATCGTTATGTCGTCAGGACACGAATATTCCAATTCTGAAATGTCATGACATTATGTCCTCCGAATGGCAAAATAAGAAAGGTGCAAAATTGTGTGTAAGTTCTCCCAAGGGCTATACTATAGCATTCTTTTTGCCTTTCTTTCTTATATTGTTCTTATTTATTTAAGTTTTTAGTTCATAGTTATTTCTGTGTTAGTAAGTAAGTGTTATTGACTGTGTACTGTGCTCCTATATTGTGCTTACCGGTATATATTTTTTAACTCATATCAACACTAGAGGGCACTGCCGTCCTAATCACACTTCATCGCCTGTGTCTCTCTACTGTACATACACACACACAGTCGCACAACAGGTACACACACACACACACACACACACACACACACGCACACAGACACACACACACACACGCACACACACGACGCGCCCTCTCCCCTCTGCCTAACTGTCAGTGTATCCTGCTAATTGCTCGTCGTCTATTTGTTGCTTGCTCATGAATTAACGAGCATTTACAAGGGGACCGCCATCGCTTTTAATTACACCTGAGGAGCTCACTTCTTATTGGGTGGCTCCTTTAACGAGCTGTGTTAACGATCTGCTAACGAGGCTGTGATATTAAAGGCGTGTTTGCTTTGCTGAAGGACTACAGGCGCTGGAAGCCTCCGCGTTGCTAAGGATTACACGCACACACACGCACACGCACGCACACGCACGCACATATACCGTCATATCTGATTAGCTGTCATAACTGGGCTGAACCTGGGTTGGCAGAGTGTACAGTAAGGGCTGCAACGGTTAATCGGTCTGATCGATAGAAGGATTATTAAAAAAAATCGTTTTAAATAAAAAAATCGGTTTTATATATATATATATATATATATTTATATATATATATATATATATTGTTTATTAAATAGCACAAATTCTTACCGGTAATTCCTTTTTTTAAGAAGTAAAAAAATTGTGAAAATAGAAAAATAGCGAAAATAGTGAAAATATCAAATCTACAAGCTCTCAATGTGTGGCCTCGCGATTCATGAGCTTGTGGTTCGGCTATTTTTAATCTTTTTACTCCACACTGTTTTATGAAAAACTCTCACTTTGATTGCTTTTTATATAAATATAACACATCTTGATTATTCAAATAATTGAAAAATGTACCAGTACTAAGTACAATAATCGTTAAGAAAACGATGGACACATTGCAGCCCCGGTAGAGAGAGAGAGAGACAGAGATGTACTCGTACAGGTACAAGCAGTAAAACAACGCACCGCAGTGTGTTGTGAGCTTGCAGATCAGCTATTCCAGTGAATGTTTGCCTCTTTTCACAGAATGTTTGCCTATTGTGACCTGCCCAGAGCAGTGGTTTAACTCAGTCTTTAGCCCCTTTTGACAGAAATATATACAGTAGAGTGTTGACATTCACCTGAACGCATGCAGCAAAACTAATAGAACACGATACAGCACTAGCCCATGAAATAATCTAAGCCTATATTACAGGATCACTGCTTATCAGACATAAATATTTATTTTAAATGATGAAAGGAGGATTGGAGGATTGGAGGACAGCTTCCTGTCTCGACTTTCTAGAGACGTATGGTTCCAGATTTATTCTTGGGTCTTATAGGTGACATCCCTACTGAATTTAACCATTTTAAAATGTCACGCACATTCATTGGTTCGTTGAACACGGACAGCTCGGAGTCCAAGATAAAAATGGGAGACCTTGCACTCCCTTACACTTAATTAAAAGGGTAAATCAAGCAATAATGAAAGCAACAATGAATAGAATGTGACGTCTTAGTCAGTGGTATCAGTGGTGTAATGAGTGCATGCATGTGGGAAAGTGTCATTTATTGATTTGTATTGACAAAAATTATTATACATTATTATTTATATAGGATTAAATAAATTCATTTCCATTGTGGTCCATTGCATGTTTTGTAGGATGTGGTGGTGGGTGCATGGGTCTCTACCAGAGACGTACAGAGAAATAAAAGTGACGATAAAATCATTCATACATAATACTGTTTTCAACGTGCTATACGTGAGTACATTGGCTCTGTAAATAATGGAACCTGTTGTTGATGGATGATTATAATTAGATCACCTGGTATAATATAACATGCATGGGTGTGAAAACAACCCAAACGGAACCAAACAAAGCTAATCTGTTTATTCTCTCTCTCTCTCTCTCTCTCTCTCTCTCAAGCGCGCGTGCACACACACACACACACACACACACACAGGTCTGAGCTCTCTTTCCAGGCGCGCACCGCAACAAACATCTGTTATATCCGTGTCAAATAGGACAAATTGTAGCACATATTTGACAAACATAAATGCCAATATTTTACTTGCTGTATTGATTTAAGACCAGCCAACGTGCATGTCTCTTTCTCTCTCTCTTTCTCTCTCTCTCTCTCTCTCTCTCTCTCTCTCTCTCTCTCTCTCTCTGTCTGTATGTCAGTAGGCGCGGTGTGAAAACCTGACACATTGATTGACTTCTGATATAATCATAATTGACACAAGGAATTAACAATCACACTTTGCGGATTACAGAGAAATTTGAATGTCAGAAATGATGGAGAGAGGTAGACAATGAATGTGTATGTGAGAGAGAGAGGGAAAGAGCAGAGACTATATAATCACATGGTGCTGCGCTATTTTCATTTCTGTAGGTAGAACTTTACCTGCATACATTTTATTATTATTATAATTATTGTTATTATCATTATAAATTCATAAAACGACTATTAGAATCACGAGCAGCTTCTCAAACTGTTACTTGCACAGTGTACCATCGTCAAGGGAATTTGATGCGTGTGCACTGTGCATGTGCGTGCGCGACTGCGCGTGCACGCGTCTTTTGTTTTACAGTGCACATTTGACAATTGACACTGCAGCCAGCTATACTGTATATCATATCAAAACTGAGGTTTGTCATACTTGTCATTGTACCTGTACTTTCAAGTGTTTTTTTCCTCTTATCTATATATTTCTTCCTATCTTGTATATTGTTGTTGGCACACAGCCTGTGCGGTGCCACCAGCATCTCACTGCTTCATGTACTGTATGTGACTGACAAACAAAGCCCTGTTGATTCTTCCCGGTGGCTGAATGTATTTGTGTTTGTTCTTCTTTGTGTTTTCCAGTCAACCCTGAAGTGAATGTCGAGCTGAAACAGAGGCTGCCGGCGTCTTCCAAACAACAGCACGCCAGCGACGCGCTAACGCCACGCAGCAGCACTGCCGGGTATAAAGAAACGCTAATGTCACAATTTACGATAAAGTCAAATAAAAACCTGTATATTTGAACTATATACATGAACGTCAGGTCAACAAATGAACTTGGCTAGTCTACATAACATGTGAATGTAGAACTAAAAAAAAAACTGAACTGAGTAGAGACACAGCACTACCCCTCTCTCTGTTTCTGGCGCCCCCTACTGCTATTAATAAGTCACATACTCGTGCTCATACAGGTACACAAACAGGTACACAGGTACACGGACATTGCTGGTTGTAGGAGTGGTTGCACCACTCAAAAACACTAGGATGCAACTGGGACGTATCCTCAGTGATGTATCTCAAGGTCATCAGGGGTTTCGGGACTTCCAACATCATACCCCTCACTCGGGTGACCCAACCGGGGTAATCAAGTAGCTACCCTCGATCAGTCCCTTACAAATAATGTGAATTACATGCGAATTACATTTTGGCCTTTGCATAAAGCCCACACTACAGGGTAAAGACAATGCTAACACAACAACACAACACTACAGGGTAAAGACAATGCTAACACAACTAGAATAGTGTCTTTTGAGCCTTGGCCAGTCCACTATGCACCAAGTGGAAGTTGTGGGAGGTCTCTTCCTAGCTAATGTTTATTTCCACGTGCCCTACATTGAAAATGTTTTTTTTTTCAAAAAAACATTTCAAAAAGTGATTGTATAAGACTGTCAACATGTTTTGTATGCAGTATTCATGTCAGCTCGTAAACAAGGAAGTGAATGGCAGTGCGCCTGTCCAAGGCACCCCGTGGTTTTAAACGTCATTAGCATAATTCGTGTTAAGCACTGCGTCACCCGAGCACCCTGGGGTGTCTGTACTCTGCGTGAAAGTTGAGAGACAGACAGAGAGAGAGAGTGTAAGTAATAGCCGGAATTATCAACATGATGCAACGTGTTTTCGGTGAATATTATTGTAGAGTGCTGTCCCTAGCATAGCATCCAGTCAACTAAGTATACGTACATGTTTTAAGTGGTTATTTCTAATGTGTTTTCAGGTGCAGTGATAAGAGGACTCCGACCCCCACTCAGTCTGACGGGACTCAAGGTAAGGCAGCTAAAAGCAAGCCAACTGTATCTTCACATTTAACCCCTGTGTCTCCCCCAATGAGTTTTCATTGGGGGAGTTTCCCATTCAATTCAAAGGGCTTTATTAGCATGAGAAAACATACATTCGTTTACATTGCCAAAGCAAAAAGTGGAACAATTACAATCAAAACAAAATGTACAATTGAAAGTCAGAATCTTCAATAAAGCATTGTCTATGTACCGAGATCACTCGATGCAGGAATACTGTCTGTCTGTCCCTGTACAGTACATACACAAATAATCTGAGACTGTTCTCTGCATTCTCAATATTTGGCGTCTCTGCGTTTGCACTCCATAAGAAGCTAGTAGCATTATCTGCGTCTGTTCACTATTTTGGCAGCCTTCCTACGCATGTCAACCACGGGAGCTCATCGTGTGTGTGTGTGTGTGTGTGTGTGTGTTTGTGCGTGCGTGCGTGCGTTTGGGGGAGGTCTTGTGTTGATTCATAGTCCATACTAAACATATCTTCATCTCTCTCGCACACATGCATACACAGTCAAGCAAACATACTGCCTGCACATGCATACAAAGAAAAACATTATCCCAGTGCTTGCGTGTGTGTGTGTGTGTGTGTGTGTGTGTGTGTGTGAGTGTGTGCATGACAGTGTGCGCACGAGTATGTGTGTGTGTGTGTGTGTGTGTGTGTGTGTGTGTGTGTGTGTGCATGCGTGAATGCGTGCAGACCCATCAGATTATTCACAGTGCATGTGGTTCATGACAGTTCTGTGGACTTTGTTTCAGAATGTCTGTCTGTCTGTCTGTGTGTTCAGGAGCCCATCCATTGTTCCAGGAGGTTCCCAGGTCGTCCAGATCGCCTTCTCCTCTCTCCCTCTGTTCTCCTCTCTCGGTGCGGAGGTCCCCCTGTGCTCTGTCCCCCAGACTGCCCCCACCGGCCCCCTGTGCCCCCCTGTCCCCCAGACTGCCCGTCCCACCGCCACCGGCCCCCTGCGGCCTGTCCCCGAGACTGCCGGTCCCACCAGCACCAGTCCAGATGGAAGTGGACAGTCACTCACCCTTACCGAGGACAGACAGCCTGAGGTACGTACACTGACATCGTTCACGTGTCCGGGTAGCTCGGTCGGTAGAGCTCTCGCACTATGCACCACAAGTTCATGGGTTCGATCCCGGGCAACGACAACTCGGTGTATGAGTATAGCACGGCTTGGGTTTGCGGGAAGTACCCCGGAGCTGATGGTAGGTGTGGTGCTCCACCTCAGACTCCATCTCCCATTAAGGTTCTAGCGCATTGTTACGGGGACATACAGTGTTACCGGCTGATACCGACAAAAAGCCACTCTCCACCTACTTCTTCAGTTAATTCAACACATACTTTTTCATTTCAAGGGCCCTCGTAACTCTGTGTGAGTGTACAAATCCTATTCAATTAGACTACATCATTACTTGTGCAAGCAGAGCGCGCAGGTACTGTGATCGGCTGGGTATGTATCTCAAATAATTGCAAACAGTTGACTAATTAACGACTAACTCCCTGTCTACACGTCAAAGTAAAATGTAGGAATTTGCCCGATAGAGTTTATAAATCTACCCCCCAGAGGGTTGTCCACCAAATCAGCTTTCTCACCCCACAAAACTCTTATTTGGAGATCCGTGCATTCCAGTTAGTTAAGAATGATTTAACAATGACCGTGTACATCCTGACTGGGGGAAGTACTTGTACACCAAGCTGCTTCACAGTACAGAAACAGGAGACAGCTATAGACCCTATATGGTCCACACATGACCGCTGGTTCCCCAAGGCTGCTTATTTACTTTACACCTGCTGGACATGACGCTATATATAGTGTCACAGGGACTTACCCCCGATCCAACCCTTGATGCTGAGCGCCAAGCAGGGAGGCACTGGGTACCGTTTGCTATATATACAATATACACTGTCTGACCCGACCGGGGGATTGAACCCCCGACCTCCCGTTCTCAGGGCGGACGCTCTAACCGCAAGGCCACTGAGCTGCTGGGAATGTAGGGGGTGAAAACGGGTATGTTTTTACAGGGAGGTGGAATAGGATGTTTACAACGGGAGGTGATGTATATAGGTTTAAACTCGTAATCACTGCCAGAGTTTCTCTTCAACCGTCTGCAGCCACTGCCAGCGTTTCTCTTGAACAGTCTGCAGCCACTGCCAGCGTTTCTCTTGAACAGTCTGCAGCCACTGCCAGCGTTTCTCTTGAACAGTCTGCAGCCACTGCCAGCGTTTTTGAGCGTTTTTATACTGATCTTTCAAGACGCACAGAATATGTTGTTATGACCCAGTCTGAAAATGACGTGATTGGTACGAACCTAATCGTAAACACTTGAAAACACCACCAAATAGGAGGTAAAATAGGAGGTAAAACGGGAGGTGAACTAGGAGGTGAACTAGGAGGTGTAATGGGAGGTGAAATGGGATGTAATTTTCTGCTCCTTTTAAAGGTCACATCTCGACTCGGCAGGTAAATAAACTGTAATAAAGACAGGATGATGTTCCATTGAGAGACACTGTTATTGCTCTGTGTGTGCGTGTGCGCGTGCACGTGCGCGTACCTGCACGTGCGTGTGTTTGGAGGTAGATAGGGGTGAGAGAGAGAGAGAGAGAGAGAGAGAGATAGAGAGGGCATGAAGAAGATAGATTGAGTGATGGAATGAGCCGGATGGTTTTTAATATCAGAGAATATCATATCTCTCTCTCTGTCTATCTCTCTCTACCTCTCTCTCTGTGTCTCTGCCTCTCTCTCTCTCTCTCTCCGACTATAGCCATATCTCTTTCTCTCTCTCATCTTGGTTCAATTTTACTGAAATTAGTTTTGTTTATTAAATGTTTTCGGTATCTTTTGCCAAAGCAAGTGCCAGTGTAATAACAATATTATAATCTATAAATATCTATACAGGATAGATAGATAGATAATAATATCTATATCAACGTGTGTGTATTATAGTATGAATGTATTTTTAGTCAAACGGAAAGCCTTATCCTACAGGTCTGTCCACTTGATGGATGTATCAAAAAAAATCTATCAATAAATCAATCAATCAATCAATAAATGAATGCTCTCTCTCTCTCTCTCTCTCTCTCTGTATCTCTCTCCCCAGTTGTTCTGACAGGAAAGCAGGAGTGGACAGAGATCAGAACATCTCCTTTCTGCTGAAGGAGCTGGACTCACTGAGAGAGTTGAACAAGAAGGTACACATGCTGCATGCACACACACCCACACACACTTACTATCATCATCATCATCATCTCTGAAAGCTTAATACAATCACCCTTCTCTCCGATATAAAAACATTATGCAGTAGACTACAGAATGTGTGATTTTTCACGTAAAATGTTTAATTTTGATCTGTTTAGTATGACTGCATTTACTGTTTTATTTGACCGAATGTCCTGGAGTGGTTGGGAATTATTTCAAATTTAGTTAAAGTTTTATATAAATGTGATTGTGTGTGTGTGTGTGTGTGTGTGTGTGTAGTTGCAGGAGCAGTGTGTGCAGCAGCAGAGAGAACTGGAGAACAGAAGACTGGAGGTTCAAATCCAACCTGAGTGGAACCACACAGCAGGTTGGACACACACACACACACACACACACACACACACACTTGTCTGTCCACACACACACATGCACGTATACAGTATGCACTCACGCGCACCACACACCAGTTCAGTCAGATAGCTGACAAATAGATTGAAAACATTCTATTCATAAGTGTGAATGTATGTATTTGGTTCCTTAGCTAGCTGGGGACCCCCTGGAGCCTCCTCAAGGGCCCCTGAGGTTTCGCCCCGGACCCATTTTGATCTACCTGTTGGGTGGTGCTGGTCTAACACCCAGGATTTGAACCCTGGTCTCCTGTGTGGGAAGCCAACATCTTATCCACTAGCCTAAAGGGTGATGGTCCTTTGGCCGGGCGGGAGATATTAGAGACGTTTGTCTAAGCCAGAGCCGTAGAACAAGAGAGTTGCGGCACGCTTTGATCTCGCCGCAAAGCGGGGTGCTATATGCTGTATGGCCTATAGTTCCAAACATTGGAACTATCCCATTGAGATAGAATGAGCACTTCCGCATTATTTTATTACAATGGCAGCCGACGCTAGTGTCGTCACTCTCATACTAGATCACGCTGGTCTACGCCACTACTGCTACGCTGGTGGTGCTGGGAGCAAACGAACACACACTGTTTAGCAGCTCCCAGAGAGGTAGTTTTATTAAGTAAGTAAAGTACTTAACCTCTGGGAGTTTCTATAAACAGTGTGCGGACTGCCTTCCTTTTTCCTGTACGTATCTTTTTGAGATGTGCGTACTTTTCTTTTGAATTCGCAAAACAAACGCATACCAACCTCCAGTGTTACTGACAGCAAGAGGATCAACAGTGAATGAGGCTTGTCAGCTTGACACGTCAGTGTTGCAGACACGTCACACAGAGTATAGTATACCATGCATCGCCAAACATACTGGTTTGTGTGTGCGTGGAATCCTCCAGTGAATCTGCTTGAGTGAACTAGCCCACAAGGTAGTGACATCGATCATCGCTGTCCGTTGTTGCCATTGTCTGTGGGAGTGGGAGGTCTATATATGCTTACAATTTACAATTTAGGCATAAATTAATCCAGAGCGATTTACATTAAGCAATAACAAAAAGCATGGCATACATCACATACCGGTACATAAAAAGTAGTTATCATGAAACATGCGTAAACTAAGAACGTAACAGTGGAGTATCTATATAATTAAACTATATATATATATAATTAAACTATACATACTATACTATATTATAAGTGCTATGACTACATAAAATGCAATTCTAGTGCTGTCTACGTAACATGCTATAACTCTGTATAAAATGCTATCTAAGTCTACATAAAGTGCTATCTAAGGGGATAGGGCAAGTGCCATGGGCCATGATGGAGTCTGAAAAGGTGGGTTTTCAGACTACGGTGGAAGATTGGGGCTCGGGAGTGAGGCTGCAGTTCTGATTGTGATGGGAAGTCAGTGCATTCCATAGTTTTGGAGCCAGAAAGGGAGAAGACTGAGTTTGGTTCAATGTTTACATCTGGATTTACGGCAGAGCAATGCTGAATGGGATATTTTCCAAATGGCAGAGAAGATGGTGAGTCTTCTGTGACGTTATATAGGCTACACCGTGGTGAAAGGGCCTCACCCGGATCCTTGCACGGGGGGGCCCTGGATGCAGGGGGGCCCCTGGACACAGCACGCTGTAACTTAGTGAGAGGTGGTGCTACAGGCCCCTGGTGACCATCAGACCTAGAAGTATGTCTAAATGTATATGATGAGAGAGAGTTAGTTAGTTTAGTTTAGTTTATTTGATCATCTTCACAGTAACAATACAACAAAAAAGAACTGGAGGTGATCAAAAGGAATAGGCTGAAAGCTTAAAAATGCCTATCCTTTACGAACAACAAAGTAAAAATTCCTCACGTGGTTACAGCAATTGAAGGAATTACAATAAACAATCCAAACAATTTACTACCATCGTCAAGAAGGTTCACAACCAATTGACGAGAACCAACACCATACCCCACCATGAGGAGAGAGAGAGAGAGAGAGAGAATAAAGGAGTGGTAACTAACATGTGAGACGTGACAGAATGAAAAACAACTCTTACCGTTCCATTGCTCTCCTCACTTGTCTCTGTGTTATTGCTCTATGTCCACTGAGCCACCGGTCATCTCTCCACCATTATGAGATATATGAGCCTGCAAAACACACACACACGCACACACACACACACACACACACACACACACACACACACACACGCACGCACACACACACACACACACGCATGCACTCACAAGCACGCGCACACACGCAGGTGAGGTTAATAATGTAGCGTTGTCAATAAGCTCAGATCTCAGAGAGATCTCAACACGAGCTAATATCCAGTCTGTCTGTCTGTCTTTCTGTCTCCCTCTCTGTCTGCTAAAATACTACTTTGTGTCTACACTATAAAGCATTGAATGGTTCAGGGACATTCTGATCTTGTGCGATATCATGAACCCTCATGGGATACTTTGTTAGACGGAAATGTATACAGTCGAAGACTTGGTCTAAAATGATAACACCCAAAAGGTTCTTGTGGTCTTGTTTCCATTGGGGTCCTAATATGTTTCTATTCATAAACATACAATATATCAAACACCATATGTACAGAGTAGGGGGGAAAGGGCGGGGCGGTGATCACCGGTCTATAAGTGAATATATTATTTACCTCCCTCTTTAGCCTCCTGATTTTCAGGTCCTGTTTTAAAGAAAGCCAGTGATCCGCATTTTTCGAGGGATGGGGTCAGGGCGTTCCACACTATAGGGTGGCATGCAGTGCTGTAGAAGGAGAAGGTCATCAGGGAAAGGTCTGCTTTATGTCCGTAAAACCAAAAATAAACGTGTGTGTGTGTGTGTGTGTGTGTGTGTGTGTGTGTGTGTGTGTGTGTGTGTGTGTGTGTGTGTGTGTGTGTGTGTGTGTGTGTGTGTGTGTGTGTGTGTGTGTGTGTGTGTGTGTGTGTGTGTGTGTGTGTGTGTGTGTGTGTGTGTGTGTGTGTGTGTGTGTGTGTGTGTGTGTGTGTGTGTGTGTGTGTGTGTGCGTGCGTGCGTGCGTGCGTGTATAAGCTCTAGTAGAAGAGATCTATTCGGCTCAGCGGAGCAGAGATGAAGCTGTGATGATGCGTCTCCGTCTGGCCAATGAGGAAAGAGACCACGCCCTGCTCCACGCCAAACACCTCCAGCACTCCCAGTACGTAAACCAAGCACACCTCACCTCACCTCCAGCACACCCAGTACGTAAACCAAGCACACCTCACCTCACCTCCAGCACAACCAGTACATAAACCAAGCACACCTCACCTCACCTCCAGCACACCCAGTACATAAACCAAGCACAACTCACCTCACCTCCAGCACATAAACCAAGCACACCTCACCTCACCTCCAGCACACCCAGCACATAAACCAAGCACACCTCACCTCACCTCCAGCACACCCAGTACGTAAACCAAGCACACCTCACCTCACCTCCAGCACACCCAGTACGTAAACCAAGCACACCTCACCTCACCTCCAGCACACCCAGTATGTAAACCAAACGCACCTCACTTCCAGTTTTGCTCTCACTCAACTTCCTCAAAACTGCGTTGTCCAGTGGTTCTCAAAGTGGGAACCCCGTACACCCCCAAGGGTCCTTGAAGAGGTCCCAGCTAAACCATTCATAGATAGGAAGCAAATGAATGGAGTGTACAATAATGGCACTCAGAGTTTTGGGGCCAAAGGATTTCCGGGGGTCCCCAGCCAAGAATGTTGAGAACCCCTCGGGCCAAGGGAGAAAAGAGGTTTGAGGATAGCTGGTGTATAGGCCACGCACACAAGATGGCTGTATAGTGATGAGGACACCCAGGCGTAAGGGGACAGTGATACAGCAGCATGGTGACACATGACATGGTCAAGGAGAGAGAGAGGTTATAGCCACAGGTTATTGTTATTGCAATTCCTCCTTTCCCGTCTGCAGGGGGCATGTACTGTATCGCGCAATTTTCTCAATTTTGTTGTTGAAATCTTTGTTCTCCCTCCTCACACTCTCACTACTTCTTCACTGGTGTCATATGTGGATGTTTTGGACAGGGAGGCTGGAAAGCCTCTCTGTGCGAGTGCGTGCGTGCGAGAGAGAGAGAGTAATATTTCCTCTTCTTTCCAACCTAATTACATTTTTCTACTTCAGGGAATATCAGCATCTCTCAGATCAGATCTATATCTCAATAAAACCTCTGAGCTGAAGACACACCTCTCTGACCAAAATAACCTCCTCTCCTCTCCTCTCCTCTCCTCTCCTCTCCTCTCCTCTCCTCTCCTCTCCTCTCCTCTCCTCTCCTCTCCTCTCCTCTCCTCTCCTCTCCTCTCCTCTCCTCTCCTTATCCCTCCTCTCCTCTCCTCTCCTCTCCTTATCCCTCCTCTCCTCTCCTCTCCTTATCCCTCCTCTCCTCTCCTCTCCCCGAGGGGGAGCAGAATATCTGATGAAGAGTGAATATGGATGAGCATGCCCCACACGCCCGCTCTGTGTGTGTGTGTGTGTGTGTGTGTGTGTGTGTGTGTGTGTGTGTGTGCGCGTGTGTGCGTGCATGTAACTAGTAAACGAGATGATTTGATTCCTTCCTCTTTCTCTTACAGGTTGGAGAGTATTAACACAGAGGAGAGTGATGCGGTGAGCATGCACACACACAGGCACACGCACATGCTCGCGCACGCACACACACACACACACACACACACACACACACGCACACACACAGCATTGTCAGTACAGTATGTGTGTGTTGAACAACAACGAAGTTTCTGTCCGTTTACAATGTTCAGTTCAACCTAAAGCATATGTGCGCATACATCCGTCTAAATATGTATACACTGTATGTGTGTGTGTGTGTGTGTGTGTGTGTGTGTATGAACTGTATGTGTGTATACACATGTGTGCTGTATATAAGTATATACAAGTGAGAAACCAGTACAAGTGAGTGAAACGGAACGCGTGGTGGTCGTTTCTTTTCCGGCGTGGGTTGGCCGCGTCGAGGCCGGGTTCCTTTGAGCCTGCTGACTGTGTGTGCGTGTGTGTGTGTGTGCGTGTCTCTCTCTGTCCAGGACATGGAGGAGGTGTTACAGAGCGTGCTGACGGCAGACTCCTCTCAGGCCGTGGAGCGGGCCGGCAGCGTGCTGGTGGACAAGCTGCTGAAGAGCAGACAGAGAAGCACCAACATCACACAGCAGGAGATGAACGTCGTCATACAGGAGAGACAGGCCGCAGTCGCTAAGGTACACGTCTGTCTGTCTGTCTGTCTGTCTGTCTGTCTGTCTGTCTGTCTGTCTGTCTGTCTGTCTGTCTGTCTGTCTGTCTGTCTGTCATACGATTTGTCACACACGTTGCCGCAGTGAAATTTGTTCTCCACATTTGACCCATCTCTTGGAGCAGTGAGCCGCAGCTCGGGAATCATTTGATTAGTTTATCTGACCCCCACCCAATCCAACCCATTGATGCTGAGTGCCAAGCAGGGACTGACCCCCCCAATCCAACCCATTGATGCTGAGTGCCAAGCATAGGGACTGACCCCCCCCAATCCAACCCATTGATGCTGAGTGCCATGCAGGGACTGACCCCCCCCAATCAAACCCATTGATGCTGAGTGCCATGCAGGGACTGACCCCCCCCAATCAAACCCATTGATGCTGAGTGCCAAGCAGGGACTGACCCCCCCCAATCAAACCCATTGATGCTGAGTGCCATGCAGGGAAGCATTGGGTCCTATTTTTCACAGTCTTTGGTATGACCCGGCCGGGGATCGAACCCTGACCTCCCAGTCCCAGGGCGGACACTCTAACCACTAAAGGCCCCTGATCTGCCTGCCAATCTGCGAAATTAGCAGATTACAAGTTAATATTGTGTCATTTGTGTCGCAACAGAACGCCTTTTGAGTGTCCAGTGAAAGAGTGGAAACACCAGGAGGCCTTGTGTAGAGCCCTGGTGGATTCCACTAGCCTGCGCATGGCAACTACTATGACTGCATGTTAGTCTGGAACTTCGGTGTGGTAGATTTATTTCCAAAGGGCGGTTACAAAAAGATTGTAACTTCACAGCAAAAATGTCTCACT
Organism: Protomyctophum bolini; assembly: GCF_963924005.1. NCBI lineage: Eukaryota > Metazoa > Chordata > Actinopteri > Myctophiformes > Myctophidae > Protomyctophum > Protomyctophum bolini. Next base: position 20,172,552 of record NC_137876.1, read on the forward strand.
TTGAAAGGTGGGCTCTGACTGGTCACCCACAACTCTGGGATGAGCGAGATGTAAATCAATCTCCCCAGGGATATTTGTTTTTCTTGTGGCTGGTTAGGATAGGATCCCAGTCCACAAAGTATGTGGGGTTTAAGTTCATATACTCATCACAAGTTGTAAAATAGAGGGTGGTTTTCTTTTCTCTCTTTTTTTTTACAAGCCACCCACAAACTGCGGTTGTATTTAAATAATTAAAAAAAGAATTATAGTAGAGGGAAATACAAAATGAAAAGAAACTATCAAACCCACACAATGTGTATTAAAATAAATAAAGGCAGTACCTCTGTCTCTTGTTCAAATAAAGAACATCAGGTAGTATCATATATCCGATATGAATGAAATGTGTGGGAATGCAGTGTATTCATAGTCGTCTCTGTCGGTCCAAAACTGTTACTTTTCAGGATTCAAATTTTAAAAAAATGGCAAATGACAGATCTACAAGCTAGAAACATGTTTATTCTCACACTCTGTTTGACCAGAATGGAAAAGAGCCTTCATTAGTATCATTAACTCAATGTCTGCCAACGACCTAATTGACCTCTTTTATAGCAACTCCCACAGCGCCAACGACGTCTTTATCGTCTTTTTTTTTTTTTTTTTAAACAAAAAAATGAAAATGAAAATTAAATAAAAAAATGTATAGAGACTGGCGCTTAGGGACTTTTTGGCACTTCTTAAAAGCGATGGATGAGTTAACACTGACTCGGTCTGACACAGAATGGAACAGAGCCTTCATTAGTATCAAACACACACACACACACACACACACTGTGACACACACACACACACACACACACACACACACACTGTGACACACACACACACACACACACACACACACACACACACTGTGACACACACACACACACACACACACACACACACACACAGATCAGGGGTATCTCATCTGCTGCTGCTCCACGTTTTTTTTGTGGATTTCGGATCTGAAAAAAGGAACGAAATAACGCGCTCTATGTGCAAACTCCTCGGCGCCGACGGCACGCCTTGGATATGAGCGCCTTGGAGCATGCTCAGAAAGACCAGAATTAATTTACATCCGAAGCAGTGTATACATGAGTCAAATTTCTCCGGCCAGTGACATCGGAATGGTTTTTAGATCGCATCGAGCGTTTTCATTCGGATGTAAGTTTTTGTAGGTGTTTACATAACAACGTTTAATAGGATTGAACTTCTATTCGGAATGAAAAGGGGATTTAACTGCTCATGTAAACGTAGCCACTGACTCTGTTGGACCAGAATGGAACAGAGCCTTCATTAGTATCATTAACACTGACTCTGTTGGACCAGAATGGAACAGAGCCTCCATTAGCGTCATTAACACTGACTCTGTCTGACCAGAATGGAACAGAGCCTTCATTAGTATCAGCGGTAACACCTGTGAAGGAAGTAGGGAAAGGGGCCAGAAGTTCTTTCCAAAATGGCTGCTTATAGAGCATATAGAGCCCATTGCATGGTCAGTGGATCTGTTTT
>NC_137876.1:20179081-20194671 GCF_963924005.1 Protomyctophum bolini
TTCTGTCTGTACTAGCCGTGGAATATCTTCTGCCTGTTTTTGTACAGGATAAGTTTAAAAAATGTAGCTCATAATTTTCCAGTGGTAAACACAACGGGTATTTATCTGTAGTGAAGACAGTGATACTGCGTTGTTAACTCTGTTGTTAACATTCTACCAGTGTTAAATAAGTAGACATGTATACGCCAGTCTCTAAGCTCTTTCCTCAACTATAGCCTTGTTCCTAAAACTGGGTCAGATTTAACCACTAAAACATATCGTTGCTGTCGGGAGGAAACCTCATAACTAAAATGTTTAGGTTTTTTGGCATAAATCGGTGCTATTGAACACCCTTTACGTCTGTGTGTTGTTTCGAAAATATTGAACCAATTGAAAGTAGAAAAAGTAGAAAAAAGTGCTTTGGACAAAACCTCTTAACTCCATTGGACCATCAAAATGTCTGCTAAAGCAGCTAACTCCACCACCTCTCTCCCTCTCATGGAAGTAATTGACAATATACTGTATAAAGTCACAACACCAACTTTGATTTGGCTCTATTGCTTTGTTTTAAAAATATGAGGTTTTCTTAAACTTAACTATTTTTTTTTTTTATATATAAATAAAATAAATAAACATTTTGGAGTTATAAGGTTTCCTCCCGACAGCAGAGATATACCGGTAGTACATGTACTTCATTGACCGTCATCACCTCCAGTCATCCATGGTCCCCTGTTTTGTTTCCCGGTCTACCAAATCTCTTAGGCGAATGTTTGCCTGTTTTTGTTGAATGTTGGCCTATGACGTGAAGGTGACTGTTTTCAAAGCGATGGGTGGATACGTTTGTCTGCGGCCGATTTATTAAGATTAAGATTGTTTTCATTTTCATTTCTAAATGTATCAAACTCCTATTTAAACTAATACTATTGTCTGTCTGTCTGTCTGTCTGTCTGTCTGTCTGTCTGTCTGTCTGTCTGTACAGTTGAAGCGATTGGAGCAGGAACTTATCAATTTGAGAGAGCAGAATCAGTCTACGCACACACATGAGGTATGCGCACGCACACACACACACACACACACACACACACACACACACACACACACACACACACACACACACGCAGCACGGTGTGAGACAATGAAGCTTGTTGGTGTGGTCTGCTGATTGTAGTTTGTAAGATCGACAAACTTACTTGTTGCCTGGAAGCCTCGAATCTCCAGCGACCCTATAAAGACTTGTTGGTCCAAACATTTAAACTGTTTGCCCGTTGAACTTTATTCGGAGCAGCTGTTGCCTGTGCGGAATTATTTAAAGTTTTACAGGTGAATACACGTGTGCCTTGATTATGACTTGCTCTTGTGGTGCGCCTCGGCCCCAAAACTTTTGGGAACCCAAACGTTTGGCTAATATCAAACTAACATCAGACAGTTTGTTTGACATCAGTAAAAGTGGATCAAAAGTTTGTCAGTCAGATCAAAGAGAGTTTTCCAATAGTCCCAGAGTTAACAGAACATTAGCTCTTCTTTACAGTTGGAGATTATTCAATCTTTCCTCCACAAACATGGACGTCACATGACACGCTGTATACCGCGCAAGCTTCCTCCGTCCTGTTGAGCGTCACTAATCAGCGTCTGTTCTCATCCCGCCGCGTCTTAACCCCTTCAGCCCTGAGGCCAATGCACGTCTGTAATCCACGTAACTCTAGAACCGTTCGCACCCACCGACTTCAAATTAGACACACGTGTTCCTCCACCCCACCACACGGGGTTGCAGTGCCCGGTGTCGAGTCGGTCGGACACACGGTTGTCCAGCACCGCCCCAAACTGGACAGGGCACCTGCCCAGTGTCCATATATGGAGCTGGCCTGTTCTGGCATCATTCTGACGTCTGCATATAGACTCCATATTTGGGCATGCACGCCTGATAAAGAACTCCATATATGGGCGTGAAAGGGACACAGACCCATCTGAAAATGTTTTGAGCCAGGGTCCTCCAGAAGAGAAGATTTGTGTGTAAAAAAAAAATTCATCAAAATTATTCAAACCTTTCCGAACAATTAAAAAAAAAAGTTTGAGGACCAATGAGAACCACTCCACTGACACAGATGCTTTCCCCGGTTTTAACGGGTTAATTAGTTGTGTTCCGTTTCGGCGACGGCGCTCGGCGCGCTCTGCCGCCAGAAGCCGCGCGGCTCTGGCTGTTTTCAAGACAAACATTTACTCACAGATTTATAGATTAGCGCGACGCGAGGCGTCGAGTTGCTTGTGAGATTGCCTTAATGATATTCATGAGCATGAAGGCACCGCGCGGTCGTCGGCGTACGGCTGTTTGTCGACACGGCGTGACGTCCGGCGTGTTTGTGGAGCGAAGCATTATGTGTTCTATATATTGTAATAATGGGACTGATGCTATGAGAGCATCTTTTGAACTCAGCGGGGGGGGGGGGGGGGGGGAGCCACACGTGACGCTCTGGTGTCCACAGGTTCAATCAATCTCCCACGCTAACTTTTGTGGTCGTTTTGTGTCTAAGTACTAACTAACTAACTAAATAACTAACTTGGATCCAAACGGTTGGTAGTGCTGTCGCCTCACAGCTAGAAGGTCTTGGGTTCAATTCCTGCTGGGGGTGCTGGGGCGGGGCGTGTTCTCTCCTCCGCGTCATCAGTGCCCATACCCGAGGTGGGGTTGGCGAAAAGGGGCCTTCTGTGTGGAGTTTGCATGTTCTCTAAACTGCCTATTGGAGGGGAAAGGAACTGGTTGGAATAAAGTTCTCCTTCCACGCGTGTGGAGCTACGACCAGCCAGTTGCTGGACGTAGCTCCCAGATGAACAAAACATTTTTTATCTGGGAGTTGAAGGTGCGTGCGTGCGTGCTTATCCTAGTAAAACTTCCCGGTCGTGTGTATTCACATGCAGACCTGCTCTGGCTCCCAGGCGCCGGGGGGGGGCATTTTGCACTTAAAACCAAAAAGTGGAACAGCCAATTATCTGATTGGTTCTTCCACTTTTTTGGTTTCTGGAATAATCGAAAAATACCTAACCTTAACCTTAACCACACAGCATCAATCTTTACCTATAGTCTAACTTACTATAAAATATTACACATATTTTTCGACAATTAAAAACAACGGTTTATCCTGTGAGGACCATGAAAATGGTCTCAATGTCTCTGAAACTCGGCTATACTCGTGGTGAACCTCACAAGTATAGTAAAACAGGCAGAGACGCGCGCGCGCCACACACACCACACGCGTGCGCCGCACGCGCGCGCGCTCGGAGGAGAAAGAGATTAATTAGGTTCCTGCACACATCCTCTCGTCTCCTTTGTCCTCTCTGAGTGGTGACCTTCTCTCCTCATGTTAAAGGTCATGTTGGTTTTATGGCGACCTCATTTGGATATTATTCTAATGAGGACCTATATGAGGCCATGTGATTAAAAGGCTGCCGGGCTTTGATGTTACAGTGTGTGCGTGCATGTGCGTGCGTGCATGCGTGTGTGTGTGTGTGTGTGTGTGTGTGTGTGTGTGTGTGTGTGTGTGTGTGTGTGTGTGTGTGTGTGTGTGTGTGTGTGTGTGTATGCGTGCGTGTGCGTGCATCATGAGTGTACTGTATGTGCGTGTGTGCGTGTATGCACGTGTGTGTTTGTGCGTGTGTCTGTGTGTGTGTGTGTGTGTGTGTGTGTGCGTGCGTGTGTGTGCGTGTGTCTGTCACGGTTGGAGTACTGTACATATTGACTCTGAGGGTTTGGTTCTTTTTGATGTCTCACTTTGACTTGGAAAGACCTTGAGGTTGTAATTAGAGAAAGAGAGAGTGTGTGTGTGAGTGTGTGAGTGTGTGTGTGTGTGGGGGGGAGGGGGGGAGGGGGGTTAAAAGGTGACCCAGTTGGTTCTGCAGACCCAGCTGAGTTTGACCTCTGCTGTCGGTAACCACGCCCTTCATGATGTGATGAACACGTTTAATTTAATGATGATCCTGATCATCATATACATACATTACTATACAGAATGAAACCCTCTAGGGATTAACATTAGATCATCTAGCGCCTCGTCTAACCACCTGAATCCCTATAGCGTCCACATTCCACCTTCTACCAAAGCTATGGACCCAGTAGGCTCTGTACTGGAGCCTATACTGGCTGTGAAGTGGGAAACACAGAAGTGAAATGACTGCCGCCAAAAGAGAAAACATCGCGAAACTGCACCATACAACACCTTCGCTTTATGTTTACTCAGGCCTCGCTCACACACCGAAGACACACTTGTGCCCTGTGTCTTCTGTGTGTCATGGCCGCCTCAATGCATTTCCAATGGGAGTCACGTGGTTTGATGACACAACCTTGTTTGCTTGGCTGTCTTCTGTTGTGGTTTCTCCCGCATATAGAGGGAATGCACGCCGCGTAACATCGTCGTCATACTCGGACGTTATGCAGGAATGCCTTCTGTGTCAAAAAACGTATTTATTTATTTGCACAATAAAAAGGTAAATAAAGAGAATATGTGCAGGTGAGAAAAGAAACCCATAAAGGGCTTATTGTACCTGGTTCTCACCTAAGATAGTAAACAAATAATAAGTAGACAAAGTAATCAAACATAAGGTATGGCAAACAACAAATATAACAACAAGTACACTTCACAGTGCAATTGAATGTGTGAGTATGGTTGTGTACATGCATGTCTGTCTGTGTCTGAGACAGTATGCACAATAAAGCTACATTATGAGTTAGAAGCAAGTGGAAAGGCTTACTTCATGAGGCTGGCCCTCAATCTATGTTTACAGTTACAGAGTGAAGATGAGGAGTCGGCAATACGTATGTGTGTGTATTCCAGAGTAAAGAACCTCTGACTTTAATGGCCTTGACAGCCCGTATACATCAAAACAGAAAAGTCATATCCGATTGAAATAAACTAACGTTAAACTCACCAACACTGTTCTTATGGAGAATATATCAGCAAAAACGTTGTTTCAGACAAAAACGACTTAATTCACCTAAACCTAAAAGTACTGAAATTGATGCGTATATGAAATATAATGCATAAAACTGAACTTATTTTGGTTCTCCAGAATCCACTGTAATAAACGTATATAGGTTACGTTTATTTTGCATTATGTCCGGCTTGTCCGCTACTCACTGTAATATTATTCCCTCGGGGGGGAAAACAATTAACCCATTCTGGACACCGACGAGAACACCTTTTGGTGTTTTAAGCACTTTAGCTATTAAAAAATTGAGTAAACGTGCACATTTTTTAACATCACAGCTAATATATTTTAATTAAAATCGTTGCTTCTGGGAGGACCCTGAAACAACATATATTGAGATGGGGGGGGGGGTCCGTGGCCAATTACATACAGTATATATTTATTTTAGGGTCAAGAAGCACTGACATAGAAACCTAGGGTTTTCAGAAAATTGTCAGTATTTAGAAGACATTTTGTAGAATCGACCTCTGGTCTAAATGGGTTAAACGCAAAGGAGTTTCCTCACTTCCCTGCATGTGTGTGTGTGTGTGTGTGTGTGTGTGTGTGTGTGTGTGTGTGTGTGTGTGTGTGTGTGTGTGTGTGTTTTTCTTCCAGCAGGAAGTTGAACACCTGGAGAGAGAGAGGGACAACGCTATGAAGATCAATCAAGCGCTGGAGGCGGAGCTCCAAACGCAACGAGCCAATCACAGGTAAGATACTGTGTAATAATAATAACTTGAATTTATATAGCGCCTTTCAAGAAAACCAAGGACGGGGGGGGGAGAGTTGCCAAAAGCCTGAGTGAACAAATGTCTCTTCAGTGCCAACTTGAAAGAGTCCAATGTAGGAGTCTGGTGAATCTCCAAGGGGAGAGAGTTCCAGAGGGCAGGGGCTGCCACAAAGAAGGCTCTATCGCCGAGGGTCCGCTTTTTAGCGTGACGGATGGTGAGGAGCTCCATGTCCGAGTATCTCAGGTTCCGCTCAGGGGTGTACTAGTCCTGGAGGAGGTCAGACAGATACCGTGGGTCAAGGCCATGGAGGGATCTGTAGGTTTAGGAGGAGCAGCTTGTAGGTGAATGTGTGTACTGGGATGGATAACTGCACATTGTCTCTGTCGGGTGGAAACCTCATATGTTCAAAACTGTTAACTTTTCAGGCTTCAAATTCAAAAGCATCAAAAATAGCAGATCTACCAGATCAAAACAAGCTTGCAGATCTGCCACTTTAGTGTGATCAAGTCGGGCGTTGTTTAAAAACCCCACAAAGAGTTAGAATATGGAGGTACAGTAGGAGGTTTCTGCCCGACAGCAACAATTTACAGTTCAGGAATTTAGCAGACGCTCTTAATCCAGAGCGATTTACAGTAAGCAAAAAAAGAAAACACAAGGTATGCCTAATACTGTACTTTAAAATGCATAGATAATGGACTGTGAGAGTGAGGTCTATAGCCAACACTACCTCGGGATTCCTAATGTCCTATCCAACATCAGGTTGCATAGAAATGCATAGAATGCATAGTAATTGTCATCTAGGATCATAGCGGTAAAGAGAACCTATCATCCGTCTAACAGTACATCCGTACAATCCGTACATTTAAAATACTATTTCAAATTTCAAATATACATGCCCATCTCTGCCCGCTTTAAAAACATGTGGCATAAGTGGCTGTACAGTATATCCATGTTGAGTGTTATAGTTATATAGTTTCATTCTGATGTCAGAACACATTTTGTTACCTCCGATTAGCATCAAATTTAGCAGCGACGAAGGCCGCATAGCCGTAACGTTTGTCCTTTTATTGTAACGTCACAGAGAAGAAATACAAAAAGTTAACTCACTCTGGTCACTCTGCGTATAGCCTGCCCCCAGCCTGCCTGATTTCTGCTCTATAGAGCGTCGCAGTCCCTCCCCCTTTCAGAACAACGAGTGGCCCAGGAAATGAATCGCAATGCATTTTGACCATAGGCATTTCTTAAATTATTTATTTAAAGACCTTTTAAGCGTCGTACGAAGCCAACTCTTGTCGTGACAAACCATGACAACACACACAATATTTTGGAACAAACAAATAATTACAAAGAAGAAAAACGACCAAATAAAAGTGTTGTAACCTGCCGTTTTTTTTCTACTTTCTAATTCTTTGTTTGGTCCAAAATATTGTGTGTGTTGTCATGATTTGTCACGACAAGAGTTGGCTTCGTACGGCGCTTAAAGGGTCTTTAAATAAATAACTTAAGAAATGCCTATATGGTCAAAATGCATTGCGATTCATTTCCTGGGCCACTCGTTGTTCTGAAAGGGGGAGGGACTGCGACGCTCTATAGAGGGGCGGGTGGCGGTCGAAACTAGGAGGGAACTGGATCCTATCATAGAGTATTAAAAGGATAGAGACTAAACTAGCGCGAAGCTCCGCCCCCTCCGCTATTCATGTCAGTGGAAGTTGCTCAGTGGCGTTTTGAAGCACCCGGAAGGCTGCCGGAAGTACCGTCTATTTCGCTGATTCAGCATTTCACTTCCGCATTTGGACACCAAATTTTGGTGTCCAAATGCGGAAGTGCACCCAGAGTGCACCTGGGCTTTACATTGGGCGCTCGGTTGCACGGGGTTTCCTTGTCAAGAATCCACGGGTCCGCCTGCAGTCCTTCCTCTTACCACTAGGGCCCAGCGCTTCAACATTGGAGTGCATAGCTGGCCCCTTGGATCCTATCCACCATATTTGGAGCGACGCGCCTCTGCACTTGTTATTGGTTAGCGGAATACATGGTTGACTCCCACTTCCTGTGCCAGATGGGTGTCTGTCCCCAGGCTTTTTTTATTTTTGAGCTGAATTGCGAGCGAACATCAAAGCCTGCATGGCTACCCCAGGCTACTCTGAGTCTCTGAGTGCGACCCGTCACTTATATAAATGTCAATGAGAGCAAACAGGTGGAATCGATAATGGATTCAGTGTTTACCTGCTTAACGCATTAACGCCCTCTCCTCATTGGTTCATGCACCCTTGACCCTTGACCTGCCCGTGTTTGCGTTTAATTACACGGAGCTGGCAGTCGTTAACGTGACCTCCATTCGTTCTGTGGCCAGTCACCTGCTACGAGAGAGAGAGAGAGAGCTGATCAATCATCAATATCACTGTCTTATCAATAGAGCTCTGTTATTGGCACTGATCACCTGCAGTGCAGTGGTTTTCAACCCTTTTCCATATCGAGGCCCATTATTTATTCGGCATTTGAGCTTGAGCCGAGATTTATCCTCTCATTATTATTTTACGTGCAATAAAAATTCTCTCTCTCTTTCTCTGTATCTCTCTCTCTCTCTCTCTCCTCAGCCTCCAGCTCTCCCAGCAGTCCTCAGAGACGTCGTGCGTCTCGTCCAGGGAGGAGGAGGGAGCAGCGGAGGAGCTCTCCTCTCAGCTCCAGCAGCTGTCCACACAGCACCAGCTGACCCAGGGAGAGCTGCAGCGCAGCCAGCAGGCCGAGAGAGAGGCGCACCACAAGGTCCAGCAGTGAGTACACACACACACACACACACACACACACACACACGTACAAGAGAGGCGCACCACAAGGTCCAGCAGTGAGTACACACACACACACACACACACACACACACACGTACAAGAGAAATTAGGTCATTAATGTCCACCAAATATGACATACCGGTAAATGTAACCAACCAATCACGTAAATTCAGTTCAGATGATGTGTGATGATGACAAGAGCGCCCCTCACACGGATGTGATTTTTGAGTGCGTGCGACCACTCCTACAACCAGCAATGTCCGTGTCTACCTATGTGTCGTCTACCTATGTGTCTATACCTATATGTGGCCATGAGCACGAGTATATGCCTATTAGTACCAGTAGGGGGCGCTGTGCCAGAAACAGAGAGAGATGGTGCTGCTCTGTTGCCTGCTAATGAGAGAGAGAGAGAGTAGGAGGAGGAGGGGGAGGGGAGTTGCACCACTCAGTTCACACGGGTGTGATTTTCTTTTTACATTTGCTCCTTGTGGGAGATGTGAAGACCCTCTGTCATGAGAGCAGAGAGTTGCAGCAGTGACCCGACACATGACCTCTGGTACAAGAAGTGTTCTTAAACTGCCTCGGCTCTGTGTCCTGAAGCTGGCGTTACTCATACAGGACATAATAGAGGAAGCTGTTTAGTTTAAATTGCATCGACTTACACCAAGTTTTTTTGTAACTTCAGCGAATCGATGGATGGATGGATGGATAGATGATAGAACCTCCCCATCCTCTCTACTCTCTCTTCCTCCGCAAACCAAGTCTCTCTCCTCTTTTCTCTCTGCACTCCCTAAACATCTCTAATCCCCCCCTCCCCTCCTCCCCCTCCGCTCCCCCCATCCCCTCCCTCTCCTCCTCTCCTCTCTCCTCTCCAAACATGGAGGTGTTACATTCTGCATCTCATGTTTGGTTCCTCTGCTGGGGAATATCTTCAAAACGTGCACACACAAACACACACTCACACACACACACACACACACACACACACACACACACACACACACACACACACACACACACACACAGTCAACTCTCTCCATTTCCATCTACAGTATCTCTCTATCATCTCTCTCTCTCTCTCTCTCTCTCTCTCTCTCTCTGATGTCATAACAACGTTATGTATCAGGCCAGCAGACAGACGGAGGGACGGCTGAGAGGACAGACAGTAGGATCAAATGGAGAGGAGAGATAGCCTGGAAGCCAGACGAGAAAATATTTGCCCTTGGCAGATTTGGTCTGGATTTCACTGACTCCGAAGTAGTGAGGGACCAATCGGGAACCAGGATGCAACTTGTGTGTGTGTGTGTGTGTGTGTGTGTGTGTGTGTGTGTGTGCGTGCGTGCGCGCGTTTGCATCTTACATCTTTGAATTCTTAATCAGGGTTTATCTGCCTACTCTGCATGTGGGAGTGCATGGCGCTAGATTTGGGCAACACACACACACACACACTAACGCTGGAAACCTCAATGCGCTCTCTCTCTCTCTCTCTTTCTCTGTCATTAGATTATATTGTTGTCAATCTTGTGAGCCTTCCTGTAAAGTCGGTGAAGGCGTGGTACAGAGTCAGAGGTTGTTTTTATCAAACGGTTTTTCAACCCTTATTACCCCATTATGTAATCCTGGGCTCTACACTTCCTCTGCCAAGCTGGGGAGAGCAGCGGACTGACCCCCCCGTGTCAGTTGGATGTGGCGTGTGGAAGGAAATGAACACGCTATTCCAACCAGTTCTTTCCCCTCCATCAGGTGCCCGACTGGCCAGGGGGAGGCAGTATAGAGACCAGGATTACTGCATGTTTTCTGTGAGGGTACCTATACTATACCTATACCCTATAGGGGACACGGGGAGAACATGCAAACTCCACACAGAAAGACCCTTATTTCGCCAACCCCGCCTCGGGTATGCAGGGCACTGATGACGGAGGAGGAGAGAAGAACACGCCCCAGGCGTACCCATGCCGATTTAGAATTTGACTCGATTACAATTTTTGTGCAGTATTTTGAAGTATAATACATTTTATTCATAGTATTTATTTTACGTCATCTTATCAAACATTCTTTTTACTTTACTGCACAACTCTGTCATGTTTCATCTTGGCTATAGCGCTGGTTGCTACAGTAGCTCAGCTATAGATAGTTGTTAGATAGTTGGCTATAGCGCTGGTTGCTACAGTAGCTCAGCTAGATCGGCAGCGCAATATAATAAAATATAGACGTACTGTATTTCCATCTAACTCCTGGTGAGACATCAGAAACCTCTCTCTCTATCTATCTCTCTCTCTCTCTATCGGTCTATCCATCCTCCCTGCATGTCTTCAGCTCATCTGAAGATGAAGGGATGAGGAGGATGAGGAGGAAACATGGATGACGGAGAGATGAGTTCTCTGATGGAATCAGCTTTAAATCTCCCTCCTTCTGGAAGGAAAGCTCTCTGTGTCTCTCTCTCTCTCTCCCTCCCTCCATCTCTCTCTCTCCCAGGCTCAAACGTGGGGCTTCTTCTAGGCTGTAATGCGTCTCTGCAGGAGGTCCCGTTACCGTGTTTGTTCAGAGGAAGAAAACTTCATCTCAAAGACTTCCTCTTGTCTCCTCCTCCTCCTCTCTTCTCTGGGTGATCTGCTGGTTATTAGAGACTTTATAATTTGGTTTGGAGAGAGAGAGAGAAAGAGAGAGAGAGAGAGATGAGGATTTTTAATCAGCCGTTGCGACGGCAGATTCCGGGGTCAATTTCTGAACTCCTCACTTCAATTCACATATTTTAGATTTTCTCATTTTCCCTATCCTGTCTTCTCTCACCTCTCACTCCTCATCTCAGTTTGTGCGTGCGTGCGTTGTGTGTGTGTGTGCGTGCGTGCGTGCGTGCGTGCGTGCGTGCGTGCGTGCGTGCGTGCGTGCGTGTGTTTGTGAGAGAGGGGAGAAAGTGGAAAAAGTACTTGTATAGGACTATTTTAAGTAAGTAAAAGTAGAAATACCGCAGTATAGAAATACTAAGAATACAAGTGTACAGGCACACATATGCGCCTGAAGGGGAGTAGCCAACGCATAGCAAAGTGTCAAACATTACAAACGCGTCAGACAGTTTCCCATGTTGCCTTGGGGGTATAAGGATGTAAAGATGGAGTGCCACGATTTTTTTCCACCCTAAAACATGATCATCAGGTAATTATTACAATATAAGAGGGAAGAACTTTTTCCAAAAAGTGTACAGTATTTGTTAAAATCATGCTTTTATATGGACACGCCCACCAGTTCATTAAGTATGCCTGGTTTGCCTGGTGGGTGGTGATGGGTGGTGATCCACCTGAACTGAAGCAACACCCACAGCTGTAGTTGTATGATAAAGGGGAGGAGTTAAGGGAGGGGCTGATAGTGTGGTGTCACTATATTACTGTTTATTTCATCGTTGGAGTGGTTGAAACTAACTGAATGAACTAGCTGCTATAGCTAAAAGCCTGTCCAGTGTGGGGTCAACCATGTCCTTCTTTCCTATTGGTCAAAGTTCAGCCATGTTTAACTCCACGTGTCAAACGCGGCACGCCACAGTGGGAAGCTCCACCCCTCTGTCTCCACGCCCATATATGGAAGTGAACGGAACGCGTCCGTTACATGTATGTGTGGTCACGCCCTACAGTGGTTTTGCCACTGTTAGCACTCATTGGTTGCCGTTTCGTGGTTGGACAAAAATCGTCTCTCTCCATCCCCTATAACATTTAAATATGGTGTTTTTCAGTTGCTTCATATTCTGTGCCTTCAATTCTTATTTTAAACTTGGTGTCAGTAAAAAAGGAACATCACAGGTGCAGCATGGTGACTCCTGACTGGACATATCATGGTTATTTTTTTATTTATTTTTAGCGGAACAAGGCAGAAAGAGCCTGCTGGGTAGTGGGTAGTCGTGGTGAATTACATTATGTATCCATTTGTTAGGCTCTCTCTTTCTCTCTCACTCCCTCCACACACACACACACACACACACACACACTCTGCAAAGTAACTAAAGTTATCAAATAATTGTAGTGAAGTATAAAGTACACATATTCTGCCTAAACAACTGTAGTGGCATAGTAAGTATAAGTACTGTATTATTGTCCCGAAAATAAGACCACTCTGACCCCCATGTTTCAATACTCATTTGTGGAAAAAGAACATTGAATAATAGTCTAGTACCCCCATTATAATACGACCCGCATTTTCTAGGATATTTCCATTGGGAAAATAAACATAGTCTTATATTCAGGACAATAGGGTAGAAGAAATGGTAACTTATCATCTGTCTGTACTTAAGTGAGTTTACTTGAGTAAATCTACTCAGTTACTTTAGTGTCCACCACAGTAGGCTGTGCATACAGAGTGGTGGAGTGTCCCCCTCTCTGTTGATCCATCATCCCTCCACCCGTCTGCTGACCAGATGTGTGTGTGTGTGTGTGTGTGTGTGTGTGTGTGTGTGTGTTGTGTGTGTGTGTGTGTGTGTGTGTGTGTGTGTGTGTGTGTGTGTGTGTGTGTGTGTGTGTGTGTGTGTGTGTGTGTGTGTGTGTGTGTGTGTGTGTGTGTGTGTGCGCGTGCGCGTGCGTGTAGTGGTTCAAACCCCTGCTGGTATGGGATCACATTTTTATTGATTGAATACTTTATTAGTCAGAAGTGTAAACAGCACGAGGTACAGACAGACGTTAAAGGTTAAAATGATAATACTGAAAAGCCCATTGTGTTCCTTCCTATTATGTATTAAATTCATCAACATAAAAAATGTACACAATAATATGTGTCATCAACAAATACACTATTACACTACTATTACAAAAGAGAAAAAGGGCAAAACGGCGGCAGTGAATTCAATAGGAATTTAAATGTACCTGCCCTTGTGCATGGTCTCTCCTCATGATAGATGTTTTCATAGAAAGAAACCAGTGGTGCACACCCAGCTAATGGATGATGTCAGGGCATGAAGAAACCAGTGATACACCTTCAACATTTTGGTGCCGTTCGTGGTAGAATGAGAATTGTCCCATATGTTATTTCCCTAAATTAGGATGGTAGGCCTACAGATCATGGTCGCTATGACATTAATGTCAGGTATGTGGTGTGTTGTTGTAATCAGCACCCTTTCTATGGTTCACAGTATCATTCCTCCTCTCCTCCCCTCCTGTCCTGTCCTGTCATCAGGTTTGGAACGGTCTTGTGGAGGTGTTGAGGAAGAAAGTGGCACAGGGAATGTCCGAGCAGTGATCTGAACGAGGACTTCACATGGTGGCTTTTACTCCTCAGCTCTTCTGACATCCCCCAACTCCTTCTCCTTCTCCTTCTCCCTCTCCTCTCCTCTCCTCTCCTCTCCTCTCCTCTCCTCTCCTCTCCTCTCCTCTCCTCTCCTCTCCTCTCCTCTCCTCTCCTCTCCTCTCCTCTCCTCTCCTCTCCCCTCCTCTCCTCTCAGGGTTAAGTACACAGAGCCTTCCACTGTTCAAACAGTGGTTAGAAATACGTCTCATTCCTGATGAGGCCCCATCTCTCTTCTTCCCTTATGCTCTCTCTCTCTCTCTCCTCTCTCTCTCTCTCCTCTCTCTCTCTCTCTCTCCCCCCACCCTCTCTCTCTCTCTCCAGTCTTTTTAAACTGCCTTTTCTTAAAATATTTTTCTTTCTGTCTGTCTCTCTGTGATTTTAAACTGCACCATGCAAAGTTTATTTTGAACTCTTTAGGCAGTTTTTGTTGGCAGACCTGGTCCCTGTTTGACCTGGTCTATAGTAGACCTGGTCCCTGACAGACCTGGTTCCTGATAGACTCTGCCTGATAAGTCACTGTAACGTCTATAGATATAGGTCACACTGTGGTTTTGTTAATGTTATATTTTCTGTTGTTAATTTTTGCTGTTGGTGTTTGTTGTGTTCATTTATGAAGTCACTGTTTGTATTGTGACTTCGTTATATTTGCATGTTTTTCTATCAAATATCTTGAATATCAACTATTTTATTTGTGTCCTGTTGCTGTTAAATTGGCATTTATGTAGAGTGATGTTGTTTGTTATCAAATCGGATACATTTCTGAAGCATTTTGAATGGGGTAATGAAGGCATTTTACACATAATATAAGCTCAGATTACAAGGAGGTGACATTTGATCGTCTGATTTATTGACCTTTGACTTTTCCGGAACTTTTACTGAAGTTACTTTGTGTTTTTAATGTCTTAAATAATCATACTCAATATGTTATGATAATCAACAAAGTACTGATCCATTCCCACTGATGCGTCGATCAATCAGTATTGCCGTTAGTGTCTTCTGTATGTTGGTTGTATGAATAAACATTTTAGAGAATATTTCTAGAATCACTTCTGTTCTGTTTGATTATTCTGCTGTGCCCTGGGGTCATTTTATCAGATGTCTGTCTTTGTCCATCCATCTAGTTCAGACCTTCTCAGGTGACGCCAGTAAAACGTTTGCTTTGGACCAATCTGTTGATGGAGGAGGTATTGTTGTTGCGTGCAGAACACCACAGAAGCAGTAGCCTACTGGAGCCATACTGCTGTGTTGCTTACCGCGTATGAGAACGTGCGTTCAGGTAAGCGGTTAAACCCGTTGTTATGCGAAGTGGTAGCCATTTAATTTGGGCACGGTACTTAGTTGACACGGTGTGAAACTAGGGGACCGCGCCCACCGGCAGTAAACCTAGACCACTGCAGGATACTTGGTGCGTCTTGGAAAGTCTGGTGACCCGATTGTTGTACATGTAGGTGTGTCTTCTCTTGAATCTAGGGGCATGCGTTCTAGCGCGCAGACTCGTGCACCGTGCCGTTCCATACCTCTGCGCATGCACGTACACATACCGTACTTGTATACTGTTCTTTTTCTACCCCAACTCTCACCAAAAATAGAAGATCTACAAGCTCACGAGTTGTGACTCGTAAAAGCAAAATTATTTTATTAATTTAGCTCTTGTGTTGATTCAAGGTTCGGATGATAAGTATCCTAATTTCTAACGGTTTTAAAAATATACTATCCCTTGATATTAATTTAGACAGACCTGTGACAAATCTGACTAAATTAGCCAACCTTTATTCTGCTCTCTCTCTCTTTCCTCTCCATCTCTCTCTCAATCTCTCTAGTTATTAAAATGTAACTTTTAAAGTTATTTTCCAGTAGGTCACGATGAAGCCGG
>NC_137876.1:20194871-20217371 GCF_963924005.1 Protomyctophum bolini
TGTGTATCTCTCTCTGTGTAGGCTCTCTCTGTGTAGGCTCTCTCTCTCTCTCTCTCTCTCTCTCTCTGTAGGCTCTCTCTGTGTAGCTCTCTCTGTGTAGGCTCTCTCTGTGTAGGCTCTCTCTCTCTCTCTCGGCTCTCTCTGTGTATCTCTCTCTGTGTAGGCTCTCTCTGTGTAGGCTCTCTCTCTCTCTCTGTAGGCTCTCTCTGTGTATCTCTCTCTGTGTAGGCTCTCTCTGTGTAGGCTCTCTCTCTCTCTCTCTGTAGGCTCTCTCTGTGTATCTCTCTCTGTGTAGGCTCTCTCTGTGTAGGCTCTCTCTGTGTAGGCTCTCTCTCTCTCTCGGCTCTCTCTGTGTATCTCTCTCTGTGTAGGCTCTCTCTGTGTAGGCTCTCTCTCTCTCTCTCTCTGTAGGCTCTCTCTGTGTAGGCTCTCTCTGTGTAGGCTCTCTGTGTATCTCTCTGTGTAGGCTCTCTCTCTCTCTCTGTAGGCTCTCTCTGTGTAGGCTCTCTCTCTCTCTCTCTCTCTGTGTAGGCTCTCTCTGTGAAGGCTATCTCTCTCTCTCTCTCTCTCTCTGTAGTCTCTCTCTCTCTGTGTAGTCTCCTCTTTTACCAATAACTGACCGACGGGTCCATCCTTGTCATTCTGCTCTTTACATGTGAACAATAAGGGCTGTTGGTGAGACATCCGATGTCCGATGTCCAGCGCCGTCCACTTCCTGTGTGTGTGTGTGTGTGTGTGTGTGTGTGTGTGTGTGTGTGTTTGATCGCGTGCGTGCGTGCATATGTGCGTGTGTGATCCTACCACTTCTGATCATGTGAATTGCTTGGAACAAGTGGGTCCCATTTTTCTCTCTCTCACTCTGTGTCTGTCTCTCTCTCTCACACACACAGTGACACACCACACACACACACACACACTCATAGACACGTCCTCTCGCTCGCCCGGTTGCCATGGCGATGAACAACTTGGGTGTCCTGGCCTCTTAATCCTGTCGGTCGTCTCAATCTGTGTTTCTGGATGTATTAATCCTCCCTGTCCACAATGCTGGCGGATTAAACACCCAAACTTCTGATGCCACACACACTCACACACACACACATGCACTCACGCACAAGCGCGCGCACACACACACACGCACATGCACACTCACCTCCCCCCGAGGCTTTCTGGCGGGAAATGGGGTTAGTTAAAAAAAGTAAGCAGAAAAGTGGTGACAAGTTCATCTTTCTGCTGTGTATAGGTTTGTTTGGGCCTCAGTTTTCCCATCCATCTTCGACCGCTTATCCGGAATCGGAAGAATGCACTGTGGATATGATCTCACACAATAGGCGCGCGTCCGTGTGTCTGTGTGCACGCAAGTGTGCAATTGTGTTGGGAGGGCTTAATTTGTCTTTACCTGGATAACACTTGATGCTATATGGTTAGCTATGGCCGGATCACATTGATTTGAATTCAACAGGAAAAGTATACCGACAACTTTCAGGAAATATGATTTCAACATTCCAACACTTAATGCTGCACTATAATGTCACTTTCCTCTGGTATACCGGATTTGAAAGTGCTGCATTTTTACCATTGAGCTATAATAGAGCCTGCATGCCTGCTTGCTCAGAGGATAAATTCAATCTTGGTCAAAACTGGTGTCGGATCCTGTGTCTATATAGGTGAGACATGACCTTTGACACCATCTAAATGTCTCAATAGAAGAGCAGGGAGACCATATGTATTAACATAGTCTACCATACAGATATGACTTATATTATACAGATTGGACACAATTACATTTTATTCATTAAACAGGTTACATAGTCCCTCTTAAAAAAATCATTGTACGATTTTCAGAAAAACATCATAAATAGATTAATACTTTTGTTGCACATTTACATTTTCTACAAAGTCATTAAAAGGTCAGAGCTGGCTAACTGAATACTTTTTGCCTTAAAACATAATTATTAATAAATCATGAACGTTTGAATTGTGTTGGTAAATCAGGAGGCAGAGTTTTCACATATACCGGTAGGCTAAATCTGCAATAGAAAGTGAAATAAAAAGCAATAAACATCATTTTGACATAAAAAAATACTATAGTACCGTATACAGTTATAAATGATGTCTGTTGGATTATCGATCTCCAGCACATTGATTTCCATAACATGCTGATTGATTTGAAAACCAATCCAACCATGGTAGGCTTTATGAGAAATGCTCCTCAGTCATCACAGTCACATTTATTTGTCACATCACCGTTTTAGCAGTGGGTGAATGTATTGTTATTGTGTGCGCTCCAGTGCGTGCGTGCGTGCGTGTGTGCGTGTGCGCGCGTGTGCAGTGTGTGTCTGAGAAATAACTTTTCAACTGAACATTATTTGAATGGCTGCTGTACATTTGAGATAATGATCAGAGCATTGGAAGGCTCCCAGTTTCAGTTCAGTCTGCTGAACTAACTCCAAACTAGCAAGCTAAATAGTTGCCACAAGCACACGAGCGACAGTGTACACAGTACTACACAGTACACACACACACACACACACACACACACACACACACTGTCTGTCTCTCTCTCTCTCTTCCCCTCCCTCTCTCTCTGCGGTGTATCTCTCCCCCATCTCTCTCTCTCTCTCTCTCTCTTTAACTGATGTTAATAGTGTTGAACATAATAATCTCCTATGTATGCATAATTTACAATTTAGGCATTTAGCAGAAGCTCTTATCCAGAGCGACTTACAACCAGCCACATCAGAGTAAACAGCATGAACCCCCTAGTCAACAAACCACAGGAGAAATAGAAGGAGAGAAAAAAAACACGGAACACAATTAAATCAGAATAGCAGGCAGACCTATAATCTACTGGTTTAACTTGTATAGGAAGCATAGCAAGTATTTATATATACATACATACATCATGGCATACCTATATAGCTGTCTGATCTAAATGTGAACAGAAGAGCCAGTTCCTCTCTCTCACCATCGCATCATGCCCTCAAACTGCAACCACTCATTCCGTACAAGGATCGGCCTGATGCCCTCATCGGCCGTCTTCACACCCACAACATATTGAGAAGTCACTTGGTCATCGTCTTCGCAAGCGAAGGACGCATGCAGGGGTTCAGAGGGCATTTCATAACTGGGGGGGACGGGGGCCGATTTGTTTTTCACAGATTTCAAGGCAAATCTGTATATAGCATCCAATAAATGCTAAAGTGTATACGGATGGATGTATGTCTATCTATAGATCTTATAAATTAAAATATATATCACCACATTCTTATGTGTATAAGTTTGCTAAACAAGTGAAGCTATAACCACATGATTATTGTTATTATAGCGGAAGCAGGCCGGGCTCTCGTCCCCGCCCGGCATGGCCCGTCCGTGCCGCCAAGGGCCCCGCGTGTAAAGGCCCCTAGAGATGGAGGGGTCCCGCATAAAGGCCCCTAGAGATGGAGGGGTCCCATGGCTCTATCATGGACCACCCAACCTCATATTAGAGACACACAAAGACTTAATAAACTTCTTCCGCATAATTTTTGATGGGAAAAAGAAAGCAGCTGCTTCTTAAAAGCTGATCCGAAATGGGAAAGTCTCTGTCTTTTTCCTCGTCCTTTCTTTTCTCTCCCCTCAGTGCTGGCCCTTTGAAAAAAAAAAAAAAAGAATCCCCCCCCTCCACTTCTCTTCTGCTCCCCTCAATCTCTCTCTCTCTCTCTCTCTCTCTCTCTCTTGCTCCCTATAGCCCAATTTATACTTGGTCACATGGCGGTGTCGTGCGCCCAAATTAGCCGACGCACAAGTCCACAAAGCGCCGCGGACGCGGCGCTTTGTGGACTTGTGCGTCGGCTAATTTAGGTGCGTGACACCGCCACACAACGGAGCATATAGATTTGGCATCTCTCTCTCTCTCTCTCTCTCTCTCTCTCTCTCTCTCCCTCTTCTTCTCCCTGGGATTCTGAAGGGGTCTTTACTTTGCTCTTTTCGTTGGCCGAGCACAATCGGCCGTGTTATTGGAGATAATTAATTCTATCCCCATCAAAAGGCATTAGGGGTGGGGGCC
The DNA here is from genome assembly GCF_963924005.1 of Protomyctophum bolini. Lineage (NCBI taxonomy): Eukaryota > Metazoa > Chordata > Actinopteri > Myctophiformes > Myctophidae > Protomyctophum > Protomyctophum bolini. The sequence goes on from NC_137876.1 coordinate 20,198,917, forward strand.
CCGCCTCCACCGCTGCCTCTTTATCAGCGAGCGAGCGATGAAAGGGAGAGAGGAAGAAAAGGAGGAGAAGAAAGAGCACGGGGGGAGAAAAAGGAGGGCGGAGAGAGGGTCCACTGATGGCCGCTTTTGATGTAGGAGGGTCCGAGCCATTGTTGTCCCGATCCGTGTCCATAAGGAGCCCCAAAATGAGGGCCAGTCGCCGCCCCGCAGCGAACATATGTCACACATTACCCCGACACACACACACACACACACACACATACAAAACACGCACACATGAGCGCACACACACACACACACATGTACCGAAGAGCTGAGAAAAGGCCTGCTGGGGGAAAAAAACTGTTAAAATATTTAATAAAGTGATATTTAACCTGTCATAAGGACAAGGATATACACCGCTCCATAATTATGAGGCCTTATGTTTTGTTTTTGTTTGCTTGGGGTTGGCAATATTGTGTATCTATAATCAGTGTAATGAGTCTATATGATTTGAATGTCATAAAACTTTATCCACGAGGATGGAATATCAACCGCCTCTCTAACCAGACATGGATTCCGGTTTTATTCATTGTTATATTTTAATTGCTGCTCTGACAGACTGCAGTCAAGATTTATTTCATGAAAATGCTGCTCTATTCTATATAGTAACATTTATATTAAATATACCTCAGTCTATAATCACTTATAAAAGCCTATCAACTATATTTGTCTTGCCTATAGGTCTATAACTTGGAGATGGACTATTTTGGCTGAATGTTCACCCGCATGAATATTGAAGCGAGGGTTCATGTATCCTAACTTGTATTGCTTCTTCCCATCAACTCCAAATCTCTTCGCCAAACATATAGCCTAGATCTATAAGCTTGCAGTAGATCTGCTATTCTGTGGTTATGGATGTCAATATTACAGACAGTAACTAAAGGTAATCAGCTCATGAATATTAGAAGAGCTTCTTGTTTACATGTACAAACTGCGTGCGCGTGCATGAAACATTGAAACCCCAAAACCTCTTTAAAGTCTTGAAATGATCATGTCAAGTGGTATATATGAATATATATATGAATATCGTATAACTGTAGGCCTACTATAGGTTCCTCTGTAATGTAATTTAATGTCAGACCAAAATCTATAACCGTTGACCTTGTAGATATACAGTATAGTCTACTAACCATACATCACATTAGTTTATCAAGCTATAGACAACTCTCCCTCAGTATTTGAATGCTATGGAATAACTATGCCTCCGCAAAGTCTTGAACAGAAGCTGTCAGCTGTTTGTAATTTTATCCCTTCACCAAAATGCTTTTTTTTCTTCTCATTTATATCCTATAGTCCTATATATTTGATATAGGACTTATTTACAGTATACAGTACACTATACACCATTAAATAGGGAGGTGGGGGGGGGGTTCTGATGTACAGACTCTTATAGGTGAAAAATGTATATGTGCGTCAACATTCTGTGTTGAGATACTAATACCAAGACTATATTAGTTTATATACCGTATCAACAATCTACTTTACAGTCTATAATAGAGACACCAACTCACTCCCAACATCACATAAGGATGTTTGGTCAGGACCTCTTAGCATCTGGGTCAACACCCAGGGTCCAGTACCTCTTAGCATCTGGGTCAACACCCAGGGTCCAGTACCTCTTAGCATCTGGGTCAACACCCAGGGTCCAGTACCTCTTAGCATCTGGGTCAACACCCAGGGTCCAGTACCTCTTAGCATCTGGGTCAACACCCAGGGTCCATGTACCTCTTAGCATCTGGGTCAACACCCAGGGTCCAGTACCTCTTAGCATCTGGGTCAACACCCAGGGTCCATGTACCTCTTAGCATCTGGGTCAACACCCAGGGTCCATGTACCTCTTAGCATCTGGGTCAACACCCAGGGTCCATGTACCTCTTATAGCATCTGGGTCAACACCCAGGGACCACCACCTCTTAGCATCTGGGTCAACACCCAGGGACCACCACCTCTTAGCATCTGGGTCAACACCCAGGGTCCATGTACCTCTTAGCATCTGGGTCAACACCCAGGGTCCATGTACCTCTTAGCATCTGGGTCAACACCCAGGGTCCAGTACCTCTTAGCATCTGGGTCAACACCCAGGGTCCATATACCTCTTAGCATCTGGGTCAACACCCAGGGTCCAGTACCTCTTAGCATCTGGGTCAACACCCAGGGTCCATGTACCTCTTAGCATCTGGGTCAACACCCAGGGTCCATGTACCTCTTATAGCATCTGGGTCAACACCCAGGGACCACCACCTCTTAGCATCTGGGTCAACACCCAGGGACCACCACCTCTTAGCATCTGGGTCAACACCCAGGGACCACCACCTCTTAGCATCTGGGTCAACACCCAGGGACCACCACCTCTTAGCATCTGGGTCAACACCCAGGGACCACCACCTCTTAGCATCTGGGTCAACACCCTGGAACCACCTCTTAGCATCTGGAACCTGCAGTACCTCTTAGCATTATAGGCTGTTGTCAAATGCTGACACGATTTAGAACATGGAGGATGTTGACATTAAAAACATTGAACACAATTAAGTTGTATACAAACATTGACAACAAGACCGCCATGCCGTCAGAAGTTAGATGCACGTGATGATAAGCCGTGTGCAATACCCACGTCTGCCAACTCTGCACCGTTCAGTCTGCCTATAATTATATACCGATAATAGGTATAGGAATGGTCCTCAACATTTTCTGCGTTCAAAGCCTCCCTCGAAACCCACCTCTTCAGACTCTGCATGCCTGTAACTCTAAATTAAATCTGCCTTTTAGTCTTATAATGTTTTCTTTTCTCTCTTTTTTTGCCTTTTTACTATTTCTCTAATACTATATTTTTTAGTTTATTAATATTATATTAATAAACTAAATAGTTTATTAATTAATATTATAGTTTTGTAAAGGGAATTAAAGAAAATAAAAGTGCTTAGTCTATATTATTATTATTATCATTATCATTATTATTATTATAATAACATGGTATATGTGAAAGGGCATCCTCAATCAGCATCGGAGGAGAATGGTATACTGACCGAGCATCCCAATATGATGAGCTGGGAGTTATAGAATGCATTGATAGGCTGCCCTATATGCCACGCCTGCAGACAGTCCTCTGACTGGGCCTATAGCAGTTTATATACACTATACTACAGGCCTTGACCTATAGGATATACTGTAGCCTTTATGGCTCTATACTGCATGACGTTGAGACTCATACCATGCAGGCCATAGTCTTTATGTTGGGCGTTAAACCAATTGTAGCATGCAGGTCTTACACCTGTAAGTCTGACAATTAAGAGTATTCATTATGATAGTATGTATAATGGGCGTCTTGGGCCCTATTTTCACCTTATTATCCGTAAACTTCTCTGCCTTTTTTGAGGGGCATGCACTTTATAGCCCTATACTTTCGTTTTACACAAACATTAAATGCCATTGACAATGAATGGAGAATTTACGTCATATGTGTCTGAGCAAATCGGTATATAGGCCTATTTTTGTCCTATATACACAAAGTTTCCCATTGACAATTAAAATGAATGGAGAATTGACATCCGCATGTAGACGAGAAAATCGGCTATTTTGTTTATAAGAGCGCCCCTCACTTCACAGCGTGATTTTTATTTGTATTTAAAATAAAAAGATAATAAATATAAATATAATAATAATAATCGACACGTTGTAAGCGTGTATAGATTGGCTATTTAAAAATGTTTTTACAAAATAGTAAAAAAAATAAAAATAAAGGGCAAAGATGTTTAGGGATAAGGTAGGCCTACGGCCCATAATTATAGACTTTTCATGCATGCAGCCTTTTGCCTTTAAATGATAATATGGGGCCTATATGGGCTTTCACCGGGCCTATATAGTCTATAGACATATAGACTATTTTATTTTCTTTGTCGTTTTTAATGGATAGTATAATATACCCCTATACCAGACAGACCACCAGGGCTGCATGTGACCTATAGCCAGGCCTATAAAGGCTGTATTATGTATATGTATTATCATTTTATCAACAGCGCTGTTCTGTCGCCAAACGCCGCTGATGTGTTTGAGATCCGTCCTATATCCTCAATGGCAGACAGAGTGTCTGGTCAATGGAGCAGGTCACACGGCGCGGATCTCCTCTCAGACAAATGAAAACGTGTAATGAAGTGGAAACGGACTACGGAGCCGACAAACCTATTAGATCTGAAGGTTGACAGCGGCCTGTTCGGATGCTCCGCGTGCGTCTCTGGAAACCATTTATTGTTTTCACCTGTTATTGCTGTCACGGTGGCAGTATAGGGGGAAAACATGTTTAAAGAACCATTGAAAACGCGTGTAGCCTATATTATTATATTGCTTTGGTATAATTTATTTGGTTATTTCCATGGTTTAGCCGCATGCACCGCATGCATGTTTTGTTAAGTGCAATAGGTTAAACTTTGATTAACCATCATCACGAACCTTAAAAGCTATATTGTTTAAAACAAAATGATATAACAAAACAAGAAAAACATGAAATAATAATAATAATGAAATAAGCACAGCATTATTTATTTCACGATTATAGGCCTATATGCGCATTTGACGCAGGAAGCGATATTTTGAAAACCTTATATTTTCATGCTCATGAAGCTATAACATTACGCAGTTTTGTTAATTTAATAATAGATCTATAAAACTTGCATCCGTTTAAATATCGCAGTGTCCAAATTTAACCAAATGGACCGTCATTTGGCTCTCTCATTAACACTCAGGTCAGGACTTTACAGTAACTGATATAAATATCATAAAAAATACTATTGTAATAATATTAGTATTGTATTGATTTTATGTAGTTGTGTAAATTGTAATTAAAAAAAAAGCCCTATAGCCCTAAAGCCCTAAAAGCCCTATAGGCTAATATTATTAGTGTAATGCCGGCCCCGCCGCTGCGCACCGTCCATTCCACTGATCGAAGGCCGAGCGCAGCGCCGTGTTCTCCGCATGCAGCCATGGCAGCCAGCCGGTCCGCCGCTCCGCCAGCCGGGGCTTTAATATTAACACATGATAATTACACACATTTCACGCTTCTTGGGCCAAAATGCGTGTCCGCAAAATACCCACGATCAAAGTGAAATCTGTCGAGGTTCAGCCGCATGAAAACACCATAATGCGCGGAGGTTACACCGCATTAGTGTTTTTTAAATCCCGCTATACCTTATTTGTTTTCTGCGCCCGTGTCTGTCCACACCACGGAGGGCTTTGCGAGCGTGTTTTAATTGTTATAATGATGTTGTTATCATTCATTATTAATTGCTGTTACTGTTAGGTTTGGCCGAGGCCTCTCCCGCATCCATTCACCATCACCGCGCTGCACATACAGACACACACACACACACACACACACACACACACACACGGGTGGGAGCAATCACTCCATCGTGTAGCCAGTAATTCCCACAGTCAGATATTGATGGAGATTAATATAGTCACCACAACATAGCTGTTAAAAAACAATTTAATACAAAAGTGTGGATTTATAAAAATGCCTTTATCCCCTCCTTTTCGTTTGTTAATGTCCACCAGTAGAAGGAAATACAAGTTATTTGATCTTATTTAGACTATAGGCTAGAGGCCAACCATAATAGGCTATATAACAAGAAAATACGTAAAAAAAATATATTGGCTTTTTTTCTGGAATAATATTGTTACATCACGAGACACGTACAAACACATTAACACGCCAGCGCTGCCGCCTGGATATAATCGTGCGTATATAATTCCCAATTTACGCTCCGCCGTACGATGGTGTCGCGCGCCGAAAATAGCATTTAATAGCCTATTAATTAGGGTCTACATCAAAACCTATTTAATTATGGCCTGAATAAAGTATTGCCCGTAAAGAAATGTCGGCCCTATAAAATTGACTCGTTTTAAATTAATTAAAGCAAGTTATATGGCCTATTAAAAAATACAACATGTGAATAAATCTCGTTTTCTTGTTTTATTTGAAAAAAAGAAATCAACAAGAATAAGTTAAAGAACATGCAATGTCATCAAAATCAACAGAGTGGAAACAGCTGACATACAAATAAACAGGCACATCATCATCATCATCATAATCATCTCTCCACATTAAAAAATACCCTCCAGCATTCACTCAGCTCAATTAATATAGGCTGTAATAAATGCCACCAGAAGACTTTAGATACAGCAGGAAGACAAGGTGTCATTTATTTATGTATAGGCTATGTGTTTATGTATTCAGACAGGCATATGCTGGGTCTGTGTGTGTGTGTGTGTGTGTGTGTGTGTGTGTGTGTGTGTGTGTGTGTGTGTGTGCGTGCGTGCCTTGTATAAAACAGCCAGTGAGCGTGCACGTGAACACACTACCTGTCTGACCCCTCATTCATGCACGTTAATGTCACTGATGGTGGAGAGAGAGAGAGAGAGAGACAGGGAGAGAGAGAGAGAGAGACAGAGACAGAGACAGAGAGAGAGACAGGGACAGAGAGAGAGAGAGAGAGACAGACTATAACAGAGAGACAGGGACAGAGAGAGAGACAGGGACAGACAGACAGAAGAGCACTTCAACGCAGGCTCGAAGAATCATTTTCTTTTCTTTTTTTAATTACGCTCATAGCAACGATTTTTATACACCTTGAAATATTATATACATAGTCATCATCGTTATAACACTTTTACAGTAGTAATAATAATAATAATAATAACAAACTCAAATATCCATTCTCCGTTTACAGTTAGGCTGGCTATATATAATAATAACAGTCCGGAACTGCACGGCGCGTGCAAAAATAAAGTCAAATGTTTGTTTTTGTTGTGGTCTTTTTTGTTTGTTTTGTTTCGTTTTGCTTTGTCCCATGTGATTTCTCTTCCCCATGTGACAGTATAAACATCTTAGCCTAATATGGCCCCCGGGGAATTGCATGGGGTTATAGGGTCGTTTATTCACTAGGAGGTGTTGAGCACGGGTCGGCCATACACACCTTGGTAATAGGAGGGGGCCTCGTGGTGCAGCACCGAGGAGGGGTCCATGAGGGGCCCCATCATGGCTCCGTGGTGGTGGTGGGGCCCGTAGCCCCCCCCTCCCCCCCCCCCCTCCTCCTCCTCCCCCGTAGTGCAGGGCCTGCTCGTAGGCCTTGCTGAGCTCCAGTCTGTGCTGCTGCGCATGCTGCTGCTGCTCCGACGACGACATCAGGTTGTTGATGGAGAACGGGTGGTTGAAGGAGTAGTGCGCGGCGTGGTGAGGGTGAGGCTCTCCTCCGCCCCCCACCTTCAGGCTCAGGTGGGCCTCGTGGTGCAGGACCCCCGAGGAGGAGGAGGAGGACAAGGAGGAGTGTCCCCCCCCCAGGGACAGCGCGGTGGCGACGGCCGCCTTGAGGTCGGACGCGCCCCCTCGGTGAGCCTCCAGCAGCAAGCGTCCGTGGAGAGGGCTGGTGGTGGCGGTGGCGGCCGCTGTGTGGCCTCCGGAGGAGGACGAGGAGGAGGACGAGGCGTGGTCCATGTGCCTGTTGTTGGCGCTCATGGCGCCGATGCCCTCCCCCGTCGTGATGACGAGGAGGGGAGACGAGGCCGAGGAGACCCCCGCCGCCGCCGCCGCCCCCCCACCGACGCTCTGCTCCTTATTGTTATTATTACCGCGGCCCTCCGACTTGTTGCTGCCGCCGCCGGGCGACAGCTTCTTATTCTCGCACTTGAAGCGCTTCTGCCGCCGCAGGTAGCAGCCGTTCTCGAACATGTTGCCCGAGTCCGGGTGCAGCGCCCAGTACGAGCCCTTGCCGGGCTTGTCGGGCGAGCGCGACACCTTGACGAAGCAGTCGTTGAAGGAGAGCGAGTGGCGTATGGAGTTCTGCCAGCGCTGCTGGTTCTGCCGGTAGTACGGGAACAGGTCCATGATCCACTGGTAGATCTCGCTGAGCGTCAGCATCTTGCTGGGCGCCTGCTGGATGGCCATGGTGATGAGCGAGATGTACGAGTACGGCGGCTTGGCGTGCGGGTAGGAGCGGCGGAAGGACGCCTTGTCGACCCCGACCCCGGCCCCCCCGGCCGTGGCCCCGGGCCCCCCGCGGTGCGCCCGGTGCCCCTGGCCGTATAACGGGGCCATGGCCACGGGGCTCATGCAGGCCACGGGGCTCATGTTGGCCCCGTACGGGTTCTGCAGCTGCTGCGCGGCGGCCGCGGCCGCTGACATGGACGACATGCTGGTCGGGCTGAGGCCGCCGCCCCCCCCGCCCCCGGCCGCGGCGGGTAGGCCTACTACTACCCCGGCGGGTAGGCCTACCCCGCCGCCGTGGTGCATGCTGGTCGCCACGCCGGCGTTGGAGTACGAGGACATGTGGAGGTTCATGTTGCCGACGCCGCCGCCGCTCGACATGTAGCCGTTCATGTTCATGCCGCTCATGGCGGCGCTCATCCCGCCGCCGGTCGTCATCGGTGAATACACCTGAGAGAGAGAGAGACACACAGAGAGACAGAGAGAGAGAGAGAGAGAGGCGGAGACAGACAGACAGACAGACAGACAGACAGACAGACAGACAGACGGGTCAATTCAAAATGACTTCATTTTGACACAATTCACCTGAGATCATGAACGAAGAGCAGATATTAAAGTCTGTATATATAGGCCTATATATATATATATACCTGCAAAGAAAGGGGGTTTATTAGGTGCGCCTTTTGGTGTCATTTGACCAAATAAACGGTTCATGAAAGCTCCAGAACAGTGATTATATAGCCTATATATATAGTTCCAAGTGTCACTTTAACTCGGAGAGATATGGGTCCATTTGGTTACATATATATAGCCAGGATATGATAGCCTATATTGTACACTCTTTGTATAGTTAGTTACACATGTAATTTGACACTGGTGGTTTTATTTAGGCCAGTGGTTTTCAACCCTTTTTATATCAAGGCTCATTGTTTATTCGGCATGAGCCACGGAAACACCATTTGATGACATTTGGCCTCTCACACCCAAAACTAAAAAATATTTTAATATATGCTTTGTTGATGTTGACAGGAGAGCACAGGCAAACGTTGATCAAAGTAACAATTCTTCTACATTCTCTAATTGTATAGACTTCTTGTAAATTAAGTAATGCAGATGTTTAACAATAATGTTTACCGCATGAGAGCGTAAAATGAAACCAGTTGGTTTATTTTTACACTCTCAAGAGTTCAAAGACCTATAAGGGTCCAACTCTCCATCATTTAGCATGGGGACCACCTGGAACCCCCTCAAGGACCACTGGTGGTCCCCGGACCACTGGTGGAGAACCACTGATTTAGTCTATAAGGGTTAATTAATTACAGTGAAAGGAGCCTGATGCATGCACGGGAACAAAGGAACGAAAGGGACGTATATGGCCTATTATTCACACCGCCTCATCATCTCCAAATCACCTCTAATTATTCAATTAAACTCGAATACACTCCCCTTCATGCTGCTGAGCCGTCCTTTTATCATGGCTACCTGAGAAAGATAAGGATATGCGGGTCTATAAATTATAGATGTAGATAGCCAATAATAAAAACATTATAACACGAGGTTTCATTTCAGCACATGCAGCTTTCAAGTATATATAGCCCAAGCATAATATGAACGAGTACTGGAATATTGTACAGGTTTATGAAATGTTTGAGGTTACATTGATTCAGATCAATTATTCCAAATTGAGTCATTGCATGCAGCCTTGTTAGAATTACCTTTTTTCTATAAAACTAACTTGTTCAGCTCCCAAAAACCTCAGCTCCCAAACTTATAAAAAACAATTAATCGCCTAAACCTTGTAGTTTACAAAAAATATCTCACAAGCTCACAACATGTTTTTCAAGAAACACATTTTGATTTCGTTGATTTTAGATTTTATTTTATTTTATTACCAATCAAAACGGGCCCGCGACCGAAAACCGCTTGGGAAACACTGCTCCAAAAGCAATGAAAACATAAATAAAATAAAAACAGAATTAAACTTGAAGTTCATCATATCGTAGGCTATAATTATGGTTAAGAAGACCTTATACAGGTCAAATATCCAACTGTCCTTTGTGGGCATTATGCCATATAGGAGCAGACCAGTTTTATATTGCTGCCTAAAGCCACATATCATACAAATTATATACAAATGATATGTGACATATCATTTGTATATAATTTGTATGTTGGACGCAGTTCAAGTGAATTATCTCTATGTCAAAGAAAAGCAACCGCATTTACATTTACGACATTCCTCTCCGTGAAACAGGCTCATTGTTGCTATAGCTGCCACACACACACACACACACACACACACACACACACACACACACACACACACACAGTACACACACCGAACATGCACCTTGTATAATATATGTGTGCATTAAATACAGACATATTTGATCGAACTTAGTGCTTTTCTTTTTAAATTTAAGACCTGTTTTAAACATGAGTTAGTGTTTTTGAAGTGATAATTAATAACGGAAGTATATTTATTTGGAGTATAAGACTTTTTTAGGCTAATATATGTGTTTTTTTTATGGCAGATTGGAACATATTAAACGTCACATATAGCAACTGTCAATTAAGTCTGTCATCAAAGTCACCCGAATTACCATGCCACGCGCCTTTTGGTTCCTATAGGCTATAATACAATAACTCATATTTGTAACCAAATGGACCCCATGCACGCCACGGGTCCATTTGGTTACATTATGTTTCCACTCTATGAGTTACAACAAAGGGATAAGTTGACATATGGGGGTTTTATCGGTTTAATAAACATAATAAAAGGCACCGACCTCTTGCGCGTCATTGTAGTAGCTGCTCCAGTCTGCCGTTTCGTGACCTTCCATCTTCACAGAGCCCAACATTGTGGAGCGCAGCAGCCAGGCGCTCTGAGGGGAACCATGCAGGCTCTCTGTCTGACACAGCTCAGCTTCAAGTTCAACACCTCCCAAAAAACACCCAAGCTCAACTTAAAACACAACCAGCTATATAAGCGGAACCATGCAGGCTCACTTCGGTAGCCAGTCTATACAGCACAAACTGAACTTATACCCGGCAGGAAAACAAAAAGAAAGACCCCCATTCCCAATATTTAGCCGCAAGCGGAGCTCTCCCTCTCTCTCTCTCTCTCTCTCTCTCTCTCTCTCTCTCTCTCTCTCTCTCTCGCTCTCCTCTGTCCACTCCTCTCTTCATGCGTTCCCCATAAAGAACTCCACTCTGGCTCGGTGTATATGGTCGGAGAACTCGGTCCCGCACGCACGGATCTGTGGATCATGTGGTGATGCGGATATGTGTGTGCGAGAGAGAGTGCATACTGGGGCTGGACTCGGAGAGAGGATCTGCTATAGTGCCATATGAGAGGAGAGGAGAGGAGACGTGAGTTGAGGAGGAGCACGCGCACATGCATGCATGCATGCAGACACGCAGGACTGGAGATGATAATAGCCTAATGTCGCGCAATGTCAGTGCTGCTGTGCACGCGTGCGCGTGCGTCATTAGGCTATATCACAGAGTCTCGCGTGAGTGCAGAGTCAGTGACCGTTCGAGAATAAGTTAAAATAACTTTAATATACACCGAATAGAATAACTTTAGACTATTCAATAGATAGTCTAAAGTTTTTAATAGACTTATACCTTTCCGCATAAAGGATATGCGTTGAATTGATGTGAATTAATGTGAATTATACCAATACAGATTTGATTAATAATTAATAGGTTTAATATTTAAAATAAACTCAGCCCTCAGATCTGCCCATGATGTCAATGCAATCAAATAACGGCATAGTATAGGCCTATTTGAAATATAAATGTTGAAAAAATAATAAGATTTTTCTTTCTTTCTTTTGTTTTGTATCAACCTTGATGACATTTGGCAGAGCGGAGATGAAAAATGCAATTTCTGCAACCCGATTATTTATGCAATAATTACATTTTGTCATTTTATTAAGTCTTCAACAGTGATTCTCTACGCTCTCTATTTTAAAATACAATTTGTTTTTGTAAATTATTTTAACATTTTATTATTATAAAAAAATATCAAATAAAATAATTGATTGAGCTTGAGTTAATTCAACATGCACCATGCCGTATTTAATTGTGTTGTAATAATAATTGACGAGTTTATCTGCCGTGACTGAGACATGTAGTCCGTGACAAATCAATGTCAACAGCGTCTTTCCACGCGGGCTGTCTGTGACACCGTGCGGCTCATGTCTCCGTGTCAACCCGTGTAACAGACCCTGTAATGAGGCATGATCATTCATCACAGCGCCGATAAGGAGCCGATAATATCCGTGCCGTGCATGGATGGAGCAATAAGGCAGCTAAGGGGGCGTCCCCGCTCCCCGCTTCACCCCACCCCTGCACCCCACCCCACGGCCCGGAGGATTACCCAGCCCGCTCTGATCCGAGAACCAGCAGAACAATCGATTAGTTGAAGGCGGATTAAAAACCAGAAGAGAAGAGAGAAAACCCTTTCCCTTTTTTACAAAGACCTCTGTCTGTCTGTCTGTCTGTCTGTCTGTCTGTCTGTCTGTCTGTCTGTCTGTCTGTCTGTCTGTCTGTCTGTCTGTCGACTGTCTGTCTGTCTGTCTGTCTGAAGATAGGTATAGGCTATTGGTGAAACGTGGAGATTTCACATGTTGCTTTTGATTTTATAGTCATTTGATTTGTATTATTTTATTAAACTTTTCTTTATCTGGCACGCGATATGCCTATATAGGTATAGCCTAATTTAGGAGTGTGGTGTTAAAGTGTGAAATGTTAAAAAATAAATATAGAATAAATAATAGACAACAACAAGGTCTTCACTATAGGCACAACTTCCGATCCGACCGATTTATAAATTCGTATAAGTGGAACGCGATGAAAAACCTGCAAAGAATGATTGATTGATTGATTGATTTATTGATTGATTGATTGATTGATTGATTGATTGATTGACTGAGCTTGTATCAGCTTGATTTTGGCATTATGGCGCCAGTTCAGTTGACATGTTTTTTTATAGCCTGCAGTGGAATTTAACTCCGGAAGCAAATGTATACGCCTACAAATTAAGGTTATGTTAAACAGTTAATACATATTTTTACTGTTTGTTTTTTTATTTTATTATTATTTGTGGATTATAAAGTGTGTTATCAGTACACTATACATTAGGTTATATAAATATGATCAACCACATTTCTTTCAATATGATTTGTAACTAATATTAATAAAACATTTCATCATTCATAATTAATTACAGTAATTACATAAGTCTACAGATTCTAACCCTATAAGCCATTTATTTTAGGAAGAGAAACCTTGCTTTAATTTATTAAACATAAATTGAAATATTAGGCCTATAGTTGTACAATATAACTGCATGGGGTGGTTGTATTGTGTCTCTCTGCTCTTCTATTGAGACATTTAGATGGTGTCAAAGGTCATGTCTCACCTAGACACAGGATCTGACCTGAATACTGACCTGATGGTCAAGATTACATTTATCCCCTGAACAAGCATGGGGCCAGCTCTATTGGCTCAATGGTAAAACATTTCAGCACATGTGCAGGAAACCAGGTTCAAATCCTGGGTAGAATAAAAAAGTTACATATATATAGGCCTAGCGCATGCATCGGGTGTAAATATATATAGCCTATAATCTTTGTTTTATTGCCTATAATGCCCAATATAAAGTAGCCTATATCAAATTGATTTAGATTTAATTTGTTTTTGTTAATTTTAATTCATCACATCATATTATTTATAATACGGTTGTAACTCCCCAAGTCCCTATATATATACTTGGGTGATACTGGTTGCAGAGGAAGTTCAGACTTGTCTGATCAAAATAACTGCAATCCAAACGTTCGCTGAATTCATATTAAATTATATGTATTATCTGTCTGTCTGTCCGTCCTGTCCTGTCCTGTCCTGTCCTGTCCTGTCCTGTCCTGTCCTGTCCTGTCCTGTCCTGTCTGTCTAGGATACAGCTCAAGTTCACAGTCATAAACTGGTACCTCTGCCACCGGCAACACCTGAGCCTGATTAGGTTCTCTCTCCAGCTGTAACCATGGCAACCTTGATTGGCAAATTGACAATGAAATCTAGAAACAATATTGGCATTGGTGGCTCAAATGGCTCTTAAGTGCTTCCGTCATTTATGGTCAGAGGCATCAGCATTATTATTATTATTAGTAGTAGTAGTAGTAGTACTAGTAGTATATGCACCGTATTTCCATATACTTTATGCTTTAACCACAAAATTAGAGTTCCACATTATTTCCTGTAAAGACTTTCTTTCTTTCTTTCTTTCTTAGCTGCTGGTTGCTTGGTAACACTGGACGACAACAGGAAGAAGCCAAAATTGGAAGGTATACAGGCCTAAACCAAACGTTGTCGTTGAATAAATGCCTTTATGAAACAGCTGTCTGTGCTTATCAAGACACATCTGACACTCAGATATTTTATCAAGTTTATCATTTTTATTGCAATGTTGTTGTTTACATTTTTAACCAACTGTCACATCAAGGGTGTTGTTCTATAAGACTAAGAAACAGTATGGCTTTTATGTTGATTTTTTAGTCTGTTGAAAAATAACAATAATAAACTATATATTTGCTGTTCCGTCACTGTGGATAACTAGACTGTACATATGCATTCATACTATAGTGTATACTGTACCAGGCTACTAGGTCTGGGAGCAGATTAGTTATTGTCCTTTTTTATTGTGTTATACTTTATTATTATTTGTGCTGTATATATGGGAATGCGTTAGGGGAAATGGAGAATGGAGAAAGAATGTGTGATTTACACTGTGATATGTTGTGTTTTTTGGTTGCCTGTGTGTGTGTGTGTGTGTGTGTGTGTGTGTGTGTGTGTGTGTGGTTGGGTTACACCACAGCAACAGGATCTCAAATATGTTCATGTCACTGACCCTCCAAAATGACATGTTTGACCGCAGCGGCGCAGACCTCCAGTTGAAACGATTCACTGCCAGGTAGCCTATAGGGACCCTGATAAGACTGCAGGTAGCCTATAGGGACCCTGATAAAGACCAGGTCTGTGTTGATATATTAGTTATAGTACACAGCAGTCATTATATCCCTTCTATCTCAGTGAAGTCATGGTGAAATGTCTGTTTTGGACATGCCCACGCCTCGTTGAACCTTCTTGGTGTCTTTGGCACTTGTCCATGCAGTCTCATTCTCCTGGCTGCTATTTTCTGGCTCACCCTTGGCATCATACAGTTTTGTGTTGGTAACATGTGTGCTCTTACTGATGTTGAGTGCTGCATGCACGCAGCATTCTGGTGTATAGCACCCGTCTAGAGACTTCTGCATGCAGGGTTGACTTCAGGGTTCAGCATTCACTGCCCGTATATGGGTTAGCGTTAATTACCTCAGGCAGTCGAGGAAGTTCAATGTCAGGTCAGGTCCTGTTATGACCCACCCAGAGCTGTCCTAGCACCCTAGCCATCACATTTTTTACTTTATTAACACGATTATGCATATAGTCAAAGGTTCAACACAAAAGGGGCTTGTTTTCATTAGCAATACAATACAATACAATATAACTAGGGATGTCCCAATCACGTTTTGTTGCTCCCGATCCGATTTGTTTTTGAGTATCTGCTGATACCGATTTCTCCCGATCCGATATTAATATTTTCATAGAACACTTGTGGCACAGACAATATCCAGTGTAATATCATGATTATGGATATAATATTGATACTTGGATGTCCCGATCACGTTTATTTCCCCCCGATCCGATTCCGATCATTTGAAAATGACGCGATCGGCCCATATTTTGAAAAATCTAGAGAGGTTCAGTTCCCCCGGCCAGCGGCCGGGTCATACTAAAGACTGTAAAAGTGGGACACAAGGCCTCCCTCCATCTTTGACAGCCATGCAGCATCAAGGGTTGGATTAGGGGTTAAGTCCCCGCGACATATACTCTGTACTGTATAGCTGTCCAAGTTCCAACGTCATGTCCAGAGAGGGTGTACTTGTACATCAAGCCGCTTCCCGCTACAGATGATGGCTTGTGGCTCTATATGGAGCCACAGTGAACGGGAACTATCATTGCCCCCCCCAGCTGACTTTTTGTGAATGGAAAGCTGTCTCAAAGCCTGTTGCTCAACAGTCAACACTCACAAAGAGGGGTTTTTACGCCCCATCCCGAGGCTGTCGGAGGCTTTTACCTCCTTGCCTGATTGAAGGTCAATGGTCAGGGGGTGTGTGTGGTCCTGTAAAGCCCCTCGGTGACTGTAACGGTGATTCAACGGCTGTACACACACACACACACACTCCATTATTACTGTACATTATTAGTTTACACACACAAACACACACACACACACACACACACACACACACACACACACACACACACACACACACACACACACACACACACACACACACACACACACACACACACACAGGAGAGTGGTGACTCCCATCCATTAAGTGACTGACTCCTCACCACTCACTCTGTCCACATCAATCATTAGGCCTATGTGACCTGACCACACTTATGCACCACCCACGCATACACACACACACACACACACACACACACACACACACACACGCACCCCTATGTGACTCGGCGTGTTGAAGACGTGATGTGTGCTCACATACACACATGGGCATGCTCTAATGCACACATATGTATACTATACACGGATGTTAGTGCATGCTATTGACACGTGACTTCCATTTTGGCACTGGCATGCTAGTGTGCATGCATGTGATGCACGCACGCACACACACACCACAGTTCCAACCTTTCTCATTCCTCTGTCATTGTGGGGCCACACTGCCTGTCTGTCTGTCTGTCTGTCTGTCTGTCTGTCTGTCTGTCTGTCTGTCTGTCTGTCTGTCTGTCTGTCTGTCTGTCTGTCTGTCTGTCTGTCTGTCTGTCTGTCTGTCTGTCTGTCTGTCTGTCTGTCTGTCTGTCTGTCTGTCTGTCTGTCTGTCTCCAGTGCTGTCAGACTGATTTACGGAGTGTCTTAGTGGAAGAGCCTCACTGGGTTCAGGCCAGAACAACAACACTTAACTTCCTGTCAGTGTAACGTGGTAGCCATAGCAACCAGGCCTATTATAGTCACATGGTTATGTTACGTTACATTTAAATCCGAAGGTACATTATGTAGTCGCAGGCCCTTGGGTGATTTCATATTTTCTAATATGGCTCCCTTTGAAAAAAGTTTTAACACTGTAAACTACAACACATCCAGCTATAAGATCAATTAGAATGTTTTCAGAGGCATGCTTTTAGGGCAGATTTTAATTGTAATGGGAGAATTTTATTTAATTAAAGTTTCAGGACCACTGGTAGAGATTCCACTGTGTCCAGGGGAATGCATTTGTTACCAATACTTTGGTTAACAATGAATAACTTGAGACCGTAAACGAAACTGTGCACATTTTGACAAAACAGATAAAAGCAGAAAGAGTGGTACAGGCAAGCAGGCATGAACGCACACGCATGCGCGCGCACACACACACACACACACACACACACACACACACAGACTGAGGGGAAAGGAATGTCCGTGTGATTGAAAAGCAGAGACCTGGCTGTGACCTGACAGGTTAGTGCAGTGATACTCAACCTCAGGCCCGCGGGCCACATCAGGCCCGCGGGACCATTATGACTGGCCCACCAATGAAAATCTAAAAAAAAAGAAGAAAAAAAAAATCTGGAAAATTAAATAAAAATAAATAAATCTGAATGAAGTTATCTTTAATTACATTATTATAAGTAATACTATTAGAGTTGTACTATTACTCGAACGAAAATAAAAGCTTGGGGGGGGGGGGGGGGGGGGGGGATGCAATGCAAATGAAAGACATATACTGTGTATCCCTATTCCCTGACATAATTTTATAGCTAAACGGACAGAATTCTATTTTATTTGAATGATGAAACCCAGCTGCCATTAATAGTTGGAAATGGAAATGGAAATTGCGGAAATTGCGGAAATGGAAATTGCGGAAATTGTGGAAATTGCGGAAATTGTAATTGCGGAAATTGTGGAAATTGCGGAAATGGTGTAAATGGAAATTGCGGAAATTGCGGAAATGCGGAAATGGTAATTGCGGAAATTGCGGAAATGGTGGAAATGGAAATTGCGGAAATTGCGGAAATGGAAATTGAGGAAATTGCGGAAATGGAAATTGCGGAAATGGTAATTGTGGAAATTGCGGAAATTGCTCTTCACTTATAGCTATCTATTTTCAGGTAGATTGTTTTATTTTACTCAGTCAGCCATATCACTACTAATTTTTTTTCATGAAAAAGGTCATAGCTGGGTAATCTATTTTCAGGCAAATTGTGTTTATTGTATTTTATTTTACTCAGCCATAACAACTTATTTTCTGTTAACCAACTTGCTGGCTGGCAGGCAGACAGACAGCTACTCATAGACA
The DNA here is from genome assembly GCF_963924005.1 of Protomyctophum bolini. Lineage (NCBI taxonomy): Eukaryota > Metazoa > Chordata > Actinopteri > Myctophiformes > Myctophidae > Protomyctophum > Protomyctophum bolini. Next base: position 20,217,352 of record NC_137876.1, read on the forward strand.
GGCAGACAGACAGCTACTCA
>NC_137876.1:20222371-20319871 GCF_963924005.1 Protomyctophum bolini
CTGCAACATTCACAGCTGAATCATACACACACACACACACACACACACACACACACACCTGAAACATAAAAACATGCGCCTTTCTGTCATCATTCTATTCTATTCTATTCTACTCAACCCATAGAATACAGCTCCTATTCTATCTACTAACCCCATAGAGAACAGCTCCCGGTCCATCTACTCACCCCATAGAGAACAGCTCCCAGTCCATCTACTCACCCCATAGAGAACAGCTCCCAGTCTAGAGCCTACATCCACCAGTAGCTTCCCCGCCAGGTCAGGGAGAACGTTGTGGAAGAGGAAGCGCAGCTCTGGGATGGAAAAGGAGTGAGAGATGAACTCTGCAGACAGACAAAAACACACCGTTAATACAATGTTAATGGTATGGCAGTTAACAATACACAGCGTCACAATCCTTTGAACCACTTTATCCATTTATATGTTGGCCTTTTCTAAAACAGCAGATCTTCAAGCTCAAGAGATTTTGGATTGATTTTATATTATTTTACATAAATCTTCTCTTCTGGTGATCCTTGGCCGACACACTGCATTTTCAGACTGGGGTCTGCGGCCAAATGCATATTAATTTGGGGTGCAGCAGGTGTTATTTTTGTTACGCCCTGTATAGGCTACATTACACTGCAATCATGCGTAAACGAGTAATTATAAATGTTTTGGAAAGGTTTTTATTAACAAAATCAATAGCAGAAAATATTTTCCAGGACTGGAAAAAGTGTTTCTACGTACGTCCCCAGGGGAGCGGTGCTGTGTGAACTACACTTCAGACTGTAGTTTAAACTACGTACGTACCCAGGGGAGCGGTGCTGTGTGAACCACAGCTCAGACTGTAGTTTAAACTACGTACGTACCCAGGGGAGCGGTGCTGTGTGAACCACAGCTCAGACTGTAGTTTAAACTACGTACGTACCCAGGGGAGCGGTGCTGTGTGAACCACAGCTCAGACAGTAGTTTCTGCTCATCTTCCTCTCGTCACACAGTCTGTCCACCAACTCTTCATCGTACAGGAAGGAGTCCACGTGCACCGTAGGATGAGACTGCTGCCGAGTCTGACGTGCACAAACACAGCCATGCAACACTTCATCCAAGTGATCCGACCAAGTAACCCTTTGTACAAAAACAATCGCTTGATTTACTGATCTCTTTTTTAAATTGATTACTTTTGCACCCATTATGTTATTCTCTTAAGATTTATAAGCATACAGCATTTGTTCTCAAAGTGGAAAAATATTTTTGAGATGGGACGTCCTCAGCCAAATACATATCATTATTTGAACTATTCAAAAATGGTTTTCAAAATGGTGAAAAAGACACATACACGAAAATAGGGCCCTAAGTGTCTGAACTGTACTCTGAACTGTTTACATTTCTGCCCAATAAAGCATTCAATCAAACAATCAATAAATCATTCAAACCACTGCCCAAAAAAATATCCTGTACTAATCAGGACAAAATAAATACTCTCTGTATGGCTGTGGTTTCGCCCAATGACAGACCCTGGTTAATCTTACTCTGGCTGTGGTTTCGCCCTATGACAGTGTTTCCACACCTGAGCGGAAAACGGCCGACAGCCGCGGAAAGAAGAAGCTGTGTTTTACGTCGCTGTGCACCCGGTGTGTGTAGGGCTTTACCTTTCTTTGTAGTTGTTGTGTCCCCACCAAAGAGGTCCAGGTGTTTTTTTGTGCAAAAACTCCTTATTGGCTATTTCCCCTACCATAAGCCCTCAATGAATTGCATTGCATTGAATGATTCATCTCATCTCAATTCATTGAGGGCTTATGGTAGGGGAAATAGCCAATAAGGAGGTTTTGCACAAAATAACACCTGGACCTCTTTGGTGGGGACGTAACAACTACAAATAAAGGTAAGAAAGCCTTCTAGCATGGAATTCTCCTTTAAGCTCCACTTAAGCGGCAGATTCCCGGAAACGCTTGCCCCGCGGCAGTCAGCCGCGTGGGTGGAGCTTCTTTTCCATCCACCAGCTGTCTAAAAAAACTGAAAAGAAGCTGGCCGACAGAGAAAACGTCCGCGGCTCTCTGGCAAGTGTGGCAACTGGCAACACCTTATGACAGACCTTGGTTAATCTTACTCGCTGTATGGCGGTGGTCTCGCCCTATCACAGACCCCGGTTAGTCTTACTCGCTGTATGGCGGTGGTCTCGCCCTATCACAGACCCTGGTTAGTCTTACTCGCTGAATGGCGGTGGTCTCGCCCTATCACAGACCCCGGTTAGTCTTACTCGCTGAATGGCGGTGGTCTCGCCCTATCACAGACCCTGGTTAGTCTTACTCGCTGTATGGCGGTGGTCTCGCAGGGCAGCATGGCGTCCAGGGGCAGAGACCCCCTCAGGTCCTCCGAGATGCTCTGAAGAATCACTGTCTGGTTGTCAACAAGAACGTCATCCAGCTCATCTGGAACACATGCACGCACACACACACACGGCAGGCACGCACACACAATTTACAAAATGTCATTCTACTTGAAGTAAACTATAGGGGGTTTTCATGGTAAGTAAACTATAGTAAACATGGTAAGTAAACTATAGGGGGTTTTCATGACTGAATCCATTAAAAGCATTTATTTTGTACGAAAAACACTCCGGCTATAGGAATGTTTTTTTTTTTAACTAGCAGATGAATTGTAGATCGGCTATTTTTGTCATGTAGCTGATAGATAAAAGGTAAAGTGGTTAAACTGATGCTATATTAACTTATTTTGCTGGGGACCCCCTGGAACCCCCTCAAGGACCCCTGGGGGTGCCCAGACCCTACTTTGAGAACCACTGCAGACTCCCCTCTGTTTTTATTTGTATTTTATTTTTCATTAAGAAATCTTTATAACAGTCAGTACATAGACATACAATACATTACATTACAGTACAGTACAGTACAATAAAAAACAAGACAAACAAACTAACTAAGTTATTAATAACCTACAACAATACAACATCAGAGCCAGGGGGGGATTACTAACAGAAAACATACTGTAAGAGTGAACACAAAGCAGTTATTGTAGTGTAGTGTAGTGCCTCCCTGTCACCAAGCCAGGGTGTAAACCCGATGTGTAGCAAGCAAGCAACGAGATGCCTTGTGAGCTTTGTAGATCTGCTATTTTAAAGCTAGGGTTGATGATGATACATTTTAAAAACAAACCTTACCTGAGTTTTTCATCCAGTCCAAGAGTCTGGGCAAATCTTTAGGATCCACCCTGGAAAGCAGCTGATGGATCTCTGCTTTTGAGTCCCAAAAGTTCATTGTCTTGATAATGATAATGATAATAATAAAAACAAAACAATAACAATATTAATATGACAAGAAGGGAATAAATGAAGTGTGTACAGTAGCTTTGGACTGTTGTCCCCAGTGACTGGCAGTGTGAGAACGTGGTGTTTCTTAAGGAGGAACGTGGTGTTTCTTAAGGAGGAGTCACGATACAATTTCCCACATTGGTACCCTTGAGTTGTTTTAAAACCTTGGTGAGCATACAGACTAACTGTTTTTAGATCGTTTTGAATTGTGTCTTGGCTTTTTATTTGTAAACCTATGTAATTCACATTCTTTTCCTGATCTTCTTTTTCTTTTCTTTTCCTGATCTGTATTGTGATGTTTTTCTATATTGTATTACTCGACGACACTGGAAATGAGTTTAATTACTCAGTGTAATTTCGAGAATAAAATAAAACTTGAAAGAACGAAAAATATATAGCCGTTTAAGGAGTGTGGTGTCACTACATTTGCGAGTGTTCAAATAAATATCCCTCCGGTGTTCAACCAATGATGAGATCATTATGATCAATAATATTAATAATATAATATTTTGATCATTTTATTATCGTTGGAGTTTCAGTCCACCTTTAAAAGACCGTGTGAAGTAAACACAACTCACTCCCGGAAGTACAAGGCGGCCACTTCCGAGTTCGTTTCTACAATGTCTCAAATACAATTTATATAATATAATTTATGTATATAAATAAATTGAGAGGTGTGTTGTTATTCATATTTATATCATATTTGTACTTTTTTATTTTATTTTATCTTTGAAACAAAAATAAACACGACCCCGGAAGTACACTAATGCCATAAGTGGTGGCTTAATTGTTTGAATATCAAACAAGCCAACATTTCTTTTATGTTTATGCTATAAATAGTACCATAGGTTTGGTTGAATAGACATAGTTGAGACACCAGACCCAACTATGTGTGGAATAGTATAATAAATGACCAAAACATTCATAATTATAGACACACATAGAATTTATAATGACAAATGCGTCAAATATTTAGTTATTAGTGTTATATGGCGATATTATTATTTGGCTTATTTCTCTCGACAAGAGTTGGCTTGATTCACTGAATGTACAATTAAGCTGCAGTGCTCTGTTTGTCTGTTTTTGTTTTGTTATGTATGTTGTTGATTTTGTTTATTATTGTCATAATTAATATTATTATTTTGACATGTAGGATTGTTTTAAATATATGTTGAAAACAAATACAAATATTAATTAAAAAACAAAAGTTTTTGGAGCTGGGTTGGCTGATTTCTCTCACAAGAGTTGGCAACACTGTATTATGACTATTTCCGGTTGTAGGTTTGATGACGATCACTTTGTGTTGAGAGAGCTGTGAAGATCAGCGTTCAACAGACTGACACCAGAGATTCTACTGGTAAATATAACTATACATCATAACATCTACGATGCTGTGAGGTCTAAATGTGTCTGAAAATGTGACCCAACCTCCTCCGGGCTGGACCCGAGGCGAGCTCCGAACCGAACTGTTAACACACAGTTAGCATCGATGCTAACCCGATGCGTTACATCGCGTTTGGTGACCCGTTGAAACCTGCTGCTGCTCAGGCTGTTGTTGTTGTGGTGTGTGGGGCTTGTTTAGTTTGGTTTTGAGAATAATAATAACACATGTTGGACCTCACCTGGGATTTATTTGATCGTCTCGTTCGTCAGCAGAACAGAAACATCAGTCCAAGGTCACAGAATTGCATAAGTAACCGGTTTGTGTGTGAAGTCTCGGCGTCAGCTGATTAAGCTAAGAAACGTATTTTGTCAACAACATCCTTTTACTAAACATGATTGCCCGTTCTGTTTTACATATCTGGTTGTAGATGAATGATACAAAGCTAAGGTGTTGTTATTCAGTTATGGATATTAAGATTGCATGTCGTATTAGAAGCAAAACATGTTAAACAATGTGATCTTTGTCTGCGTCAATTATTACCGAATTACTACAGTAACCCTGTCTGTCGAAACTGGTATTGTGCCTGTCAATACCGGTCTTGTCTGTCTGGAGTCGGACTGATCTTTCTGTCGGTCCATTATTTGAGATCTGCTGTCTGTCTGTATGTCCAGGCTGATCTTCTGTCTGGAGAACATCTGGGGAAGGTTCCCCCTCATCTCCAAGGACAGACACAGTAGGACTTGGATCTTCACGCCTGATCTAGTACCGGTAAGTTGATGTCACTGACGACTAAAGATAGGGTCCAAAGGGATTCAAGGGAAGCACGCCCATCTCAAAAAAATTCTACAGGTGCCGAACAAAGAAATATGCACAATGAGAAAGGAGGGTTGTCCGCACACTGTGTAGTTGCTCCCAGGAAACTTTATTAAATCAACAGTGATCGACTAGCCATGGCTCATGACTCAAAGCCCACCTCTACAAAATAGCTTTCCCCAACTGAGGTCTGGTTAAGATGTCCCCCCTCCCTTTATTAGCCTTTTATGTATGTTATTCTATTATTTTTTCTTTTTTTCTTTTCTTGAATAAAGTTTATTCCTAGTGTTTTTGTATACCGCTACTTAGAAAAAAGCTATATAAATTTGAGCTATTATTAATATTATTATGACCTCGTGTTATGGACGTCATGGGCATGGCGGTACTACTAGTCCAGCTTTCGGTGAAGAGGTGACCACCATCCGAAATGGTGGTTAGTAAATACAGATTCCGAGAGAAGTGTTTGTGTGAGCGGGGACCCCCGCAGCGTGACCTCATGTTGTAGTTTTTTCAGTGGTCACCTCTTCACCCAAAACTGGACTATGAATAGGCCTTAAGCCTTCATTTGCAACAGATTTTTCCCCCTGATTGGGTTGAATGAATCTAGACTAGCCCTGGTCCAGTGCGTTAGCGAGTTCTCACTAACTAAATCTACCCTCCATTGACAGCCCATTAATCCAAAATAGAAAAGTCTGATCCGCTTGTATTAAACGACGTTAAACTCACCAACATTGCAGCTGTAGGGCAGGCTTAAATTATCCTCATTCAATCTTCAAAGCGTTTGTTTCATAAAAATCCACCTTAGACATGTTATGAGCTACTATGTGTCAAAAAAGTGTTGGAGTTTGGAAGCGCTTGTCGGAAACATGCACATAAAAACAGTATTTCCTGCAGGAAAAACTGGGGAGGCCCTGGAGAGGCACTGGGGAGGCACTCGGGGAGGCACTGGGGAGAAACTGCAGCCACTGGGGAGGCATAAAATAATATTCCAAAGCATAAACGAAAAAAAAAAAAAAAAAGCCTCACTGGCCGCAAGTATAATATTCTTTTTCTTTTTTAAAGTACTTTTATATGTTCGGACATTGTGCAGGAAACCCTGAAAAAAGTGAATAAGCCAAAGTAGCCCTTTCTACAGCTTGTAGAAACATTTTCCATAAACCCTAATCTTCTCAGATATTTCATGTAAAAGCAAAAACCTCAGTGTGATTTCTTCGCCTGATTGGCAGGAACAATATCACTGAAACATAATTTAATAATTTACATATTGTTAATTGTTTAAGAAACAACGTTAGTAGTGTGTGTGGGCACACTGTTTCAGTCGTGAGATTAAATCTTTGCTTTAATCCATGCGTCTGTCTGGTTTCGTCTTGCAGGCGGGAGACGCGCGGTCACCATGGTGCTCGCCGACTTGGGGAGGAAGATCACCTCGGCGCTGAGGTCCCTCAGCAACGCCACCATCATCAATGAGGAGGTAATTTTCTTTCTTTTTCCTTCATTTACCCAGGGTAGTAGCTGAGCACAAGTGCTCATTTTCAGCAACGCCCTGCACATGGAAACACACAGACAGACGCACACATTCAAACCTGGGAGCTGACAACAGTACAACCACAGTCGTATACCGTTGGCCACTAGGCAGCTCCACTGGAGCAGTTGGGGGTTCAGTGCCTTGCTCAAGGGCACTACAGCGGTGTTGGGTGAGTGATGACCAATCAGATTTTTCCTGCCCGTCCGGGGAATCGAACCAGCAATCTTTCGGCAACAAGGGCGTTCCTCTAACCCTTAGAGGCCACCGCTGCCCCAAATAATGGATTTATACAATATAACGTCAGGTTTCAGATAATGTTTTTATCCCATACTAGACCTGTACGTGCCCGTCACGGTCGGCCACCGGCCTACTTGGGAACGATGCAACTTGGGAACCTAGTGATATATGTTGTCATAGCACCTGCTTTAACTGTCAGCCGGTGTCCCACATGGAGATCTGTGTATGTGCCTGTGTGTGAAGACTGCACACTGAAAAGTGTACTTGGCAATCAATTCCGCCCAATGGCAGAGCCTGATTGGTTGAGCCTCAATTGGGGGACCCCTTTTGGGGTTTCTTGTTGCTAGCTATGTATGTACAGTATATATAGCGACATGTATTTTTTGTCATCTTTGAATAAATATTTGAAGTTTCTCAGCAAACTTAGGTCAGGATTTAGAAGGTGTTTGTAGAATCGGCCCCAATCCTATACATCATAGACCCCATAGTACAGCTTCCTTTCCTACTGACAGTTAGGGCAGTTAGGCTGACATTTTAGTTGACGATTAATGGTCATACAAATAATATATTTTTAGACTGTCGAAACGTGTTGGTATTTTTTGTTGCCTTGCTCATCAATAAACCATATTTTAATTTGTTTCACCAAAGATGGAAGTGCCTTGGAATCTTTTTCTTTGCAAGTCTGCATTTTACACCTTTTGGGAATTAAGCAGTACAACAACGAAAAAAAAACTTTTTTGTCTACAAATAATTTCTTGATTGACCTTTTTTATTTTAGGCTTTGTAAACAAATCTGCAACAAACAGGACTTGTATCATTTGTAGCTTGTAGAGGATAAATGTATGGCTCGGACCGTGATGTGAATGTTGTCCTGTGTCCAGGTGTTGAACTCCATGTTGAAGGAGGTCTGTGCTGCTCTGTTAGAGGCCGACGTCAACATTAAACTTGTCAAACAGCTGCGAGAGAATGTCAAGTAAGTACTACTGCAGTACTGCTCTACTTGGACTTATGTTATGTCATACAATAACTGTGTCATACTGCACTATACCGTGTAAACAATACTTTACAACTCACATGTACTATACACAGTATTACTATGTACTAAGTAAAACCAACTGTAATAGTACTAGGCCCGGGTGGAATAGAAAACCAACACTGGAGTTCATTGAGGAGTCGGACCAGGGTTAAATGTGAATTATGGTCGGTCATAGACAGTGTGTGTTTTTCTTGAAGGTCACTGTGTGTGTGTGTGTGTGTGTGTGTGTGTGTGTGTGTGTGTTCTTGAAGGTCTGCCATTGACCTGGAGGAGATGGCCTCTGGTCTCAACAAGAGAAGGATGATCCAACATGCTGTCTTCAAAGAACTGGTGAAGGTGTGTCAACTACAACTATAAATGTATATTTAACCGTTACTGTATTAATACTGCTGCATTCTTACTATACTACTAAAGGTTATTATAATACTACTAGTACTACTACTACATGTGATATTATAGAGCGTATGTGCATGCTTAAAGAGAGTTTAACATCGTTTGTCGTTTAATGCAGTCAGATATAGGATCTTTCTGTTTGGATACAGTATGTGCTGTCAAGGCTAGAAAATAGTTTTTTTGCCAATCAGTTGGCTTTCTCGCATAACTTCTGGGTATGATAATGACGTAATATACTTTGCTAACATTTTGTTGTCAGAAAAGAACAACCAGGTAACTGTGTGTGTATTTGCGTACGTGTGTGTGTAGCTGGTTGATCCAGGTGTCAAGGCTTGGACTCCAACCAAGGGGAAGAACAACGTCATCATGTTTGTTGGTCTGCAGGGCAGTGGAAAAACCACCACCTGTTCTAAGGTACACACACACACACACACACACACACACACACACACACACACACACACACACACACACACGCATGGTTACAACCACCACCTATAAGGTACAGACGCACACATTGTTCTCACAACAAGCCCAGACCAGACCAATGATTCACAGCATGATGGAACCATTGCAGAGCATTGCAGACGGCATGCCGTCTCATTGCGTCGTAAGTGAGCAAGCAAAATGTTGCAGAAGCTGTCAAACGTTTAACTGGCACATACCACCACTCTCTCTGAGAACTCACTCGCCCATACATAAACAACCAAACAGTGGCAGAGAGGGTGGAGTAGACATAAGATCTGCTTATCACCTTTTGGCAGAATTATCATGTTTATATAACGGAGCTACTCCAACCAAATTAGCAAAAAGAATGACACACACCGGTCGTATCGTGGAGAAACCTGCCGTATGTTCTCTCTCTTTCTCTTGCTCTCAAACACATTCTCACCACACACACACAGGTGCTGTGGGTTTGTGTCTAAATGGCAAAATGGTGCATTTATACAGCGTCCAAGGCGCTTTACATAGATTGTGCATTACATTCACACACACATTCATACACTGATGCCGGAGGAAACCATGTGAGGCACCAACCTGCACATCGGGAGCAATTAGGGGTTCAAGGACTTCGACCCTAACGGTTCCCATCTGGCCACTCTACCCCCTGAGACACCGCCGCCCCTTAGACACAAACGCACACACAGCTTAAGTCTATTTTCTTTTACTGCATGAAGGCAGAAGACAAGATGGAGGAAAGTGCCATATAATCGGTAAACTCTCTCTGCTCCTGCTCCTCCTAGTTTTAGGATGTTGTTATCAAGTCACAACTAATTCTGTCGCGAATCATTGCTCTGGACTGGGTTTAAGCGTGAACATATGTTGACATAAGACAGTGAACAGATGACATCACAGTGACATCATGTGTGTTGTGTGAACTTGTGTCTATAGCTGGCGTACTACTACCAAAGAAAAGGATGGAAGACCTGCTTGATCTGTGCCGACACATTCAGAGCTGGTACGTATGCTGTCTGTCTGTCTGTCTGTCTGTCTGTCTGTCAGCTGGTACATATGCTGTCTGTCTGCCTGCCTGCCTGTCTCTGTCTGTGTGACATTTAATTTCTTTCATTTTTAATGTATCTTAATCTTTATTAAATCTTTTTCTTTCTCTTTTTTAGGTGCCTTTGATCAGTTGAAACAGAATGCAACAAAAGCCAGAATCCCTTTCTATGGAAGGTAACATACTCACACGAGTAGACAGACAGACACTGTTTTCTATATATGATCGTAATGATCCAGTGGTCATTTTGTTATGTGTCTCATCTCTCCAGCTACACAGAGATGGACCCAGTGGTCATTGCCGCGGAGGGAGTAGAAAAGTTCAAAACAGAGAACTTTGAGATCATCATCGTTGACACCAGTGGACGACACAAACAAGAAGATTCTCTGTTTGAAGAGATGTTGCAAGTTTCCAACGCTGTGGTCAGTATTATATATTGTAAATTATAGAATAGTTGTGCGGCACAACAAAAATAATATAATTATAGCGCAGAGGATTGACAGTGTGTGTGTGTTGTGTTTTCAGCAACCAGACAACATAGTGTATGTGATGGACGCGTCTATCGGCCAGGCCTGTGAGTCTCAGGCTAAAGCTTTTAAAGACAAAGTCGACATAGCCTCGGTCATCGTTACTAAACTGGACGGACACGCCAAAGGAGGAGGAGCCCTCAGTGCGTAAGTACTCACTACACATAGTACTCAGATCATCACACTACAAACGGTATTACACTATAGTACTCTGTGTAAAGGTATTATATTTAGTAGCAGTGTAAAGGTAATCTCTCGAGCACTAACATTGTATTCGGTGTTTCTCCAGTGTTGCTGCAACCAAGAGTCCAATCATCTTCATCGGAACGGGAGAACACATCGATGACTTTGAGCCATTTAAAACACAACCCTTCATCAGCAAACTGCTGGGTAATTAATGTCTGAAACTGAAACGCATGACTTTTAATAGCAAACAAAACCTAACCACTCTAATGTACTTCATTGAATGGGATCCCTGCCACTGTCCTCTCTACACCCAATCTATAAGATGCTGTGACACATTGTGACCTTGTAGAGTGCCAATTTTCACAGAGTGGTTGCCAATTATGACATGCCCAGAATAGCTACCTACACATGAACTCAACCCTTGGCTAACCTCTATTTATATGATCAAATGAGCACATTGTGAAAATGTAGTTTTGGAAGTGAGTTTCTGCAGTAAATGTAATGGATGGTTTCATAACATCTAAGCTGAGTACAGTAAATTATAATACAGAGTTGAGTGTTTAATCAGACTAATCCAATGTAATTGATTTATTAGAATATCTGAGATTCATTGATGTACGAGAAAAGACGAAATCCTCGATTAATTTATTAACCCACATGAGAAATATTAAGTTAAGACGGTTACTGCTTCTTGAATGTTGTTTTCTTTGCCCTGCCCTCATGAATACTGGTTTTGGTTTCAGGAATGGGAGACATCGAAGGTCTGATCGACAAAGTTAACGAACTCAAACTGGACGACAATGAGGAACTCATCGACAAACTGAAACATGGTGAGAAACCTGTCTGTCTGCCTGTCTGCCTGTCTGTCTGTCTGTCTGTGTGTCTGTGTGTCTGCCTGTCTGTCTGTCTGTGTGTCTGCCTGTCTGTCTGTCCGCCTGTCTGCCTGTCGTTGAATGCGACACAGTATTAATGTGTGTGTGTTGTGTTGCAGGCCAGTTCACTCTGCGGGACATGTATGAGCAGTTTCAGAACATCATGAAGATGGGACCATTTGGACAGATTATGGTAAAACACTGTACTAAATAATACATTTAGTATACAATGAATATGCATAGAGAGAGAGACGGAGAGCTCAATTTGACCTCTAGACACGGTGTCATGCAGGTACAGTACATGTTAAAGGAGTAGTTGTTCACCCAAACAATTACTTATTTTCGATCAGTTACACACCCCATAAAGCCTTGAATTCATTTGTCGCATTCCTGGGCCAATAATGATGACTGGTGGGATACTCTGCAAATCTTCTGCCGTCTGTCGACAAATTAGGAATTCGACAAAAACTAAAATCTCCATGAATTCGTTGAATTCAAGGCTTCATGGGGTTTGTAGTCGATAGAAAATAAGTCCTTGTGCGTTCTAATGTGTGTGTGTGTGTGTGTGGTGTTCCTGTAGGGAATGATTCCAGGGTTCGGCAGTGACTTCATGAGTAAAGGAAATGAACAGGAGAGCATGGCCAGACTGAAGAAACTCATGACCATCATGGACAGTATGAATGACCAAGGTACGCATGCACTAGCGTGAACACACACACACACGCACGCACGATTTACGATAACTCGGATGGCACTGAGTCGACTGAAGGTGGAGCGACTCGCTCGCCTAATGGTGCAGGGGCCAACACTGATGTTTTCATTAATTTGTACCACCTAAGCCTAAGGTGACCATAAAATGTTTTATTTGTATTCCTACATGTCTCTAGTTTATATTTTGACATGAGAAGTCTTCCAATTCAGTAGCTTTATGCCAGTTATCGCCAGGTATATGTGACCATAATATTGACAACCTATATAAGAAATACCCATTTCAAGCATTAGTTTTGCACGAAAAACACTCCTTGGGGCTAAAAACCGCCATAGGCGTCATCACAAATGTGACATTTGGCACATTTGGGCAAGCGGCTATGGCCAAATTTAGACCATATATATCGTACTATATACATGAATAAATACATGTCTGATGGCCGGGAAAGGAATTGGTTGGAATAACGTGTTCCTTCCACGTGCTACGTCCTAAACGCTTCTTATCACCTGTCAGGTGATAATATTGAAGGAAGCATGAGCTCAGTTTGGGGCTCTCCCCAGGTTGGCAGAGGATTACAGCTCAGGCAATTGGCACCGGGTGAAAAAATGGGTTACAAAATCGTGAGCTAAAAGTTGTGAATTAGAATAAAATAAAAAAACACACGTGTGCAACATAAAAGCATCTCGTGTTCTCTGTGTGTGTTGCGTTGTCAGAGTTGGATAACAAGGACGGCTCCAAGTTGTTCAGTAAAGCACCCAACAGGATCGCCCGGGTGGCGCGGGGGGCCGGTGTGGCCACGCGGGACGTCCAGGAGCTGCTCACCCAGTACACCAAGTTCGCCCAGATGGTCAAGAAGATGGGAGGCATCAAAGGACTCTTCAAAGGTTCACATTCCTCCTTTTACGTTCAAATCACAGCCGGTCGAAAGTATTATGAGTCGTTGTGCATGTACACGTTAACCAATTATATGTGAGGGATAATATATCGGATATTATCACGCTTATTACATGGCTACCTAACGTAAATTAATAAATTGACCCGAAACACAACAAAAAAAGTATTCCTTAAGTGTCGCGCTGGCTGCGTCTGCCCAGCTGCAGGGCTGGAGCACTGTCGGGAAAACAAGGAAGTGAGTTGATCAAATGGAATCAATTTCGGGTACTGCTTCGTCTATTTCTCGCTCAAATGTTTTCAAAAACATTTTTGAGAGCAATGTTAAGCTGTGTGTGCGTTTACATGGCTGTCATGTTAGAAACGGCAGTAATATCAGCGGGGCGCAGCTGGTGTCGGTAACAGACTGCTGAATTCAGCGATTGACCAATCGGAATCAAGCATTCAACCAAGCCATGTAATAAAAATGGTTAGCGTAACATATGTATAACATGTGCGTGCACGCTCGCATACATGTGGGCCGTGGTCTCAGCTTTCTCAGATGTTAGCACTTAGTAGGAGGGGGGCTCCAAGGAAAACAGGTGGTTGGGAACCACTGCATTAACACACATTATGCAGAAGTTAGGCCATTCTGCTGAGCACTTTTACCTTTGGTACTCTTGTACTTGTACTTGAGTGTTTCTACATTGTGGTATAGCAAAAAGTAAGGAAAATATGAGTACTTCCACCACAGGCTGGGTTTAGCCCGTGCTCTTGCCATGCTGCTGACATTGTGTGTTGTGTGCTTTCAGGTGGAGATATGTCGAAGAACGTGAACCCGTCTCAGATGGCCAAGCTGAACCAGCAGATGGCCAAGATGATGGACCCCAGAGTCCTGCATCACATGGGTAACAATCTTTCTTATTATTTTTACTAGGGCTGCAGCTATGGATTATTTCTCTTCTAATCTAGTATGCATTGTGTGAACAGCAGCTAGAGTCTTAGCAGCTACAGTTTTTCCCTTTTTTTAAGAGGCTGAAATATTGCACGAAGGTGAAGTGTGTGAGTGTGATGGTCTGTGTGTTCACACGATATGCCTAAAAGGGAGCAGTGCGGCCTGCAGAGCATTGCAATAGCGTTGGTCTATCGCAGATAATGGGTTCGGCTACAGCGATCCGATCACTGTGGTGTGGACGAGGATTTGACCTCGGTCGTCACTCAGAACGGAGACATGCGTGTGATTTTCACCCTCAGTGCAGTTTGTGTAGAAACACAAGATCGACATTAGCTTAGATCTGTTCCTTTTGACAAGCCATCCCGTCGTATGGATGAGGCTTTACATCAGACTGCACTATAATTGTTTATGTTTTGTCATGTGTTGCATAATGGGTAGCCGAGTCCTGCCTTGTTTTTACTACATATAAATATGGACTTTGTACTCATTATGGGCTGTCTGAAGCCAGAGGTTCCTGCGGGGACACAGGAAATCTTTATGACTTTAGATTTTGCCATATCAATAGTTGTGATCATCTCAGGGTTTTAGTAGCCTACTGGCACAGATCGCTGATCAAGGTGGGTGACGGGCCTTGAGAATTGGAAGGTTCCCGGTTTGATCCTGGTCTCCTCCTGAGTTACTGTGGAAGTGTCAAGACACTGAACCCCTAACTGTTCTCGATGAGCAGGCTGGTGCCTTGCATGGTTTCGGTGTGTGAATGCAACGCACATTGTAAAGAGCTGTTTGGATAAATAGAAAATATAAGAATGCACCATTTGGCACCCACTAGCCTAGCGGTACAACAAGCACATGCCTCATATAGGCTCTGGCCTGACAGCGCGTCGCATGTTCGAGTCCCGTTCATGACGACCTTTGCGGCTTTTCTCCCCGTCTCTCCCTCCCTCTTTCCTGTCCGTCTTCACTCATAACTATCACTAAAGGCAGAAAAGCCCAAAACTAATCTTTAAAAAGAAAAATAAATGCACCATTTACCATCTGATATTTTTTCATAAAACCTACATTTACAGTTTACTTTAGTCTGTTGTTCTCGCCGTGAAGTGGGGAATGACTCTTGGTGTATTGTCTGGCTGATCAGCATTCTGTCATTTACTACGTATGTCGGCCAGATAGAAAATGAAGCATGGATTGGCACACACGGTTCACAGTGAAGACGTTGAACATCAAGGAAGCACTGTTTTCTCTGATATTGACGAGTCAATGAGTGCGAATCTAAATAGAATGTAGAGCAACTGACTGTATAAACCTGTTATGTGGTGTTCCCAAACCAACAGCCTGTCACACCGTGTTCCTTCCTAAACGGGGATAAAAGTGTGACTAAGAGAACATGTAAGAATACGTTTTCTCTTAGTCACACTTTCATCCCTGTTTAGGAAACACAATGCTGATTGATTGAATCATTGTGTGTGTGTGTGTGTGTGTGTGTGTGTGTGTGTGTGTGTGTGTGTGTGTGTGTGTGTGTGTGTGTGTGTGTGTGTGTGTGTGTGTGTGTGTGTGTGTGTGTGTGTGTGTGTGTGTGTGTGTGTGTGTGTGTGTGTGTGTGTGTGTGTGTGTGTGTGTGTGTGTGTGTGTGTGTGTGTGTGTGTGTCAGAGAGAGTGAGTGACATTATAAAGCAAGGTCCCTTTAGGGCAGTAGGGCAATATGTTATATTACCCCCCCATAAAACATGTCTGGCAAGCATGTCACGTTATGGCCACGTGTTGTGAAAATAAGATTGACAGATTTAGCACAAGTAACATTTTGAATGCAGGCATTTAACTTGTTACGGTACTTTTACATTGTGGTATTGCTACTTTTACTTAAAGTGGCACTATGTCACTTATTTTATGAATGCAATAGTTCAAACTCTATTTTAGCCATGATGGATTAATTGAAAACAGCTGTCCTTGGTTTTAGTAGTGACTGATAATAGAGGGTATGTGCATGCATAAAGTCAGTGACAAATCGAGTGGCAAGGTGAGTTTAACGTCATGTCAGATAGGACTTTTCTGTTTGGATGAATGGGCTGTCAATCAGATAGGACTTTTCTGTTTGGATGTATGGGCTGTCAATCAGATAGGACTTTTCTGTTTGGATGTATGGGCTGTCAATCAGATAGGACTTTTCTGTTTGGATGTATGGGCTGTCAATCAGATAGGACTTTTCTGTTTGGATGTATGGGCTGTCAATCAGATAGGACTTTTCTGTTTGGATGTATGGGCTGTCAATCAGATAGGACTTTTCTGTTTGGATGTATGGGCTGTCAATCAGACAGGACTTTTCTGTTTGGATGTATGGGCTGTCAAGGCCAGAAAGTATCTTTTTGCCGGTGGGGGGTGATTGCTGACCGCACCGACACCGAATTAAATTATTTACTTTAAGGGCTGTATATGTAATATGAATGAATATTTGGCAAGACCGTAGCATATTTATGGAAAGAAATAAAGGTTTATATGAGCAACAAGTTGTCGATGTGGTGAAAACAGGTTGTGTTCCGTCACATGCGAACCAGTTCTCTCCCAGTGGACTGGCACGGTGGCTGGGGAGAAGTGCCCCCTGCAGTTCCACCGACTGGAGGTGAACAACGGAGCCCCGTCGCTGACGCTGACCGTGGACTAAACACACACACGGTTCATAAATTAGCAGATATAGATAGTCTATAGACAAAGAACTAAACAATATAGTCAAAACCGGTTTTCGTGTCGGACAGACCCCCTGTCTTTATCCCCAAACAGGGGTAATGGGGGACTCGGGAGGGGATGAGCAGCGTGCTCTTTCGGTCGTGTGCACCGTGTGTGTGTGTGAGATATAATGGCCCTATTAACTATTATTGTTAATGTTAAGTAAACAATATCTCTCTCTCACACACACACACACACCTGTTGCACCGGACTACGTTCCGGCGATATTGATTATTTATGAAGTAATAAAAGTATGCCTACTAGTTGGCCAAGTTTCACACCATCTGCTAATTAAAAGCAAACTTTAAATGTGCTGTAAACGGTGAGGGTCCGGGGGGTGGTGGAGGAACGGCCTCCTACTGCCACGATATAGGCAGCCGAGGAGGGTCAGTGACAGATAGACAGCACCGCGACTGAATGTCCGGAACCCACACGTAAACACAAGCTGTTTTAATAAAAAAATAGCCCCAAGGGTTTTGCTCATGGCCCAGGGAAGAGGAGAGCGGATGAGCACTTCAGCCGGAGTCAAAGAGGGAGGATCGAGATCCGGTCCGTGGTCTCGTTCGTTATTTACAAGCATGTTTACCAAGATTATATTATTTATTCATCCATAAATAGGTTATGATGTAACTAAATTAGGGATGCACCGAAAGGGAAATTCTTGGCCGAAACCGAATACCGAATATAGGAAACAGTTGGCCGAATATCCGAATATGATTAATATTAATATATTAATTAATATATATCTTTTTTCCTACCATTGCTGTCATGGCCGTACCTTAAAGCTACCTGATTTATGGCAAAATAAATGTTTATGGCAAAACGTAACTTGAATAATAATCACTATTATGGGTCCATTTATTCAGCCCTTTTGAATGCATTAATTGCATACACTATTCGGTGATATATTTTCTGCCTATTCGGGGCGAAACCGAATGGGCCGAAAATGCATTTTTAGCCATTTTCTGCAGAACATTTTCTGCGGCTGAATATTCGGGGCATCACTAGTTAAAATAGTATGTTTATACAGAGTAAGTACAGAATAAATTATCTCTCAATCACCGGGTAATGACTGTGACACAGTCCTGTATCTGAAAGGTCAGAAGGTCAGTCCTTGCAACCACAATGTTTCCAGCCAGACGGGTCTAGTCCAGAATGCCACTTAAGCACTATATACTTTGTTGTACAAGAAATAGCAAAGATTGTTGACCTACAAGCTTGTAGATTTTTGGAAAATGTGAAAGATTTAGAAAGCTTTTGCCTATAATGCCATGTTGAAAATCACTTAACATACCTACACCCGCACAGTATCATTGGTATGAAGTGTAACTGAATATCGCTGTTTTAGTATCCTCACTTATTAACCTGAGTTTGAAACCGAATAGGCCAAAAATGCATTTTTAGCCATTTTCTGCCGAATATTTTCTGCGGCCGAATATTCAGTGCATCACTATATTAAATATATAATTATTTCTCCTCTACAGCCGCTATTTTACATTTTAGACTTTAAAATGCGCGCCTGCTCGGACTGCCTGTTTTCTTTCTCGTCTCAAGGCCTGTCCAGGCCGCTTGACTGACAGGTACCTTGTACACGCCCACTTTCTAAAAAAAATCTGCTTCAAAATCATTTTAGCTTTGCTTTTTTTTCTAGCTTCCTTGGTGTGAACGCGGCATTACTTTTTTTTTATTCTTTTTTTATAGGTTTATTTTCTGGGTTACTGGGGAAAAAAGTACTTCTTTTCACCACTGACATTACATTGTGTCTGTGTTTTATTCTTGTCCGTGTGTTTGTGGTTTGTGTGTCTGTGTGTGTGTGTGTGTGTGCGCGCAGGTGGCATGGCCGGTCTCCAGTCAATGATGAGACAGTTCCAGCAAGGAGCCGCTGGCAACATGAAGGGCATGATGGGATTCAACAACATGTGACCACGCCCAGCGGTCATGTGACCATGCACGGGTTGGGGGGTACGGCGGAGGGGGGGTTTAGGCCAGGTTACTGCCACATTACACTTTGTTCTCATCAGTCGGTCGGTTGAATTTGTCGTCTCTTCCTTTTCCAGGGGTTCTCAAACCATTTTATTTCAAGGACCCCCCTGTTTGGTTATCATTAGTGCCACACGGACCCCCCCCCCCCATAACTCTGAGGCCCCTTTTCCTGGTTTCGTTATTTTTTTCCCCTGCCTAATTTTGAACTAAATTAATTGGTTCAGAATCAGATTCCTAAAGGTTGGTTTGGAACTGGAACCAAACCGGTTGTAGAACCAAAGTTCTTTTGGTGGAGAAAGGGGCCTGAAGAGTGTACAAATGGAACCAAATGAATCCGTAATTAAGGGTCCATTTGGTTCAATGTTGTACACACTCAGAGTTACAGGGCCATCCATTTGGTTTCTAACTAATCTAGCCAATAACGTGCCCTGGAACCCTCTCCAAGCACCCCTGGGGGTCCCCTCTCGGACCCCTCTTTGAGAACCACGGTTCTTTTCTACTGTTCAAAGAAAGGGGGGTAAAACTAACCCTGGGACTTTAAATAAAAACCAGTGAAACTCTCTGATATGTTCAGCTTAAAACTGGTGGAGATATGTTGATGATGATGATGATGATGATGGTCACCATGATAATAAAAGTCTTTAATTTGTATTTTGTGTATAAGATTATAAAAAAAACAGGTTTATTTACCTGTACAGTTAACTGTACTAGTTGTTTCGAGGAGGCTGGGAGGGATAATACAACATAATAATTAGTTTGTGACAATATTTTTGTCATGTTCTAATAAAGATTTGTATTGCAACATTTTAATATGGCTTGTGTGCTTTGTTTTTAATGTAAAAAAACAACATTAAACTTCTTCTGTTAAGACTTGATTGAAATGATTTTGTGGTGCTGTGAATAAAAGTATTGGAAGAGTCGGAAGACTAGATATGCCCAGGGCATTGCAATGCGGGCTACAGTTGTCTTGTCGGGTGGAGCCTGGGTATCGAGGCTATGTGGAAACTAACCTGACCCTGCCACATGGGGGCGGTATTGATTTGAAAGACGCTCGTTTTGATTGATGCTTTTGGGTGACTCGGCCATGATCAACAAGTATGGTGTTTCACCGTGTTTGTTTTCGTGGAGAAAACAAAAGTTAGAATAATGTGGTGATGGCAGATTTCTGCCTGAAAGTGACAACGATAGGCTAATAAGCAGAACTTGGAACCAGGTTCCAAGTCAAATGTTAATTGCTATGGGATTTTGTGACACCCACACTTTATTGCAAAAATACACTATACTAATACAACTATAGAACTGCAGAAAATCAGGAGGTTAACCTTCTAAATGTTATATTTTAATATCAAAATATCAGTACTTTATGCACTCTTCTCCCAATGCTAAACCCTTGCCTAAAAGAAAGAAAGGTTGGGTAACTGATTAATTGATGGATGCACATATGAACCATTTTCAACACTACAGACATTTGAGTATTTTACTAAGAGCTTGTTTATCAGAGATTTTGACTTGCCAGTTGCCACACTACCAAAAAGTTTGAAAACCCACTCCACTGTACTATTGTTCATCATTCTGAGTGCATAGTGCATACACAAAAGTATGTTGAATTAGAAATTACTATGCATTTCACATACTATTTATTTAGTAGGCTACAGTAGTACATACTAAGGTTTTTGGTATGAAAACAATGTCACCTATTTCCATAG
This sequence comes from Protomyctophum bolini, assembly GCF_963924005.1. Lineage (NCBI taxonomy): Eukaryota > Metazoa > Chordata > Actinopteri > Myctophiformes > Myctophidae > Protomyctophum > Protomyctophum bolini. The sequence goes on from NC_137876.1 coordinate 20,243,112, forward strand.
AGTTTGCATACTGTGGTATGTATGAGGGGGGGGGAGGGGGGAGGTGTATGTATGGGATTTGGGCCGCCGGGTGACCACGCCCCCTCTCTCCCTACGTGGCTCAGCCGCCATCTTGTTTTGCTGCGTTGTCAGTGGGCGGCGGTAGGTATTTTATTTTACCCTGCTTCTATTGAAGGCAGGACTGCGTCACAGACACGTTAGAATAATATAACGGCTACTTTTCATGACATGAAATTGCAGTAGCTGAAAGTGCTTTAGAGAGCATTAGAGGGACAAAAAAAGAAAAGCAAAGGCATAAACAACATTAACACAGTGAACTTACAGTTCGTTCGGAAATGCACACCGGGAGGCTCGGAGCGCACTCGCATATTAGTTTGCGTTGCACAGTGCACTCAGTGCGCTATTTCCGAACGCGCCCGTACATGCATTGTAACAACAGGGATTTTAAAAGCTCAACTAAAAGCAAGCAAGAGTATAGACGTAGGTCTGAGTATTTACTTACGTAAATTGATACATTTATTGAGATTTTATTTATTTATTTTTTAAATTGAATTGATTTGAATGGATACCATGCTGCCGGGTGCGGTCTGGCCTGCCTACCTAATTCCAAGGTAAAAGGTTCCCTGTGTTCCTCATCAGTGTGTTTGGTCTATGGGGGTAGAGAGAGCAGAGAACTGAGTGACTGACTGAGAGAGAGAGAGAGTGGAGTCAGTGGAGTGGAGCACTTTGAAATATCAGGTAAATATTGACTCTCTTGTCGGTGTGATTTTTAACCCTGTAAGTTATGACTTATGGCTGGAGGAGAGGCTGTGTCTCCATGGCCATGTGAAGGTCTCATTTAGAAATGTCAAGTCTAGATAAAAATGATGATTTAGTTTTTTTGACTAGCTAAATGGCTAGCACTGGGTATATAGGCTAGCTGCTTAGGTTACACTAACAGTTCTCCTGGTGACATTAATAATGTTATATTAAATAAGCATTATAGTGATAACGAATGATGAATAGACACTTTTACAATGACCCGAATTATTATCGTGTAAAAGTGTCATAATGTTATTTCATTCACTGTGTGTGTGCTGTCTGTCTGTAACAAGAATGAATGTTAGTTTGCCCTAGGTTGACTGGGCATCAAACATTTTGACCCCAAACATCATATAACTTCTAGTTAATATTTTATCCTATGGTTTATTGACAAGCTCTGAAATTGAAATCTGAATTTGACTTTAGTTTAGTTCCTGTGTCAAATGAAATGGTAACAGACTGTGTGAAAACTTTACATCATCGTCATCAAGTTGTTGTGCTCAAATTGCAAAGAAAATACTTTGTAAAGCAATGTATTGAGAGATTGAATGTGTCTCACTTTTCAATATAACTATAGTCTATAGGTCAATAAAATATGTATTATAGTTGTAGTAAATGAATGATGCAGTTAGCAGAAATAGTAATTTCATATTTGTGTGTGTTGCTTAGTTATATGTATAATAGTCATCATGAGCTTAACTCTTAAATCACTGATAGTGATATAGGCCTAAAAACGTATTGGTCAGTCACCATTGTGTTCTTACCTAAGAGTAAACATCTTAGTCATTAAAAGGTTTAAAATGTTATGTTCTTTCTAATCAAGCACACTAAGATATAAACCTCTTAATCACCATAGATCTAAATCTAAATGTACTGTGGTTCTCAACCTTTTCTGGCCGTTACCCCCAAAAATATTCTTATTTGAACTGGGGACCCCCAAAACTAATCTTATTTGAATATTTTCGATATGTCTGTATGTATCTTGTGTAATGTATTGTATACCTTTATGAATCTGTGCTCCATACCATGTGATCATGGTCGTGAGTTAAATAAATGATGATGAACTGGGGACCCCCCAAAATAATCATATTTGAACTGGGGACCCCCCAAAATAATTGGATTTGGACTGCGGACCCCCCAAAATAATCATTTTTGAACTGGCCCACAAAAGAGTAATTTGAACTGGGGACCCCCCAACAAAAATATTTGATTTTGAACTGGGGAGAAATAAAGAAAAAATAATTTGAATGGGGGATAAGCAGGTTGGAATTGTAGGAGTTGAAACTTGAGGCATGATATTTAGTTTGACTTTGTTCAACATATTATTTTGCGACGCGTTGTGAGCTTAGGTAGATTGGCTATTCTCACAATATTTGCCTCTTTCTTCTTCTTATTTGGCCATTGTTTGACCAGTTTGGTCAAGCACAATCATTGATGATTGTCACTGTCATCTGGGGAGTCGGGACCCCCTCCCAAAATCATGTGGGATGCCGGTGGGGGTCTCAACCTAGAGGTTGAGAAGTTGATCCACTGGTATACTGTATAATGAACAGTGGGACTAGTCACTAGTGCTACACGATTCATGCTCTCGATTTCCCTCCACAATAATTGAGACATGAAAATATTGTATTGTCTTTATTCTGTGTGTAGTTGCTGAAAATTCAAAATGTGGCACCTGGACTGTCTGGAGCAAACTACTGTGGCTATAAACAGACACCATCAAAGTGCTTTGTCTGGATTTAAACCTCTGTTAAAGTCTCTCACTTGTTGCAAAAACATAGGGCTAACTACAACTATTTGGACCGCCAACTAGTGCTGCACGATTCTCGCTCATTCTTTAGAAATGAGATCTCATCTCATATAGGTTCTCCAAGGCTATAGTTTGGAGATATAATCCCCCCCCCATCTGCTCCTTGGTCTGCCAAGACCTCCCTAGGGGAGGGTCATTTGGAAATCAACTTAAATGGGCTCTTGCACAGACGCATGCCATTTTGGAAAGAACTTCCCTACTTCCTTCACAGGTGTTTGTTAACTGTGTTGCAGATTATACTCTGTTCCATTTTGGTCAGACAGTCAGGGTGCTGCTATTGTGCATGTTGGCTCACTGGAAACACTGCTGCAGCTACATCAGTGTGTCTCAATGTTGAGAGTGGGTTCCAAATGGCTCCGTACGGGTGAGAGTGTACGAGTCCATTTGGTTCCATTTGTACACACTGACTCAGAGTTATGGGGGTCATTGCAATAAATACAAAATGTTTGAGAACCACTGTACACTGAATGGAACAGAGCCTTATTCTCATTTCTAAATTTGAGCAAGAATAGTGCAGCACTAGTTGGCTGTCCAATGAATTTGAGTTACTCTTATGGTTTTGCTACAAGATGGAATTTAATTAACCACTCCAGGGGGTGTGCAACATGCAACTCCTTGTGACTACTTGCAAACATTATTCCCAATGGCATGTTACAAGGAGTTGCATTGCATTGGTGTGTTTCGTTTTGTTGCAAGAGAGTTGCAGCGGTGTGGTTTGGGGCCTAAGAGTCAATCACTTTGATGTTGTCTGGTTCAAGCCACAGTAGTTGGCTCAGGAAGGAAGAGTTATTCTGTGTGTGTGTGCGCGCACACAGAGGAGCCCATTGATTTAAGTTGAATTGTATATATTTTCTCACAATATTTGTCCAGTATCCGGCGAAAACTAAAACTCAGCCGAACTGCCCGTGTCCTCCACTCTCCTCCAGCCATGTCCACGTTCCCAGAGTACATCGCCCAGAACGAGGAGCAGGACGGCGTGCGTTTCAGCTGGAACGTGTGGCCCTCCAGCCGCCTGGAGGCCACCAGGATGGTGGTCCCCGTGGCCGCCCTCTTCACGCCGCTGAAGGAACGCCCCGACCTGCCTCCCATCCAGTACGAACCGGTCCTCTGCAGCCGGGCCACATGCAGAGCCGTGCTCAACCCGCTGTGGTAGGAACAGGAATACGCATCAAATGTACTAATTAACTAACACACACACACCTAGCCTTACGTAGCGATACTAATATTACAGCTTGGATATTAGTCTCGTCCCTCTCAGGTTTTTTTCTCTCGCAGTGTCCCACCCCATATTTGCATATGGCTGTCACCATTTCGGCCGTGAAGTCCTCCCTCTCACAATTGAGAGGGGCCAGACTTAATCTGCCTGGGGCAATATGCATTGGGAGGGGCCAGACTTAATCTGCCTGGGGCAATATGCATTGAGAGGGGCTAGACTTAATCTGCCTGGGGCAATATGCATTGAGAGGGGCTAGACTTAATCTGCCTGTGGCAATATGCATTGAGAGGGGCTAGACTTAATCTGCCTGGGGCAATATGCATTGAGAGGGGCTAGACTTAATCTGCCTGGGGCAATATGCATTGAGAGGGGCTAGACTTAATCTGCCTGTGGCAATATGCATTGAGAGGGGCTAGACTTAATCTGCCTGGGGGAATTTGCATTGCAAAGGCAGATGAAGGCTGGCTACGCAATCCTAACTACTGATCCTAACCTGCTACAGCTGTCAAAGGACGCTCCAATCGGAATGATGATCGAATAGAAAAAAATGACACTCATGTGATCTTATCATCATACATCATATACAGCACATTCTGTGCCCAGCCAATCTGTACTCAGCCAATCAGCTGAGCACATTCTGTGCTGTAAAAGCTGTGCATAGGCGGGACTATCGCAGCTCAAAAAGTCTTCTATGGAAGCATCATGTTGCGCAGCGAAAATAGCCGATTTACAAGCTCCCTTTTAGATCATCCATAAAACCCTAATGGTCTCAATGGATTTTTCATATTATGTGAGGAGATAATTCTCTTAGGTCTACATTTCAACAAATCTGGCTTTTGATCGGGGCTCGCAAGATGACGCTTGTTCCAGATCAGTGGTTCTCAGCCTGTGGTCCTTGAGAGGGTTCCAGGTGGTCCCCAGCTAAAATACAATGGACCATTATAGATAGATTTGAACCATTAGATAGTTAAACTACTGTTAAACATCCGCTTACTTCATTTACAAGATGTCTTACACAATTAGAGGATGTAGAATAATTGTTATTCTGATCAACGCTTGCCTGTTGTCTCACCTATGTTAATGGTAGCACATCGATACAGCATGGAATTGTGGACAAAATCAACCAATGATAACAAAATATTCTAAGTCTTAGGTCTGAGAGCCTAAATGTCATCAAATGACTGTGGCTCAAATCCCGAATAAATAATGGACCTTGATATGAACAGGGTTGAAAACCACTGTTCACCTCCTGTAAAGACACACTGTAACTATCTCTTGCTGTTGTTTGTTGAAGGCAACTGGGATTAAATCACTGATTAAAGTGACTCCTCTCTCTTAGAAAGGGAATGGCTGTTAAAACACACAGCTTTGGGTTGCGTAGTGCAGTGGTTCTCAAACTCTTCCATGGAACCCCAAATCGATTTATGTATTTGGCCGTGGACCCCCATCTGAAAATGTTTTGTGCCAGTGAAGGACGCCCAGAATAGATTTATGTTGTGACACAAGTGACGCGCTGTGAGCTTGTAGATCTGTTATTTTTGAATGGACTACATGGATATATGTAAGTGGTTATTGTGATTTTTATAATATTAAATCAAATGGTAATTGTATGTAGTATTATTATTATTGTGAAAATAGCTGAAACATATTTCAGCATTGAACCGACTGCTTTTGCTGGAACCCCCCAAGGACCCCACTTTGAGAACCACTGGTGTAGTTGGTTACCTTGCCATGATGCAACTCCGAGTATTGGTGGGAGAGATATCTTAAATAGTTACTCTGCTGATTAGAAATTGATCATCCAAAACCAAAAGTCTCCTCGCTGACGCTGCACAGTGAAACACTTCTCAAAGTCCACTTAAACCAATGCAAACAAAGCAGATTCTTTCCGTTTTTGCCAAAGTGGCATTGCCGAAATAAAGGGAGGGTTTCTATTGATGTATCTCTCTCTGATTTGATTGATCATGATTCTTGATGTTGTTCTGTTGTGTGGGTTTGTTTTGTGGACGTCGAAAGTGGTAACTATTTCTCTTTGTTCTCCATGACAAGACGGTAGTGTATTTTAATTGAGCGTCTCTCTCTTTGTGTGTCTTTATAGTCAGGTGGACTACAGAACCAAGCTGTGGGCCTGTAACTTTTGTTATCAAAGAAACCAGGTAGAGACATTCATATACACACACACACACACACACACACAGCTTTGAAATCTAAATGGACACTTTATAATATATTCAAAACTTGGAGTAATGTGTGGTAACTTGTGTGTGTGTCTAGTTTCCTCCAACATATGCAGGTATTTCTGAGGTGAACCAGCCAGCTGAGCTGCTGCCTCAGTTCTCCACTATAGAATACGTTGTACAGGTAAATACTTTGTTATTATTATTAATTAAACCATGCACTGTGGTGTAATCTCCATGTAATGTACAATGCGATTTGAACACAGGCCAGGTTTCAAAAATCTAATCTCTGTCTGTCTGCCTACCTGTCTGTCTGCCTACCTGTCTGTCTCTCAGCGTGGCCCCCAGATGCCCCTGGTCTTCCTGTACGTGGTGGACACCTGCATGGAGGACGAGGACCTGCAGGCGCTGAAGGAGTCCCTGCAGATGTCCCTGTCTCTGCTGCCCCCTGCTGCCCTGGTGGGCCTCATCACCTTCGGACGCATGATCCAGGTCCACGAGCTGGGCTGCGAGGGCATCTCCAAGAGCTACGTGTTCCGAGGAACCAAGGACCTCAACGCCAAACAGATCCAGGTAGGTGTTTAACGAGGATCCGAGGAACCTCAACGCCAAACAGATCCAGGTAGGTGTCTTAACGAGGAACCGAGGACCTCAAGGCCAAACAGATCCAGGTAGGTGTTTAACGAGGAATCGACGACCTCAAGGCCAAACAGATCCAGGTAGGTGTTTAACGAGGAATCGACGACCTCAAGGCCAAACAGATCCAGCTAGTACGGTGCTTCCCAAACTAGTCGTGGTCCCCGCATTTGGCATTTGGCTGCCAGTTGAAAAACACTGGTTTAGAATTTATAGCGTTTCCACCGAAAATTAATTGGTTTGTTACTGGAACCAAAAAATGGGTTCTGTGAAAGCACCAAAGGTTCCAAGAATCTAGAACGGAACCAGTTCTAGAACCTTTTGGTGGAACAGGGGCCATATTACCTCAGAAAAAGGCAAACCTCTGCTATTTTCACAATATTTATCTGTAGCAAGCTGACAACATGTCGGTTCATGATGTGTTAGAGAGATTGTAGAGCACAATTTCTTCTGTAAAAAAAAAATATATATATATTGATTATTGGTACCGGTCACTGTCAGTAATTTACAGCCTAAATGCCAAAACAGAAACTTTGTATTTATTACGCTCCAATATTGTAGTCCAGGTGTACCAGGTGTAGTAGTCCTACTGCCACCTCAGGTAGACCAACACATCAATACCTGGACTAATACTAATTGAGAAAATGCTGTTCACTTGGACCTGTTGATACTATTGTAATGTGTGTTTGATTGTCTTGTGTGTAGGAGATGTTGGGTCTAACCAAACCACCAGCCCAGGGAAGAGGAGGACCACAGCCCCCCCAGCAGCCCCTCTCTAACAGGTAAAACACAACACCTTACCCACTAGCCTAAAGGGGAATTCCCCCTTGGTCAGGGGGAGATATTAGGCTTTGGTCACCAGGTAGAGGCTCTGAGCCACTACTGCTACACTTGCACTGACAAGTGACGACTAGGGATGATCCGATCACGTAATCAGATCATCAGGCAGGCAAAAACGTGATCGTGACATCCTTACTAGTATGAAAATAATATCCATCATGATATTACTATTACTATTGTGATATGGCATAAGACCTTCTAAGGTCTATAAGAATATCTAAATCGGTATTGGCAGACACTCAAATTCAAATGATCCACCAAGGTCTATAAGAATATCTAAATCGGTATTGGCAGACACTCAAATTCAAATGATCCACCAAGGGCAAGGTGGAGCCTGCGGAACCGTTGCGGCACGAGAATCCACCATTCCTAAATAAAGTGCCTGGTGATGGGAGTCTGGTGCAACGCACAGGGCCTGACCTGGTGAGAGCAGGAGTGGACCTGGTGAGACGTAGGAGGGGCCCGGACAGGAGTCAACCCACAGAGCCTAGTCCTTCCACGTGCCAGAATGAGTCGGTGCATTGGATTCACACTGAAATGACATATTTGAGATCAAAGTTCAGGGTGTGGACGGCCTATCAGGGAAAATGTTGCAACTATAAAAAGGGCTGTGATTCCAACATTGATCACCTGATATGAGTCTGAACGAACAGATATGATGTGTCACTGTCCAGTACTTGATCACTGCAATGTATTCACAGAGGGCTGTCAAAATAACTGTTAACTGAGTTATTATAATAATACTGTAGGTTAGAAATAAGCCACGTAGTAGCAAATGTGCTTCGCTGGCCATCTGTCTCTCAGTTGTAAACAAACACACACTCCACGTGTGGCAGGTGCAGCGGAGCCACGTCTCATAGCCTGAAGGGATGCAACGCTCTGATTGGTTCAGAAACACACAGGCTTTCCAAATCACACCTGTGTGAAATGAGGGGTGCTCTTATCATTATACATCATCTCATGAACAACTGAATTTGTGATTGGTTAGCCGATTTGCTCGTCTACATAATTATGACGTACATTGTCGTAATTATCATTGTCAATGGAATTTTGTGTTTGTGTTGCCACAAACTTACGTCATATTTGAGGCACATATGACCTACCGTAATTCCTCCTTTCATTGCCAATGGCAAATGTGAGACGTGTGGAGGACAAAAGCTGTGTAAAGACATTCCACTCCGACTGTAATGTTCTATCGTGACTGTTCTCAGGTTCCTGCAGCCGGTCCAGAAAGTGGACATGAACCTCACCGACCTGTTGGGGGAGCTGCAGCGAGACCCCTGGCCCGTCACCCAGGGCAAAAGACCGCTGCGCTCTCTGGGCGTGGCCCTGTCCATCGCTGTAGGCCTACTGGAGGTAGGTTAACTGTTTAACTCATAACTAACTCTCTGGGCGTGGCCCTGTCCATCGCTGTAGGCCTGCTGGAGGTAGGTTAACTCATAACTAACTCTCTGGGCGTGGCCCTGTCCTTCGCTGTAGGTTAACTCATAACTAACTCTCTGGGCGTGGCCCTGTCCATCGCTGTAGGCCTGCTGGAGGTAGGTTAACTCATAGTATAAAGCTACCGGTATACGATATCTAGAGAGGGCACAGAACACCCTCACTTACTCATTAAGTGAGTAAGTTGACATTTTCAATGGAAGTTGCTCATTCTCTCAGTTACTCGAATGCAGTCTATACTTTTTTCCAAGGAGGTGGTGATCTTGTTAGTCGTGGCGCCGTCACAGATCTAATCCCACACTGTGTAACGCTCTTCCCCAGTGCACGTTCCCCAACACGGGCTCTCGCATCATGACGTTCATCGGGGGCCCGGCCACCCAGGGCCCCGGCATGGTGGTGGGAGACGAGCTCAAGACGCCCATCCGCTCCTGGCACGACATCGAGAAGGACGGCGCCAAGTTCATGAAGAAGGCCACCAAGGTGAGGACTGGAGAGAGAGGCGTGTGTGTGTGTGTGTCAAAGAGGACAATAATTGAGTATTAATTAATGACGTTTTTTGTATCTTTTTATTTTCAACTGCTTTTAGTTTTAATGTTATTTCACTTTGTGTTTCAACCTCAAAAGAGGATAAACCATGTCACTAAATGAGAAGTGAAAGGTTCGAATAAGGGTGTGTGTGTGTGTGTGTGTGTGTGTCAAAGAGGACAATAATTGAGTATTAATTAATGACTTTCTTTTATCTATTTATTTTCAACTGCTTTTAGTTTTAATGTTATTTCACTTTGTGTTTCAACCTCAAAAGAGGATAAACCATGTCACTAAATGAGAAGTGAAATGTTCGAATAAGGGTGTGTGTGTGTGTGTGTGTGTGTGTGTGTCAAAGAGGACAATAATTGAGTATTAATTAATGACGTTTTTTATTTGTATCTATTTATTTTCAACTGCTTTTAGTTTTAATGTTATTTCACTTTGTGTTTCAACCTCAAAAGAGGATAAACCATGTCACTAAATGAGAAGTGAAAGGTTCGAATAAGGGTGTGTGTGTGTGTGTGTGTGTGTGTGTGTGTGTGTGTGTGTGTCAAAGAGGACAATAATTGAGTATTAATTAATGACTTTTTTTATTTATATCTAATTTTCAACTGCTTTTAGTTTTAATGTTATTTCACTTTGTGTTTCAACCTCAAAAGAGGATAAACCATGTCACTAAATGAGAAGTGAAAGGTTCGAATAAGGGTGTGTGTGTGTGTGTGTGTGTGTGTGTGTGCGTGCGTGTGTGTGTTCTCCAGCACTACGAGGCATTGGCCAACAGAGCGTCGACCAACGGCCACATCATTGACATCTACGCCTGTGCTCTGGACCAGACCGGCCTGTTGGAGATGAAATGCTGCTCCAATCACACCGGGTAGATATCTAATCACACTGGGTAGTTGTAGACATGTATCGATATATATAGGCCAGTCAATCTAAGATTTTACCCAAAAGAAATTGCAATGATCCTTACTTAGTAAGGTCATCCAAATAACATGATTATTATATACATTTTGGATCATGGTAAATTCAGGGGTTGAGCCATTGAAAACTTATCTAAGGCAAGATTTTCAAATTTGACTTATGCTTTAAGTAGCATGTGACATGTCAAACTTGGGGTTATTCATGATTCTGAATCAATTGCAAGCATTTGTTTTGCACGAAAAACACTCCTTGGGCTAAAAACGGCCGTAGTGGCTATGGCCGTTTTTAGCCCGAATGAGAGTTTAAAAAAAAAATATGTATCGTGATGCATTATGTTTAAAATAAATAATAAAATAAAAAGGTTTCCTGTCATTTGCGACAGTATTAAAAATTGGATTTGTGTAAGAGAAATAATAATTAGAAAAATTGATTATTCGGTCATTTGTCTGGAAAATTGTTTTGTTTTTTAAAAATCGTGAGACATCGTATCGTGAACCTAATATCGCGAGTTGAGTTACATACAGGTAGATATCCATTGTATTGTATCCATGTATAACCATTTTGAGTAGATAATCTAATTGTGTGTGTGTGTGTGTGTGTGTGTGTTCAGAGGGTACATGGTCATGGCAGACTCCTTCAACACGTCGCTCTTTAAACAAACCTTCCAGAGAGTTTTCACCAAAGACGTTCAGGGAGCCTTTAAGATGGCCTTCGCTGGAACAATGGAAATAAAGGTCTGATGTAATGTGAAGGTCTCTCTCTCATGTTACGTGTCCGTCCTTTTTTATGTGAGAGAATTTGTTGAGACGCAATTTTATTTGGCTACTTTTCTGTGACGCTGTAGTATGACAAAGTTGGGCATTAACTTATGACAAAAGTCGAAATATGGAGATGCGAGGATTCTGCCCGACAGCAAGAGAATGGTCGTGGATTAGTGCTGCACAATTAATCAAATAAAGATCGCGTCCTATTCATTTTATTTACTCTTTATGTTTTGAGAGACTTTAAGAGAGATTTAAGTCAAGCACTTTGATGTTGTCTGTTTAAAGCCACAGTAGTTACAGTATGGCTCCAGGTGCCACATTTTGAATGTGAATGTGAATGTTCAGCGACTGAAGACAACAAATATTTTCATGGAATAACTGAGAATCCTCCGTGAGAATCCGTGTTCCTCTGCAATTCTTAGGGAGGAAAATCCAGATTCACATTTGGGCAAGAATCGTGCAGCACTATCGTGGATTATTTTTCTTTTGGCCTCAAAATCACCTCCTCCTCCCTCTGTTGATGCTGACCGACTCTTTGTTTGTGTCCACCGTCCAGACATCCAGAGAGATCAAGATCTCAGGAGCCATCGGGCCATGTGTGTCCCTCAACGCTAAAGGCCCCTGTGTCTCAGAGAACGTAAGTTACTGTACGATAATACACGTGTGCCGTGTTGTACCGGAACGCGTTCAATGAACGATAGTTCACGAACGCGTTCCTATTTCGGCTGAACGTGAACTGAACGTACTGTATTTCTGCCTGATGGACGTCATTGTGAATTTCTGACGTGTGTGAACGTCACTTTCTCACGTTCAACTTCGTTCAAAAGGGAGTGAGCCTTCCAGGCGAAACCCCAGCTAAAACACACCCTAACCACTCCTTAATATCTAGCGGAAAACCCACCAATAAGCCCTTATCCAACACAAATTAACTAATCTTTCTCAAGCCGCACAATTTCACTCAGATTTGTCTCAGAGAACGTAAGTTACTGTACGATAATACATGTGTGTTAGTGCTGCCAACGAATATTCTATATCCGAATATAGATTCGAATCAAAAAAAATAATTAATAACCGAATATATAAAATTAAGGTTCGAATAAAAAATAATAATAAAAAATATTTATTTATTATTATTATTAGTTTTCGGTGCCATGGGTAAGCGTTGTGACTTGTGAGCTTGTAGATTAGTTATATTTGCCACGCGACACGCCGACAACGGCATACATTGAAGAATAAATCGCACATTTCCTAAACACAGACTATACAGCGCAGCGCAGCGCAGTTCTGATTGGCTGCCTCGTCTCCAGCCATGTTGCCTCAGAATTCTTTAGGGTCACTAATTTGAGCATAACAGCGGAGCGCAGGCGCTAGCCAGCTAAAAAGTTTCATAACGTCGGCACTCGGCAGCAGACCCACAGTCCACAGATAATAATAATGCAGCAGAATTAACACTGCCTCCGTGCCTCGTTTTGATAAGGCTGTGTGGTAGGATTGCTCATTTAAGAAAAATGTTTTACTGGAGAATGGAGAATGTATGCGTTCCGTTCCATCTCAGTTTTCAGCAACACCAATGCGCGGAGAGAGAGAGTTGCGCCAGCAATGCGATCTTAAATGTTATGTCTCAGGTTGTATTGGTGTAAATATAATTATTAAAAAATCCGATTGGCTCGAATTGAAATCCGAAATCCGAATGGCTCGAATTGTTCGAATCCACGTGGGTTTTTAAAACGAATATCCGAATCCAATTTTTGGACAATTACGGCAGCCCTAATGTGTGTCCCTCAACGCTAAAGGCCCCTGTGTCTCAGAGAACGTTGGTTGAAATAGGTTATCCGGCCGTGCTGAAATGAGCATGACAGCACACCTAGCCGTTAATAGAAGATTTGAGAACTGCTTGATCACATTAGAAATATCATCAGTATTCAGTTGTGCTGATTAGTGATTAGACAGAGCTTTGTCAGAGCAGCAGCATTATTGGCTTAGGAATGGAACAAAAATGGCAGGTGCACGCTCCTGTATTTTTCCTTGGATGTATTACTGTCCACTACTTTGTTTCCTGTGGTAAGGTATAAGGGGAGCACTCCTTGTCGTCCTGTGTATGCGGAAGGCCTTTGCAAATCACTTGAAAACAAGTAACGCAACACGTACCATTCGGTACCGGCCATGCGTTTGCACAGCAACTTCCTTGGCTGTGCACAATGCACAATGCAGTTATTAAAACCATCTATGATTCATGTTACCGTATTTGGTTTAAAAAAAGCACCGAATCCCAAGAGCTTTGCAGTGGATTTTAGAGCAGCTGTGGAGCGGTTGAGAGGCCTGACGTATTGTGGCTCATTGCTTTCATGTATTTCCCTGACAGATTGAAGTGTGGAGATGTGGTTGTAAAACGTTTGGTTTTGTTTGTTGCAGGAGATCGGAACTGGAGGAACCTGCCAGTGGAAGATCTGTGGACTGGACCCAACCACCACGCTGGCACTGTACTTTGAAGTCGTCAACCAGGTATTGCACGATATAGCTTTTACTGTACTTTTTACTTTCTTTCTTTATAACGGAACAATGCATAATAATGAACATTGCAAGTGCATGCAATGTAAATGCACCAAGGATTCAAATATTTCATCTGCAGTCCCCACACACATTTAAGCACGTATTAAGCCCTAGTATACACAGTTCATTGACCTAAACTTGGCACCACCACTTTTTCCTCTACACCAAAACTCTTTGCTGAGAACAGTCCATGTACGATATTTTTCCTCTACACCGAATCTCTTTTTCCTCTACACCGAATCTCTTTTTCCTCTACACCAAATCTCTTTTTCCTCTACACCAAATCTCTTTGCTGAAAACAGTCCATGTACGATCTCACTCTGGCAGTGTTTCCACTGGAAATTAATTGGTTCAGAACCCTAAAATAGTAGTTGAAACCAAAAAATAGTAAAAATACCAAACCCTGAACTGGGAACCATAGTGAAATGGACACTTCGACCAATATACTACTCTATATGACACATATTTGACCCATTGCTGCTGGCCAGGCCTGGAGTCGAACCTGGATGGCGACACGTTTTGAGCTTTAAGATCTGTTTAATTTGCATTCTATACCAGGTGTGATCTGCTTAATTTGCATTCTATACAAGGTGTTTTTATATGCGTGTTCCTGTCAACCTTACTGCTGGTGCAGTGTCATCTTTGCACCAGCAGGAGGCGTGCTGGGACAGCACGTAGACGGCAAGGTTCTATTGGAGGAGTTAGATGGACAGTAGATGGTTGTGCTGTGCTGTGCTGTGCTGTGCTGTGCCATCCACTCCTTTCTAATCGAAACGGGGAGCTAAGACCAGTATGAAATGTTGGCTGGGTGCGTTGTATGGACGTAACTAGTGATGCACTGAATATTCGGCCAACAGAAGATATTCGGCAGAAAATGGCTAAAAATGCATTTTCGGCCTATTCGGTTTCGGCCCGAAATAGGCAGAAAATATATCACCGAAGAGTGTATGCAATTAATGCATTCAAAAGAGCTAAATGTTTTATGGATCCATAATAGTGATTATTATTTAAGTTAAGTTTTGCCATAACCATAACATTTGTAGAATCAAACTCAGGTTAATGGGTTAAGTGGGGATACAAAAACGGCGATATTCAGTTACACTTCATACCAATGATACTGTGTGGGTGTAGGTATGTTAAGTGATAACCACTTTCAACATGGCATTATAGGCAAAAGCTTTCTAAATCTTTCAAATTTTCCAAACATCTACAAGCTTGTAGGTCAACAATCTTTGCTATTTGTTGTACAACAAAGTATATAGTGCATAAGTGGCATTCTGGACTAGACCTGTCTGGCTGGAAACATTGTGGTTGCAAGGACTGACCTTCTGACCTTTCAGCTACAGGACTGTGTCACAGTCATTACCCGGTGATTGAGAGATAATTTATTCTGTACTTACTCTGTATGAACATACTATTTTAACTAGTGATGCCCCGAATATTCAGCCGCAGAAAATGTTCGGCAGAAAATGGCTAAAAATGCATTTTCGGCCCATTCGGTTTCGGCCCTAATAGGCAGAAAATATATCACCGAATAGTGTATGCAATTAATGCATTCAAAAGGGCTGAATAAATGTTTTATGGACCCATAATAGTGATTATTATTTAAGTTACGTTTTGCCATAAACATTTATTTTGCCATAAATCGGGTAGCTTTAAGGTATGGCCATGACAGCAATGGTAGGAAAAAAGATGTATGGTAATCGTATTCGGATATTCGGTATTCTGTTTTCGGCCAACTGTTTCCTATATTCGGTATTCGGTTTCGGCCAAGAATTTCCCTTTCGGTGCATCCCTAGACGTAACCTCACCTTATCACAGCCATAATCGGACATTGTGGTGTTGGCGTGTGCACCCTGCACACGCTAGTCATAAAAACAGTACCCTGCTTGGCAGTCGGCATCAAGGGTTGGATTGTCGGCTAAATCCCTCTGAGACATAGTGTCATGTCCAGCGGGTGTCATGGATGGATTAAATCTCTCAGTCGCCACGGCTGATTTCAGTCATTTTGGATTCCATAGAAGTCAGCATGTCCTCTATGGAAGCATGCCGTGCCCCGCAAATAGGCTATGTACCAAGCTTTACAACACGTCGCGCTGCCACGTGGTGTGACAGTGTAGATATTGTCGGTTATTCGTTATTTTAAGATGAAAGCGTATACTTGAAGTGGGCAAACTAGCAAACTAGAATGCACGTCCAATCATGTTCCAAAGGTTAACCCTCCTTTTACGCTGTTTCACAAATCGCGTGGCCAGACCACATTTAGTCAGTGTGGTGAGATGTAATTTGTTTTAATCCATGGGGTGTTTATGAAGCTGCCTCACGCTAAGTAAACAGTAAATAGACTAGGCCTGACCTATGGGCCTATGGGCTCAGGAACAATTTGTTCCCAAGGCTACTACTACTTACAAAAGAAAATGCATAGGCTTTATGCACACGCAATACCTTCTGACTTCCTTCACATGTGTTACCGATGAATACGAATCACGGTTATGTTCCATCCTGGTCAAACAGAGTTCAGTGTTAATGATGCTAATGAAGGCTCTGTTCCATTCTGGTCAGACAGAGTTCAGTGTTAATGATGCTAATGAAGGCTCTGTTCCATTCTGGTCAAACAGAGTCGGTGTTAATGATGCTAATGAAGGCTCTGTTCCATTCTGGTCAGACATGTCAGTGTTAATGATGCTAATGAAGGCTCTGTTCCATTCTGGTAAAACAGAGTTCAGTGTTAATGATGCTAATGAAGGCTCTGTTCCATTCTGGTCAAACAGAGTCGGGGTTAATGATGCTAATGAAGGCTCTGTTCCATTCTGGTAAAACAGAGTTCAGTGTTAATGATGCTAATGAAGGCTCTGTTACATTCTGGTAAAACAGAGCTCAGTGTTAATGATGCTAATGAAGGCTCTGTTCCATTCTGGTCAGACAGAGTCAGGGTTAATGATGCTAATGAAGGCTCTGTTCCATTCTGGTCAAACAGAGTCGGGGTTAATGATGCTAATGAAGGCTCTGTTCCATTCTGGTCAAACGGAGTCAGGGTTAATGATACTAATGAAGGCTCTGTTCCATTCTGGTAAAACAGAGCTCAGTGTTAATGATGCTAATGAAGGCTCTGTTCCATTCTGGTCAGACAGAGTCAGGGTTAATGATGCTAATGAAGGCTCTGTTCCATTCTGGTCAAACGGAGTCAGGGTTAATGATACTAATGAAGGCTCTGTTCCATTCTGGTAAAACAGAGCTCAGTGTTAATGATGCTAATGAAGGCTCTGTTCCATTCTGGTCAGACAGAGTCAGGGTTAATGATGCTAATGAAGGCTCTGTTCCATTCTGGTCAGAGTCAGTGTTAATGATGCTAATGAAGGCTCTGTTCCATTCTGGTCAGACAGAGTCAGGGTTAATGATGCTAATGAAGGCTCTGTTCCATTCTGGTCAGACAGAGTCAGTGTTAATGATGCTAATGAAGGCTCTGTTCCATTCTGGTCAGACAGAGTCAGTGTTAATGATGCTAATGAAGGCTCTGTTCCATTCTGGTCAGACAGAGTCAGGGTGCTGCTATTGTGCATGTTGGCTCACTGGAAACACTCTGCTACACCAGTGGGTCTCAAAGTGTCCTTGAGCGGGTTCCAAATGCCTGTGTACGGGTGTGTAACTCTGAGAGTGTAGGAAGAGTTATTCTGTATGCCTAGTATTGACATGTTATGAGGTGTATAATCATTGCAACGGCAGCAGAATGGAAGAAATCAAATTTAATTTGGTTTAAAAGCTTTAATTATAGCATCAACTTTACTCTCTATTAACCATAACATAAACAAACCTTGTATTGATCGCTGTGGGGAAATGTAGGGCGTTGTAGCAGCAACAGAAGTACGCATGAAACACAAGAATAGATGGATATGAATGAAGATTTACAGTCTAACACGATAGCACACCGATACCAGATTTTTGGGTTCGAGTCCTAAACCATCAATTACAGATATTTTTGACCCATTTTTTTTTAAAGAAAGGTGCAAAATCTATCAATCAATTAGAAAAACGTTGTATACTTATTGAAGTTACTGTTCGAGAACATTTAACACGCTTACTGCCACATAGGCGCACTGATATCGCAGTGATGGATCCCCCCACTGTGTCCAATCCGTCCGACGTTCAGATTCTTTTTTTTTATCGCATCGCGGCCGACATATTGCCGTTTGTGGCGACAGATAAACCATGTCGGCTCCTGCTAACACAGCTTGCTGCCTCTCATGTCACACTGCGAGGCTGGAATAATCGGATGAACATCCGGGTATTCCAGCCACATGACATGGCACTCTGCGGTAAACATTTAGTCAACCACAAGAACCACATGTGTTAAAGGACCACTTTTTCTTCATATAATAGGTCCTCACTAATAATCATTTCTACTCAGTCTGTGTCTCATAGGAGGGCTGTGGGCAGTTTAGAAACTGTCTTCCATTGACATCATCATTAGGCAGATTATTTTTAAACAATTTTATTTTTTACAAAAATGTTTAGATTGTCATTATCGTGAGAACGATGGCTTCCATTTTCGCATTGCAACTTTTCAGGACTAGAAAGCCTGCCGTTTCTATTTGCTTGTATTCCCCATTGATGATGTCACTGTAAGACTGTTTCTGAACTGCCCACAGCCCTCCTATGAGACAGACTGAGTAGAAGAGGCACTATGTAACTTCTTTTTTTTTTACCCATTTAGTAAGTTTTCCTGAAGCTACTGAGCTAGCAGGCCGGCTCTATTGTCTCAATGGAAAAAATTTCACTACTTGCACAGGAAACGGAGTTCAAATCCGGGGTAGAAAAGGAAAGTGCAGCTTTAAATCAAACCGTCAAACCGAAATATCATTTGGGTTCCAAGCGCTAGACGTCTGCACCGTGACTGAGTCTGACTGATAGAAATAAATAGTAATACATTTAAAAAGTATCAGCAGTGAATATATGCATAAATATACATTTATCGAATATATGATTGGATATTATGTACTAACTCTGACTGTCATACTGACATAATAAAATGCTAATAAAACGTTACTTGTATAAGCACCTTCCATGGCATGAAATGCAGCTCAAAGTGCTTTAAAGAGCATAGTGAATAAAATAAAAGAAAAGGCATAAAACAACATTAAAATAATAGCAATACAGTGAGCACATGAATAACAACAAGGACATGTTATGCAAAAACTATCAGCATTCTGCTATGTACAGTCTATCAACGGTGGATATGAATATTAAGTTAAGTATTTATACAGTCTATGAATGGCTTCTTAGTGTGCATGCCAGTAGTCCATGTAGTCCATGATACCCTGAAGACGGCACTATCAGTGTTTTCAGTCTTTTGTCTTTTTAAGATCTTTGTAGTAGTCCAAGTCCAACAGGAGTAGTCCCAACACAAGAACGCTCGCCCCAAAGCCCACTCGGACCCCTTTTATCTTTTTTTTGTGGACCGCTCGGCCCTAGCAGTTTTTGTATTCTTAAACTGCGTTCAGACCTGAATATATATATATATATATTCGCCTCGGTTCGTCCCGTTTGTACCGCGCCAGGTCGCGCAATTCTCGTCTTTGCATTGACTTTGTATGCTCTAACCATCCAAGACTGAACGCACCTTTTAGTTATTTGTTTCGCTGAGGGTTAGGTTTAGGCATAGTTTCACTGAGGATATGGTTAGGTTTAGGGCTTTAGGCATAGTTTTACTGAGGTTACGTTTAGGAATAAGGTTATGTTTAGCCATAGTTTTACTGAGGTTACGTTTAGGAATAAGGTTAGGTTTACTTTAGACATAGTTTTACTGAGGTTACGTTTAGATGTCGTTGAGACCTTGTTTGCACTTATTTGTCTTATTGTGACCCTAACCGTGGTGTCGGGGTTAGGGTGTTATTGTGACCCTAACCTTGGTGTCGGGGTTAGGGTGTTATTGTGACCCTAACTGTGGTGTCGGAGTTAGGGTGTTATTGTGACCCTAACTGGTGTCGGGTTTAGGGTGTTATTGTGACCCTAACTGTGGTGTCGGGGTTGCTGTCGGTCTGATGGGAGAGGATGGCGACGCCTCTAAGGACGCTGGTGTTATTTTGATGACGGGCGGAGCTAGAGGCAGAGTTGGAGGCGTGTCCGCTCCGGCGGTCTGCGGCGGCAGCGCCAGCGGCGACAGTGATGCCGTAGATGTCTTCGCGCTCTGATTGGCTGAGTCCAGGTGGAGGGCGGGGCTACAGGGGCGGGCCCCCTCCGGACGACGAAACACCCGGCAGAGCTTGGACAGACTCCGCCTGAGAGCACACCTGTACCGACTGACGAGAGATGGAGGTTGTAGTACCATTAATACAACTAATCCAGTAAATTAAGATTCATTTAAAAAAAACGCTTGGATCAAAAAACGTTTGAGGGCAGCCGTAGACAGGGGGGGGGGTGTGTGTGTGTGTGTGTGTGTGTGTGTGTGTGTGTGTGTGTCTTACGTCTGTGCCAAGGCGTTGATCCAGGGGTTGAGGGCAGCCGTGGACAGGGACAGCCAGGTGGACAGAGCAGAGAGCAGGGCTGGAACCTCCTCTCCTCCCAGAGTCTCATAGAAACACACCGCGATGTAGGGCAGCCAGCAGACCAACAAACACACTAGAACACAACACAACGCACTGTAACACAACACGACACACTAGAACACAACACGACACACTAGAACACAACACAACACACTACACAGGTGTAGGGCAGCCAAAAATGTTCCAAGAAAATCGCAACCCATTCGGCTCCGGTCTAGGAGAGCAGCACAGCTGATTTTTTTTTAAATGTTTTGATTAGGTAGCTACTTCAACCAAGCAGATTGCTTCCTCGAAACAACCTGTTTTTTTTGGGTGGGGGGGATTGCGTGTGTGGTGGGCCGGGTTTGATCACAATTAGACACTTTATGTTTATTTTTTATTAGTTTGTTCTTGATGGACAAATGGTTTTGAACCTCCAGGTGTCTGTCTATGAGAGCTAATGTTAGATGTGTTGTCAGTACATGGTGTTCATGGCGTCTTCTTCTGACCACGATGACTCTTAATCTCCGTCATGAACACCTTCCTAGTTGCTCTGAACCTCGCTGTACTCGTCTTATCTCCATATTTTAAGGTTTTTATTTTATGCGTCTTTACTCATCACAGTGGTTCATCATGTGTTTCGTTCCCCATGCCGTTTTACGAGCAGAGATTATAGCCGGGAAGCGGCGTGAAGGCTGCTGTACTGTGTAATGACCAGTTAGAACACGCACGCACGCTAAACCACAGCAACCATGGAACCTTGTTTGTTTTAGAAATGACTACAGCACACAGGCTGACATGCACATTATGCTTCATCTCTCTTAACCTCACGCCACCAGGCTTTCCACCTCGGAGGAAAAGCCTGGTCTGTGTTCCAAAACTGCTGTGTGAACCGGTCTGGACCGGATGGTAAAATACGTGTGCCCAAAATAAGTCCCCACGAACCATTGTAATTTTAGGGCCTACCCAACAACATTTCCCTGTTGAACGACAAAGGTATACAGACGCTAAATAGTCTCTGGAAAGTACACTCGCATTTATATTTGAAAAATCAGCTGAACTATTAAAGCTGCATCGATGATTTTATTGCGTACTAGGCCCTAAAATGATGATCGCGGGACTTATTTTGGGTACTTCCTGATTCCGCCATGTGTTTTCCTGCCAGATGACTACAAATCATTGACTACAACGTGACGAAAGTTACCATCCGCCCCCCGACCGGATCATAAACCCAAAATGGAATGCTGCCCCCAGGCTACATCTCTCTGGGTTAGATGGCTGACATTAGTCTCTGTTCTGTTATGGCCATAGTGGGGATTTCGCTTTTTACGCATTCTCTGCCAAAGATGACTTTTGGACGATTGTTTTCGTAGCGCGTGGAAGGAACACTTTCTTCCAACCAGTTCCTTTTTTTCCTCCATCGGGCGCCCTTGGCTGACCAAGGGGAGGCAGTATAGAGACCGGGATTACTGCATGTTTATTTCTGAGGGTATACCTGCCCTATAGGGGACACGGGGAGAACATGCAAACTCCACACAGAAAGGCCCACTTTCGCCAACCCCACCTAATAGGGTATGGGCTGGGCGCTGATGACACGGAGGAGAGAAACCACCCACAGCGTCCCCGGGCGGGGATATAAAACCCCGCCGCGAAGCGAAACGCAAACTGACCTGAGGTGGACGCCATCACCACGGAGCTCCTGAAGTAGTCGTTGGCGGGAACGTAGAAGCAGTGCTGGTCGTTGCACACGAACGTCCCTCGCCTCACCTGCTTCCTGGCCACGTAGACGATGTACCCGTAGAGGGCGCACATGAGCAGGATGGGAGCCATGATCCCCAGGGCCATGACGCTCACGTTGAAGGCCCTGTGTGGGTATAGAGACACGGAATGACGGATATTTAACCCGTTTAGACCTGAAGACGCATCTGTGTCGCCTTGGCTTTAGTAATGTCTGCCAACGACTCAATTGACCTCTTTTTTAGCAACTCCTGTAGCGCCAACGACGTCTTTATCGTCTTTTTAAGACGTGTATAACGTTGCACTCAGGGTCTTTTTTGCGCCCCATAGTGGCGATGAATGAGTGCTTAAATCTATTAAATTTGCCTTAAAACATTATGTTTGCCCCCTCTATAACCAAAATTAAAACACCAGCAATATTTGATTTATTTCAAGAGAATCTTTCACTCAATATGTACTGCTCCCGTCATATGTCCATGTGTGGTCTAGCCACCTATGGAATTGATATGCTTATAAAAAAACAACGTAATACTTCCTAAGGTTAACATGAGCGTCAAAGCAATATTTTAAATATTTGTAGCACGTGCATTCCATACATTCCATTGATGATATTCACACGGCTGCCATCTTGCCAGCAAGGTGATACCTAGATGACACTTCCCATAGAGAACCCATTCATCCAAACAGAAAAGTCCTCTCTATTGGTCTCTAATTATATTAAACACCGTCAAAATCACCAACATTGCAGCTGTAGGGAAAGCTTGAATTCTCCTCTTTCAATCTGTAAAGTCTTTGTTTAATAAAAATCCACCATAGACATTTTATGAGCTACTTCCTGTGAAGAAATTCCTTGCAGATGATTATTTTAAGTATCAGAGTATGGAAGCGCTCGTTATCAGTAAAGCAACCTCCTGCTGCCTCCTGCATGATGTGCACATTCTAAACAGGTGGTACGCATGGGCCGTTGAGTGATAGTCAACGAGCGCTTCCAAACAATCATCTGCAAGGAATTTCTTGACGGGAAGTAGCTCATAAATGAAATGTTTATGAAACAAACACTTGAAATAGGATAATTCCCTACAGCTGCAATGTTGGTGATTTTGATGTTGTTTAGAGAGGACTTTTCTGTTTGGATGAATGGGCTCTCTATGGGAAGTGTCAGCTAGGTATCACCTTGCTGGCAAGATGGCTGCGGTCTGAATAAAGAGAATAGGGCTGGACCACACATGGTCATATGACATCATCAACTTGGAGCAGTCCCTATTGAGTGAAAGATTCTCTATTTATGAAAGAAATAAAATACTGATGGTGTTTTTATTTTAACATTTTAGTTATTGAGTATAGTGTTTTAAGGCATATTTGTCTTAATAGCCTGGGAAATAATAATATAAATAATCCAGTCAACTAAAGCATTAAAAAATATCCGGTACTTGTTCATACCAGCATTTTATGTAGTTAGCGGCATACCGGTATCACTTTCCGATACCGCTATTAATATCGGGAAACGACTCTCACCTGTAGGGCGGCCGGAAGCTGGGCGTGCACAGGAAGCGGGCGGGGCTGTAGACGTAGCGTCCGCCCACGCCCGCCAGGGGCAGCGTGGCGCCCACCAGGCACAGCGCCCACGTGGCGGCCAGCGCGGCGCACGTCCGCCCCGCGGTGCACAGCGACGCGAAGCGCAGCGACAGGCAGATCTCGGTGAACTTGTGCGCGGTGCACCACGCCACGGACTGCACGGAGGCCGTCTGCAGCAGCAGGTAGAGGAAGCCGCTGCCCTGGCACAGGGCGCCCTCGCTGGCGTGGCCCTGCGGCGGCGGCGCCCGGCGGAACAGGGCGTTGTGCGCGCCGAAGGGCAGCGCCGACAGGCCCAGGGCCAGGTCGCACGCGCCGAAGCTGAGGGTCAGGGGCAGCGCCACGTCGCTGTGAAGCTCCCGGTTGAGCAGCAGCACCAGCAGCAGAGCCAGGTTCCCACACACGGAGCACACGCTGGACAGCAGCATCAGGCCTGCGTGGAAGTTGGCGGAAACCACCAGTCGGTTTCTTATCGCTCGAATGCAATGGAGCCATGCGGGCTCGCCTGGAGCCGACCGGCTGCCATTAGGAAACGCGGAGCAGAGAGACTATTACTAACCCTAACCCTAACCCTGAATCTAGCCGTAAATCCCCTAACCTCAATATCGGTCTAAACCGAAGTAAGTCCTTTAACCTTATATCAGTCTTAACCGGCCATGTAGGTCCTCTAACCTCATATCAGTCTTAACCGTCCACATAAGTCCTCTAACCTCATATCGATCTTAACCGGCCATGTAAGTCCCCTAACCTCATATCGGTCTTAACCGGCTACATAAGTCCCCTAACCTCATATCGGTCTTAACCGGCCATGTAAGTCCCCTAACCTCATATCGGTCTTAACCGGCTACATAAGTCCCCTAACCTCATATCGGTCTTAACCGGCCACATAAGTCCCCTAACCTCAATATGTTTTCCCTTCGGCGGCAGTAATTTCACTTCCGTGTCTCCTAATCTCAGCCAGTCGGCTCCAGGCCAGCCTGCTGCCTTGATTTCACTGGAGTGTTAAGTAATCTACTGGTGATTTTTGGTTGATAACATTCAAAGCAGGTGGTAGAATCCAACTGATCAACTTTTATCGGTTATAGGAAATGATTGATCCAGGCCTCCTGCTTTTTCTTTTTTTAATAAAGAAAATCACCTAGACAAGCGTTTTCAAAAATAGTAAAAAAATCCTATACTCAATGATAAATGTATCTATTAGATGTTTTTCCACAACGATTGATTCGATATATGATAAATAATGTATTGTTCATTTGATTAATTGTAAAAGTATTGCATTGAATAGCAATCCTACCTGCATAGACCAGTGGAACCACTGACTCCATACTGGACAACCTGGAGCTCACTGACCCCAGAACAGCTGTATGGACATCACACAACACAACATGTGTGAACATCTGCTTTATAACTGACCCCAGAACAGCTGGATGGACACAACACAACATGTGTGAACATCTGCTTTATTATAACTGACCCAAGAACAGCTGTATGGACACAACCTATACCCAACACAACATGTGTAAACATCTGCTTTATAACTGACCCCAGAACAGCTGTATCGACATCACACAACACATGTGTAAACATCTGCTTTATAACTGACCCCAGAACAGTTACATTAGACGATTGACACAGAGTGAAAAAATGGGTTACTAAAATCGTGGGATAGACATTTAGAAGAAAAAAAAAAACAATCTGTTTTATTACTGACCCCGAGCACATTGGCAACATCAAAGCAACACCGAGGCTAACTGAACATTCAGTTTCTACCACACAACTAAAACAATCCGTTCAAATAGTTTATTGTTGTAAAATGATATACTGTTCATGTGACCACATATATTTTTTTGCAGACAAAACGTTCCGGCTATCCAGCCTTCATCAACTGATGAAGGCTGGATAGCCGAAACGTTTGTCCCTGGTCAAAAATGAAATACATTTTTTGAACTGAAGTCTTGGTGTGTGCGACCCACTTATTCATTGATATGTAAAATGATATAGAAATATCATCACCAACTATTAATAATTACTTTTGTTCATTTTTGACACCTGAAGTCACTTTAATGATGATGATGATAATAATAAAAGTAGTAGTAAAAAGAGTAGTATTAGTATTAGTAATACTGATATTAAGTGAAAAGTTTGAAAACAATAAAAGCAGTACTAATGGTAATAATAATGAAGATAATAAAAAATATTACTACTAGTGCTAATAAAAACAGTAGTTGTACTAATAACAATGATAGTAATCTATAAATGAAATGTACTTGCTGAAACATCTTCGTAATCCTCAAAATACTCTTCTCCGCTTCAGGCAAACTCCCGTTTGTTCCCTCTGCCAGCTGTGTGTGTGTGTGTGTGTGTGTGTGTGTGTGTGTGTGTGTGTGTGTGTGTGTGTGTGTGTGTGTGTGTGTGTGTGTGTGTGTGTGTACACACTGTGAGTGATAAAGTAATTCTCTGGATGTGCTGTTGTCATGGTACTTCTGTCAGTCACCTGATGTGACAATGGAAGGATAGATGCGCGCGCGCACACGCACGCACACGCACACACTATCATGTCATTGTGTTTAACCACTACTTAAAGCCTGAGTTACCTCAACCACTCCATTCCTCCAACAACTATTTCTGTCTGTCTGTCTGAGACGTCTGTCCAGGAAGAAAGTGTGTGTGTGTTCCACCTCTGTTATGGATGTATTATTGTGTTCGTTTTATCCATCTGCATTAAAGTCAATATCACTATTACGTTTATAAAGTGTTCTGACATTATGCGACTCTACTAACACGTGTGTGTGTGTGTGTGTGTGTGTGTGTGTGTGTGTGTGTGTGTGCAGCACAACGCTCCTATCCCTCAGGGAGGTCGGGGAGCCATCCAGTTTGTCACCCAGTACCAACACTCCTCTGGACAGCGACGAATCAGAGTATCCACTATTGCCAGGAAGTAAGTGCTACTATTCTACTAATATTCTACTAACGCAAGCGTAAACAAAAAGCTAAACAGAATCCAGGTCTGGTGAGTCGCGGGCTTGTGCACGTAACGAGCACGCACGCAACAAATTCACGGGACCACGCTCACGTAAATATGCTTGCTTTGTCGCACCGCGACTTCTATAGGCGCGTTTTATCACTCCCTGGTGTGTCAAAAACCTGGTCACAACCTAAGACAGGTTGTGAACAGGCTTTTCTCTCTAAGGCAGAGAGTAAAACCTGGTCACAACCTAAAACAGACAGAAAAGCCTGGTCACTAACCTAAGACAGAGAGAAAAGCCTGGTCACAACCTAAGACAGAGAGTAAAACCTGGTCACAACATAAAACGGAGAGAAAAGCCTGGTCACTAACCTAAGACAGAGAGAAAAGCCTGGTCACTAACCTAAGACAGAGAGAAAAGCCTGGTCACAACCTAAGACAGAGAGAAAAGCCTGGTCACTAACCTAAGACAGAGAGAAAAGCCTGGTCACTAACCTAAGACAGAGAGAAAAGCCTGGTCACAACCTATGGCAGAGAGAAAAGCCTGGTCACTAACCTAAGACAGAGAGAAAAGCCTGGTCACAACCTAAGGCAGAGAGAAAAGCCTGGTCACTAACCTAAGACAGAGAGAAAAGCCTGGTCACAACCTAAGGCAGAGAGAAAAGCCTGGTCACAACCTGGTCTTTTCACCACTCAACCGGCTGGGTCTTTTCACCACTCAACCGGCTGGGTCTTTACACCACTCAACAGGCTAGGTCTTTCCCAGCGTGACTGTGAGGTAGTATAGTAAAGGACCAGTGGTTGGCAGTAACAACGTCAGGGACAGAGTGACCACTGGGGAAATTTGGGACAACTCACCTTTCCCCCCCCCCCCTGTTTATAATTCCTACAATACAATAATTTCCAAAATAAACTACCCAATAATCTTTAATGATAATGAATTCATTTATACAGGACTTTTCCAAACAAGGTTACAAAGTGCTTTACAGATTCAGCAGCAGAAAATAACAGTAAACAATAAAAAAGCATACATAAACTCAACACGTGCATTTGGTACAGACAGACGTTACTAGCAGTAGTGTGACTGTCACCTAGTCTTCCCTGCTCTTGTTTTGATTCAGTACAGTTGTGAAATGCTTACACAGACAGTACAAACAAACTGATGAGGCAGGTGTCAACAAGACATCCTGAATTGTCTTGATTAATTAATAGACCTAAAAGTTTTGTCCATCCGTCAGCAAAACGGAGAGTTCAGTCATGAGATACTGTATATATATATTTATTTTTTACTTTAATCCCTCACTGCTACAGTACATCGAGGCAGTGTTGCTGGTGGGACAGTTTTGTGTACCAGTAAATGTCTCTTTGCCTCCGATCATTATTTGAGGATTTTCACAAATCACAAGATCTTCCGTCAACAGCAGGTTTTTAGTGTCTGCCGCAGAAACAGAGCTGACGGTAATAAGTGTCCTATCTTCGACGAGGTGTGTGTGTGGCTGGTTGTAAAGAGTGCAGCTGGTATAACACACGGGAGGCTGGGGTGGACGACGGGCTGCGTTTGGACAGGAAATGTCCATCTAGATAAGAGAGACGGAGGGGGGGGAGGGAGGAGGGAGGCCATAATCTGGTTTATCCCATTCTGGGCGGGAACACCTTTTGGTGTTTTAAGCATTATGTTATACTTTAGCTATTGAAAAATAGCTAAAGTAGCGCGGCACTCTGTGCCGCACTACGAGCTTGTAGGTTTGCTATTTTTTTTTTTAATCGTCGGCACAAAATATATATTCTTTCGGAGCGAACGTTTTTAACTCAAATCTTTGCTTCTGAGGGGTTCCTGGAACAACATTTTTTTCAGATGGGGGTCGGTGACCAATTACATATAATTTTTTTGACATGAAATATTGAGCATCACTGATATACAAACATAGGTCTTTCAGAAAGAATGATTTAGAAGACTTTTTTTAATTTATTTCGACGTCAGCCCTAAATGGTTTATTTGACGCCGTGTAGACTCTGCTGACACACTCTGCTAACGTGAGACACTTGAACCCTAGCATCATTTGACGATAATCGCAGATCTAGATCTTATATTTTCAGAAAAGAGATATGGTCTGGAGAGGAAAAAAATTACTGAGCCAACTCTAACAGAAAAGACAATTTAAGGCATGTTCCAAAAAAATAAAAATAAAAATGTGGTGATCGTGCGACACACATTCTGTTTAGACTAGCAGGTCTGCATTCTTCAGTATTGCTGTAGCCTTGTATTTCGTCTAATATCCCATATCGCCACGGTCGAGGAGAAACGTTGCAAAAAAAATAATAACAAATTTGGGGGCAGAAGAAGAAGAGGAGAGAGACAGCGGTCGCTGGTAGTCGGGTGTGGGACCTCCCGGGGTGCCTCGTGGCAGGCAGACGGAGAGCAAACACACCAGCTGTGCATTTCTCTATAGGGTCATGATTGGTCAGCTGATAAGAAGCGGGTTCACGTCACAAGTGCATTTCTCAACGAGTTTGAACTATTCTCAACTTTTAAAAGCACACCAACATTGAAACCACTTAAGCCGTATATATTGTCATTGTAAGACTAATGGCAAAAATAGCCGGAAGTCTTTGAAGGTTTTCAGTCATAATAACTGTCTGTCTCTCTCAATTCTATTTCAATTCAAAGGAGCTTTATTGGCATGAGAAAACGTACGTTTACATTGCCAAAGCAGAAGTGGAACAAGACGATCAAAATAAAACAATGTATTTACAAATAAATATTGGATATAAATAGGAATTAAATAAAGGTGTAAACAGATGGGTAATGCTATCTTGTGAAACTATAAAGATTGTGCATTTTCTGTCAGAGATAGTTATACAATATACATCCATATAGGTCGGAGACGTTGGCTTTATACTTTTGAATGTTGACAGCAGTATTTCAATGTTTTTGCATTCACTTAGTATAAAATACATTTTTCGGACAAGTAGCAGTATTTTATTGAAATGTAATTGAATTAAAGTTAGTTGCTCTCTCTCTCTCTCTCTCTCTAGCTGGGCAGATGCACAGACTCAGATCCAGAACATCGCTGCGTCGTTCGACCAGGAGGCGGCGGCCATCTTGATGGCCCGCCTGGCGGTGTACCGCGCCGAGACGGAGGAGGGACCCGACGTACTGAGATGGCTGGACCGACAGCTGATACGACTGGTGCGCACACACACACACACACCAGATGTATGACTGTATGAAGTGTCTACAATGGCATATCGAAAACACAGCATCTTTCTGCTTCTATAGCCCGACGGCTTGGAATAAACTCCCCCCTACACCTACTAGCCTCTGTAGTCGGAGAACTTCAAAGCACGGCTCACTGCGCCGGCAATCATGTCATGAAAATGCTATATGAAGAATAAATATTAATTTATTGTTGTTGTTGTTGTTGTTTCTTTTCAGTGTCAGAAGTTTGGAGACTACCATAAAGACGATCCAAACTCCTTCAGATTCTCTGAGACCTTTTCTCTCTATCCACAGGTAACCACTTCACCTCAAAGGGACACTTAACTTTTTGCACCAAAAAAAAAAGACATTTAGAAAGATTTTGAACACTTTCCTGGGTCATTGTGTGTGTGTGTATTATGTGGTTTTAGATATTTTGTGCAGTGTCCATGATGTCACAGACACTGGGCTCACTTACTTCCTGGACTACATCAAGGACTGTCTAAAGAGGACGAGACGCGAAGACCGTACGTATCTATGGATTTGTCATGTCCAACTTCCTGGTCTCAACTGCGCACGTTTCTTTCCTTCCATGGAGCAACGTGTGGTCTTCGCGTCTCGTCCTCTTTAGACAGTCCTTGGACTACATGTTGTCTCAGTAAGACAGCCCTCCTCTATCCACAAGGAGGAGCAGTGCACCAAAGCAGTATGGGAATTGTAGTCCAGGAAGGAAGTGAGCCCAGCGTCCATGAATGAGTGAATGAGTGTCCATAAAATCTAAAATATCTAAAACCACACTTCTAAAAGTCATTAACATATATTTTGTATTGCAAAAATTGTCCCTTTAATCTCTACCTGCCACTGCATCTGTAGAAATAATCCCATTAAAATATCCTACACGTGTATATATAGTTATATGCTGTAATACAGTAGATTGTTTTACAAATAATCCCAGTCAAACACTCACTTGTTCCTACAAAGCTGCAATCGGGAGCTTATTTAATAGGATGAAACGTTATTCTAACCATTCTGTAATGTATGGTGCAGTATGTTGAATATATGTATGAATATAACTAGTAGATTTGTATGGTAGACAATGTTAATACAATATAACTAGTACATCTGTATGGTACGGTATGTTAACCGATTTTGGCCTGACGTCGACATTTTAAAAATGTCTTCAAAAACCTTACGTTTCTGTATCAGTGGTGCTCAATATTTCATATCTGAAAATATGTTGTTCCAGGGACCGCCCAGAAGCAAAGATTTGAGTTAAAATGTTAAAATGCACATTTTCACGATTTTTCAAAAATGGCAAACCTACAAGTTCATAGCGCGGCACTCGGTGCCATAGTATGTACTATGGTACAGTCTGTTAATGGTAGTACATCTCTGTGGTACAGTCTGTTAATGGTAGTACATGTGCAGTGGTTGGAGGTGCTCCTCCTAGACATTTGGACCTTGGTGTTGTTCATTGACATGGATGTGATTTTCCTCTTCTCCATTAAGAGCGAGACAATAGACCTAAAATGTACAGATTGTAGCGTTTTAAAAATGTAATTAATAGTTCTACTAATGTGTCTGTAGAGCACCCTTAATGTAATAGACTGTCTACTTCGTTAGTGGTTCGTCTCTGTCGGGTAGAAACCTTTATCTCCATATTTAAACTTTTTCGTAAATGAACGCCCTACTTGATTGATTGTTTGATTGTAAATTGTATTCACAGTTTGTAGAATGGGTACTGTTCAGACGAATCATGCACTGGTCAATACAAAAACTGCTCAGAACATTACATTTTAAAGACGTACAAATATACAAAGGAAATCATAATATACATATACAGGTAAAGTAAGGGGAGAATCATGTACAGTATGGAGAAATGGGGGTGGGGGGGGGGGGACTTTAACTTTTGTTTTACATTGCAGCCGCCTGTAAGTGCTACTGTAAGAGAGGGGTTTTGAAGGAGTCAGTCTAGGGATTCACATTTCTTAACGGCGTTTGATAGGGTGTTCTACATTTTTAGTGGCATAGGATCGAAATTAATTTAACTCCACTGTAGCCGCCAGACAGAACTGTCAAAAGTACCGGACGTACAAGGTGGAAACGTGGCTTGGAAGTGGTGCGTTACGAGCTTGTAGATCTGCTACTGTTTTGGATTTCCTGAAAAAAGTAACATTTTTGGACACATAAGGTTTCCACCCGACAGAGACGGAATACTTTCTACTCTTGTACTGAACTCTGTGTGTGTGCGTGTGTGCGTGTGTGCGTGTGTGTGTGTGTGTGTGTGTGTGTGTGTGTGTAGTTTATGTTCCACCTGCGCAGGTCTCCGTTCCTCCAGGTGTTCAACAACAGTCCTGATGAGAGTTCATATTACAGACATCAGTTCATGAGACAAGACCTCACTCAGTCTCTCATCATGATCCAACCCATCCTGTACGCATACTCCTTCAGTGGACCCCCAGAGGTACGCACACACACACACACACACACACACACACACACACACGCACACACCTACACCTACTACGTTCTAGAATCGAGCTTACATAAACAAAAGTTCAATTTATAGGTAAAAAGAAAAGACTAATATATGAAAACGTTCTTTGTATTTATTATTCATTTTTTTGCTTCTTATAAGTTATATATAACTTTAATCAAGTCAACATCAAATTGTTTATAATTACGTTACATATATAGTATACTATATATAGGTTATATATAGGGGGGGGGGGTGCATATAGTTTGTGGACAAAATATGGGTCAAAATACAATTGGTGGTGCAGGACTCTTAAACAGACACAAAGCTGTTGCATGGATGGAACTGTAATATGAAGGAGCTGTGTCTATGGTGTGTTTCACCTATTGGACAGCAGCAGTAACATTAAGTTAGTTAGTTTCATTTATTGGAAATTTGTCTTCGGTCTCTAACAACAGTAAAAACAAACGGCAACAACACTTACACAATTGTTTTCATGGCAGAAATGCAGGACAACAAACGGTAGCAAATGCATTTAAAACAAATCTAGCGAGACATGATGTCATTTAGTGCCTTTAATGGCATTAGGAATGAATTTGTTAAATATGTTACGGTTAGCTTTTGGTTCTTTGTACCGTCTACCAGAGGGAAGTAGTTGGAAGTGGAACTCCCTGCAGTGAGAGTGGATGAGAATAGCTTCAACACAATGCCTTTAAGTTTGTGTCTGTGTCTATGGTGTGTTTCAGCCTGTTCTATTGGACAGCAGCAGTAACATTAAGTTAGTTAGTTTCATTTATTGTCCACATGTGGAAATGTGTCTTCGGTCTCGAACAGTAAAAACAAACGGCAACAACACTTACACAAATATATTTTCATGGCAAAAATGACAGCAGCAGCAGTAACATTAAGGGGTTTCCTATGGTGTGTTTCAGCCTGTTCTATTGGACAGCAGCAGTATCCTACCAGACAGAATCCTACTGATGGACACCTTCTTCCAGATACTCATCTACCATGGAGAGGTATGTACGCACGCACGCACGCACACACACACACACACACACACACACACACACACACATATCGTATTAATCCAGTTCACGGAGATATCCATGAATTCCGAATGAATGTGGGAATCCACGTAAATGCCTGTCCGCTCACGTTACGTAATATTATGAGTGTAATGAATGAGGAGTGTTGTGAATGAGGACCATAGTGTGTGTAATTGTACTTTTTTACACACAGTGTGTAATTGTAAAAACACATGCATCAGTGACGTAAATGAGGTACATTATTTTACGTTTGCTTTCAAATGATTTTTTTTTTATTAGAGGAGTTTTGTTGTTTGAGTTTCATGTTTATAATGTTTTGTTTTGTCTCGCTCCCTTTCTCTTTTTTCTCTCTCTCTCTCTCTCTCTCTCTCTCTCTCTCTCCCCCTCTCTCTCTCTCTCTCTCTCTCTCTCTCCCCCTCTCTCCCTCTCTGTCTATGTCTCTCTCTCTCAGACTGTATCTCAGTGGCGTACGGCAGGTTATCAGGAAATGCCGGAATACGAAAACTTCAAACATCTCCTTCAAGCTCCAGTTGACGACGCCCAGGAGCTGCTGCAGACACGCTTCCCCATGCCCAGATACATCGACACGCAGCACGGAGGAAGCCAGGTATAATACAATATATATAATACAATATGTACACTAACCCATGCCCAGATACATCGACACGCAGCACGGAGGAAGCCAGGTATAATACAATATATATAATACAATATGTACACTAACCCATGCCCAGATACATCGACACGCAGCACGGAGGAAGCCAGGTATACTATACAACATATATAGTACATAATACCAGTAAGACGCGCAAACGCGGGAAGCGGTGACAGGCAGCAGACCTGCCCTGGGTGACAGTAGACTGCCCTGGGTGACAGCAGACCTGCCCTGGGTGACAGTAGACTGCCCTGGGTGACAGTAGACTGCTCCGGCCCGCCAAAACAGGCCGGTCCCGGGCCGTCTCTGTCCGTGACCAACGGGCCGTGGGCCGGGCGGGCTCACGCGCTGTTATATTAATTTTTCCGATGTGAATTTCACCCAGACTGGACTTGCTTCAGCAGCGCGGCAGCATGCTGCTGTCTGCTATAGTGACGTGACAATACCCCCTAGACCTTTGTAGACTGAACAGGCCAGTAGTCTGTGACTAGACCTTTGTAGACTGAACAGGCCAGTAGTCTGTGTCTAGACCTTTGTAGACTGAACAGGCCAGTAGTCTGTGTCAGAGACTCTGAGGTGTCCCTGAGCACTGTGAAGGTTTTAGATTCTGTGGTCGGATAGGACATCTACTGGCTGACGAGAGGTATTGCATTCTGCATTAGCTCAGCATCCGGTTGAACACCTGGGTAGGATGTGTATCGCAGATTGATGATGATGATGATGTGTGTTCTAGGCTCGCTTCCTGCTCTCCAAGGTGAATCCATCGCAGACCCACAACAATATGTACGCCTGGGCCCAGGTACGACCTTTAACCTCCATCTCACCCTGACCACACATTCATTCATTCATACCTTCATTCATTCATACATAAATTCATTCATATCTTCATTCATTCATATCTTCATTCATTCATTCATTCATATCTTCATTCATTCATTCATTCATATCTTCATTCATTCATTCATACCTTCATTCATTCAGAGTTGAACACACCACAACATTTATATTGACCCCGTTGTCTCTCCATCACTCTGTCCCATTCTTTATTTCTACACTCCCCCATCTGTGTGTCTCTCTCTCTCTCTCTCTCTCTCTCTCTCTCTCTCTCTCTCTCTCTCTCTCTCTCTCTCTCTCTCTCTCTCTCTCTCTCTCTCCATAGGAGTCGGGCGCTCCCATCCTGACTGATGATGTCAGTCTCCAGGTGTTCATGGACCACCTGAAGAAGTTAGCCGTCTCCAGCGCTGCCTGAGTGAAAAGAACAGAAGTTGGCCGTCTCCAGCGCTGCCTGAGTGAAAATAACAAACGGCACCTCCATTTTGAAATCGGATCTGTTCGCTCATGAATATTTAACATGCATATCTGTTAAATATTAATATTTGACGTTAACATCTTTTAGATGTTGATCATTTGCGTTAAATGTCATTTGTTAAATGTCAATACTTGACATATCTGTTATACATTTTTGACATTATATTGTTAGATATCCATATTTGTCAATAATAATATTAATATTTTTCATTATATTTATGTTAAATGTTCATATTTGACATTTTATATAAATTATATATAGTTAGTTTATACATTTCAACATGGCGATAAAAGCGGGAGTTGACGGGGCTTGATTTGTGTAAACGGTACCGCCTGTATAAATCTATCCTGCGGCCATTTTGTTTGTCGTCAGTTGGAAACCTCATATGTCCAAAACTACTTTCAGGAGTCAAATTCAAAAGTAGCAGATCTACAAGCTCAATATTCGTCGATTCACGTCACATTTCGAGCTTGTAGATTTGCTAGTGTGTAGGGCTTTGATTTACAAAACACATAAAGCTAGCATTTGGACATAAGAGGACAGCAACGTTTGTTTGTTACGCTACGCATTTTGTGAAGTGTCCTTCCCCTCCTCGGCGCCGTTCCACGCTGGTCTGTTGAAGTGGTCGATCGTCAATCAAAGGATGATTGTATATTATTGTATGTCCTACCCGTAGAAAGGTTTTTGCTTTAAGATTGACAAAGCATTTGAATGGCTTAGGACGTGCTGCAGACTTTAAATATGGAGCTATATGGAGCAAAGAATGATGCTTAATGCATGCAAGTTGTACTGTGTAACATTGTCAATCAATTAAACAAGTTATTTGTTATAGAAAATTTCAATGGTATATTTCCTCATAATAACCATTCCACGTAAAAGTCATTTTGACAACTTTTTGACTCACGAACCAGAAATGTATTTACATACCGTTTTTTTTCTCCGTACAACTTTTGACGGTGCTTTCCGAAAATAACCTCTTATCTGCGTTAGGAGGAGGACCCCTGCGGCATTCGTTTAGGAGCGGTACTTCTGTGGTTTTGAACTGGATTCTGGGTATTGTAGTTCTAAGGGACCACAGGCAGATGCTGTAATGACATCGGAGCTGCCAGGGCTGGACATCTCATAATGTTACACAGTAGGACTCTTAATGTATCGCCGTCTGTCGGGGGAAAAAACCTCTGATCCCCATTTTTAACTTTACGTTTTTCGATAATTTAATGCATTTTCACTTTGAGCTTGTAGATCTGCTACGTTTACCTAATTTGAATCCTGAAAAGTAACCGTGTTGGTCACGTGAGGTTTCCACTCGACAGAGACCATTATATATGTTGCCGAGAATTAGCAGATCTACATGCTCTGTATGCGTCGGCGATGCAATTCCTAGGTGAGCTTGTAGAGCTGCTATTTCTCCAGGCTTCACACAGCTGTAATGGCTGGACAGTGGTTTCTGTTTCTGCTCTATAATGGTGACGATACGACGACACTACAGTATTTACTTCTGCTGCTGCCTATTGGATACATTCATACTCTGCCCTCTGTGACCGTGTGGGACCTGCAGAGAATTTTTCAAATGAAAATGTATTTTCATTGTTTGTTTACTTGTTTCTTTGGTTGGTTGAAAAATATGTTTATTGTTGCCGTGGTGACACGGACCATGTGATTAATCGATGCATCCTTCACAAAGTGTGTGTGTGTGTGTGTGTGTGTGTGTGTGTGTGTGTAGCGCGCGCTTTCCTCCTGTTCTGTCAACCTGAGGTTTCATTCAAACTGTGACACACAAAGCAAATGGTGCAGCTGTTGTTTTTTCATTGGTTCAATAAAACCGTCATCAAGGGCATGATGACCAATCACATGACTCGGTCTAAAAGGTGTACAGAAAGTGTTAAAATTATGTTTTGGCTACTGGCCACATCCACCAGTTCATTAAGTATACCTGGTTTGCCTGATGGGTGGTGATCCACCTGAACTGAAGCCACACCCACGGCAGTTGTATGATTAAATGGTGCATTTATATAGCGCCTTTATCCAAGGCACTTTACATAGATTGTGCAGAAACCATGCAAGGCACCAACCAGCACATTGGGAGCAATTAGGGGTTCAGTGTCTTGCTCAAGGACACTTCAACACTAACTATGGGGGAGCCCGGGTTCGAACTGGCAACCTTGCGGTTGCCATCCAGCCACTCTACCCCTGATCCACTGCCTGATAAAGGGGGATGGTATTGTGTTATGTGGGGGGGGGGGTGTTGCCCGTTTGCTCTGCCTTAGGGGCGCCTTTGTTTTCATTCCCACTAACAGAGGTGGAAAAAGTATCTATAGTGCAATATAGAAGTACTGCGTTACAAGTCTGGAATTCAGTTTGAAATATTTGCGTAAAAGTACAATGGTATAGCGCGTCGCAGTCCATGTAAGGGCTTGTCTTGTGATGCTGGTATTGGGCTTCCGGAGTGTGTGGCCTATCCATCCCCACCTTCTTCTCTTTATCTCCTCTTCCACTGGTGGTAGACTCGCTCTCTGCCAGAGGTCGTTATTGCTGATGGTGTCTGGCCAGCGGATGCTCAGGATTCTCCTCAGCCAGCTGTTAATGAAAGTTTGCACCTTCATTGTTGTTGCCTTAAATTTGTCGTCCTCCACGTCTCTGATCCGTACAATAGTACTGGCTTGACGTTTGAGCTGAAGAGTCTGAGCTTTGTCCGCTGGCTGATTTGTTTGGAGCTCCAAATGGTCTTGAGTTGGATGAATGCGCCTCTTGCCTTGCCGATTCTGGCTCTGATTGTCAACTTAAGCAATATTACACGGGAGGGTGTGGGTTAACGTGATTATTGCCACGACAGGGATGCGGTCAGGAACGAGACGAAGTCGAGTTCCGCAAGCATCCAAGAGGCCGACTTTTGAAAAACTCTAGCCCATTTTTTAAATATTACTCCTCCAGATTCTGTCCAAAAATCCCGCTAATTCTTTCACACTATCTCTATAGTCATGTGTTCAAGCCGGATCTGTCCAATATTTCATATTTAATCCGAATTGGCTAACATTGGCTTTCAAAGTTTGCAGGATTGGCCCATTTTGAACAAAAACCTCAAATCTTGAACGCAGCGTGCAATTTACGTGAAATCTTTCACAGACTTTCCTACTAGACTGAGGAATATATCTCACCCTTTTCACATTGGCCTGTTATAGCGCCACCAACAGGTGGATTTTTGCAAAACACATTTTTGGAACAAAATGCCTCAAATCATGAACGCAGCGTGCAATTTACATGAAATCTTTCACAGAATTTCCTACTAGGGTGAGGAATATATCCCATCCCAAGGTGTAAGAAGAAATGGAACCCTTTTACATTGGCCTATTATAGCGCCACCAGGAGGTCACAACCTGACCTGCCCTGGTGGAGACTGGAGACCTGTGCCCACCATGTTATGTTTTCCAGTGCTGATGATGGATGGTGGGAGTGGCAGTATAGAGATTGGAGGCGTGTTGTGGAGATTGTGACACCTGGGCCAGTATAAAATCACCAACCACTAGTATAAAAGGAGAGAGAACAGCCCACAAGCTCTTTTGCCATTGTAACAAACACTGCATGCTGCTGGGTCTGTTTTCCCAGTGAAACAATACTAGACAGACAAAGTCACTACTAGTCAGATAAAGTTGATAGTCAAAATTACTTTA
Source organism: Protomyctophum bolini (assembly GCF_963924005.1). NCBI lineage: Eukaryota > Metazoa > Chordata > Actinopteri > Myctophiformes > Myctophidae > Protomyctophum > Protomyctophum bolini. The sequence goes on from NC_137876.1 coordinate 20,281,949, forward strand.
AGCAACTCAACTCATATAAACCACTGTCCAAGTCCAAGTATGCCAAACCATTTGCCTGCGTGCACTGAGAACTGAGATGCAACATGAGACGCAACATGGCCTGTTGTAGCCACCATGAGGCTGATTTGAAAACTGCGTGTATTTGTACGGACAGTTTTTTTCGTTTTTTTCTGCCTCTGAGCGCTATCTTGATTCTCTCTCTGGGCGTATAGTAGAGTATATAGTATAGTATAGTAGGCTGTGGTCATTGCCGTGGTCGGCAAGGACAGCAGGGGGACGCAGCAGGGGGACCCTTATCAATGTGTTCCATTCATAAACTAGCCTACACAGTGAAATCTATGGTGATAAAATGACACTCATAACGTGCATGTGTCGTGCTGTCTGGGACCCCCCCCCCCCCCCCCCCCTCTCTCTCTCTCTCTCTCTCTCTCTCTCTCTCTACGCACGCAGCCGCCACACACTGTTCTTTTGGCCATGTAGGCACAACGCTGAGCGCGCAGTGACAGCATTAGCACTCCATGTTTACGGCACGCACAGACAGACTGTGTGTGTGTGTGTGTGTGTGAGAGAGAGAGACACGCAACATGAGACGCAACATGGCCTGTTGTAGCCACCATGAGGCTGATTTGAAAACTGTGCGTGTATTTGTACGGACAGTTTTTTCTGCCTCTGAGCGCTATCTTGATTCTCTCTCTGGGCGTATAGTAGAGTATATAGTATAGGCTGTGGTCATTGCCGTGGTCGGGTGCAAGAGAAGTATACATGTATGTGCGAGTTGACTATGCATTTATGGCCTAAACGGCTTCCCATAACACTGGGGAGAAGCCATACGCATGCACCATCTGCAGCGAACATTTCATCAGTTATTAAGAAAACACATGTGGACTCATTTAAAACGCAGAAAATACACTACCACTCCTGTATATGACGATGGGGATGTTGATGCAGAGGTGGTCACAAAAGAGCAGCTGGTGCAAATCATATAAAGTGTTTAGGAAGGCTTTTCATTCCAAAGTCTCATTGATGAATCATCTGGAAAGTCACCCTAAAGATGACTGCGGGCTGTGTGGGATGCACTTTAATACAGAGGAGGATTTTGAACTTCACCTGAAAACTCACGAGAATGAGATTGCAAAGGTTTGTGGTGATTGTGGGAAATATGCTTTGGCAAACCTTTCTATTTGGAGATACACATGAGGAGCCACACGGGAGAGAAGCCGTTCAAATGCAATGTGTGTGATAAATCCTTCAGACAACACGGTGCACTGACACAACACATCAGGATCCACACTGGGGAGAAGCCATTATCCTGCACCACCTGCAGTAAATGCTTCAGAACCAGCTCTAATTTAAATCAACACATGCAGAGATGCAGAATCATTTAAAAGATGACCACTCCTCTATTTGACAAATGCAGAGGTGGAAGACAGTATAGCACATGTCAAAAGAGCAGCCGTTCACATGTGTGGCAGGATGGGCGTGAGCGTTCCCTGCACGCTGTCACGGCCCGTCCTCCGCCCACTGATTAGGGCTTGATGAGTGTCCCAGCTGCGCTTTATAAGGTGACGTGTCGGCCGTGTTTGTCAGCTGTCAGTCTCTCTCCGCCACACTGCTGGTGTGTGTGCCACTGCCACACGGTCCACGGCCAGGAGTTATTCCTCCCGCATGGAGGCTCATCCTACACAAAGCTGTCCTGTTGGGTCACTTGGGTGACAGCGTGTTTGGTTCGCACTTCAGTGCAAGTGCAGGTATGTTTCTACACATTGCTGTTACGATCGCCTGCAGTCCACTGCACTTAATAGCTGACTGTGAACTTGACTGTGAGCACTTGTTGTGTTTTAGCCTGGAGCTACGTGTAGGCCTACGCTTTCCTGCGTCCTGTTTGGCGTGTGGTGAAAACAGCACTCTCCCTCTCCGCAGTATTTATATTTCATTTGGTGTCGGGTTCGGGGGTGAGGCCAAGTAGGAGCCTGACCAGTTTGTTTTGGGAGGTCTGGAGCCTTGTTTTAAGGGCCTTTGAGGTGCTGTGGTACCAAGAGGTGCATGCATAGTCAAAGAAACCTTGTACGAGGGCTCCTGTTAAGGTCTTCAAGGTGATTTTGTTGACCAGTGAGGAGATCCTATAAAGGAATCTTGTTCTTTGATTGACTTTTTTTATTACGTTGGTGGCCATTTTATCACTATGCATGCACCTTTTGGTACCACAGCACCTCAAAGGCCCTTAAAACAAGGCTCCAGACCTCCCAAAACAAACTGGTCAGGCTCCTACTTGGCCTCACCCCCCGAACCCACCTCACCCCTGCCCACTTTGACAGGCTGGGATGGCTTAGGGTCGACGACAGAGTACAGAATCTTGCAATGGGTCTGGTCCACAAGATTCGATACACCACCAAGATACCCATGTACCTGTCTAAATACTTCCTTAATGTAAACGAAGTCCACACCCCCAACACCAGAGGGAGTGCAACCCAGATTCGGCACAAACAAGGGACTAAATTATTTTCGCTCCTATGCCACCAAAATGTGGAACGCCCTACCAACAGTCATTAAGACATATGAATCCCTTGACTCCTTCAGAACCGCTCTCAAAGGGCACCTACGGACGGCTACAATTCGAAACTGGCCCCCGGAAAATCTGAATCCCCCCCCCCCTGACCACCCCCCCCTTTTTTTCCCCTCACTGTATTATGTTTATTTTCCCATTTTGCTTCCTTTATGATGAATTCCTGTGCTGTTCTTTAACTATATAGAAGTGTCTATTTGTACGTCTCTAAATGTTTTGATGAATTGAACATGTGGTGGACCCTGTTGTAAACAAGTGTAATGCTTAAATTGGGTCGTCCACTCACAGTTAACAGTCTTTGTATTGATTTTTTGCTTGAAATGTACTGTAATTCTGCAAACTGTTAATACATATTTCAATCAATCAATCAAAGCTTACACACTCAAATTGAACCACAAATGAGAGGCAAAGTAGGGCGGGCCTTCAGTTGTTGGAGACTTGCCTCACAAGGCTCATATCTTCAAGTTCTTCTTAATAATCTTCAATGTATTAGACATTCTGACAGGTCATTAATTTAATATTTGGCAATAAATTATGAATTTACTTATCATTATACACATGAAAATGTATTTTCATGTATTTTCAAAATAAGTATTTGTATCTCAAATACATTTCTCAGACCAGTATTTGTATTTTGTATTTAGATACATTTTTTGACCCAGTATTTGTATTTTGTATCAAAATACATTTTCAATGTATTTTGCCCATCTCTGTGTGCCCTGAGGGGCACTTTATCTAGTTTTGCAATGTGACCGCTCTGTTTTACACAATGCTGTACTCCCTCCAACTGTACATATACTACTTTACCCATTTCTATCTTAAATAGTTATTATTTTTAAATAATATTTTGACACTTGCTTTGGCAATGTAAATGTTTTCTCATGCCAATAAAGCTCCTTTGAATTGCATTGAAAATTGTGTTAGACAGACAGACAGACAGACAGATCAAATCAGGTCTTTTTTGTTCTAGATGCCCACAGCAGCTGAAGCAGGAAGCGTTGTTTATAAACAAATGACTGCATCCTGCAACCAGGCACACACTTCCTGTCCTGCACAGGCAGGCAGGCAGACAGACAGACAGACATGTTTCAAGGCTTTCATTATAGGTAATGATAGTAACAGTTTGAAACTTAATTATCAGTTTGAAAAAAATATTGAAACTACTAACACTTCAGACAGAAATAAACACTATTTTGCACATTCATAAAAGAGGTGGGACATACTGTACACATCTGTCACACTGCGCTATTATATCTTTTTATTTGTCTTTTTTTATTGTTGGTATTCCGTTTAATGCACAACCGTCTGTCTGTCTGTCTGGCCTGCTGGCTGGCTGTCTGACTGGCAGTAAAGTAAAATCATTCCGACTCTGATCAAGTTCTGTATCAAATGCAATTTATATACAAAATACACCAAACACAAACAATTATATACAACAGTCACTCTATCAAAAGAAAATGTACAACGGCAGTATACAGTTGTAAAATGTAACATTGTGTCTGTTGATTACAAAATCATGCTCATATTCAAATGAATGGGACTGATATTAACAGCTATCTCTACAGTATATGAAACTATAGGGTAAGTGATATATATATTTGGTTAAAACCAAATGTTTTTCTTGTTAAAAGATTCAGTAACAGGGGTCTCCCTGTCTCTCCAGACAGTAGGTGACAATCTTTCAGACAATCAGGAGAAGATAGCCATTTATCAGCTTAATATTTTATAGTGTTCCAATGTGGTCTGCTCATTTCTTTGTGTCATCACTCAGAATTCCACTTGTTTGATCTGTATCCTGAGTGAGTTCTCTGTCCTGATTGGAAAAAATTGGTATCCAGACCTGGAAATGCTTCATAAAGAGCTGGAGAGACATGGAGACAAGCTGTTACTGAACATACACTCTTTAATAGCAATGAGTACTATCGCAACATGGAGCTGTTTAACCTGTTTCTTTTAACCAAAGATAATCACTTGCCCTACCTTTTAATTTAGACAGACAGATAGAAAAATTGATAGATAAGATAACCTAGATAATTTTCAGAAACATATAACCAAATTGTCTCTTTTTTTCTCTTTTTTTCATCCACCAATAGCCCCTTTCAGATGGGCATCGATTGACAGCCGACGTTGTCGCCTGGATCAACGACAGCTCTGCTCCAGGTGTGTTCATGAGGGACGCCACAACGCAAGCATAAAAACAATCCAGGTCTAGTTAGTCGCAATCTGGGGGAACCCATTGGCAAAAAAAAAAAACAGCACCCTCTGCTGTTTGTTTCCTTTGAATTTGCCTCCCAGTTCAGAATCTGTTCTTAAGATATGAAGTTGGTCGCGGGCGTGTGCACGAAACGAGCACGCGTGCGACAATTTCACGGGGGCCTCGCCTCGCATGTAAATACGCTTGCGTTGTCGCCCCCTCGACTTCTCCACACGTATACAAAAAACCCCCGCAGGTTTCATTGAAAATGAATTACTATACGTGCGTTAATTAATCGCTGCTCATCTGAAAAGGACCTTTATATATATATATATATAGTCTTTTCAAATCGCCTCTTTCTCATTGGTGGTTTCCATGGCGTCCTTGTGGCGGCCGGCGGCGGCGGCGTCCATGGCCATCTTGTCGTCCTCCTTCTCCGCGGCTCGTCTCTTGGCCCGTCTGGCCAGGCAGCACCTGACCGCGACCACGCCGCCCACCGCCAGCAGCAGCAGCAGCACGGCGGCGGCGATCAGCGCGGGGACCAGGATCCCAGACTGGGCGCCGTGGTCCGCCGTCTCCACCTCGGCCCCGCCCCCTCCCCCCCCGCCGCCGCCGGGAGTCACCGCCGCCACGCAGGCGGCGGAGCCCTCGTCGTGCGCGGCCCCCCGCGCGTCGTGGCACACGCAGCGGTACGAGCCCGGCGTGTTGACGCACACCACGCCCGGCGGCCCGCCACCTCCGCCACCACCACAGGGGGCGCTCTGCCGGCACTCGTCCACGTCCCGGCACGTCCACGACGACGCGTCCACGTCCTTCTCGAAGCCAACGTCGCAGCGGGCGCACGCGTCGCCCAGCCGGTCGATGGGGAGCGCGCCGCCGCTCGCCACCTCCCAGCGGCCCCCTGTCGTGGCCTCGGAGCAGTTGAGCTCCACCTCCTCGCCGGACCAGCACTCCAGCGTCATCCTGCCGGGCTGGTCGGGGTGCTGCCGCAGGGAGCGCGAGCCGTTGACGACGGGCGCGTCTCTGCAGTCGCCCCTAATCTCCAGCCCGGGGTGGGGTTGTGGTTGTGGTTGTGACGACGACGAAGGAGGAGGAGGTGGTGGTGGTGGTGGTTGTGTTGGTGGCGTGCGGGGTGGTTGTGTTGGTTGTTCTGGCGGTGAAGACGTCGATGTCGCTGCCGGTGCTGGGGGCGTGGTCGTTGGTCTAGCGTCGTGGGGGTGAGGCGGCGTAGCAGCGGGTAAACGCGCCACGGGGTCCGACGTCTCTACGTCTACGTCGCGCGTCTCTTGCCGTCCGTCCGTCTCTGCGGGCGCCGCCGCCGCCTCCGCGTCCACCGCGACCTGCACGTATTTGCATATGAAGGGGTGTCTGGCCTTGCAGCTGCTGTCCGTCAGTGCCCAGTCCTCCCGGGACTCCATGGAGAGCATGAGGCAGCGCAGGGCCGTGCACGTCTCCGGCGGTTCCTTCCTCCAGCGGTAGCCGCCGTGCACCTGAGATGATGATGAGATGTATACACTTTGTTATGCCCGCAGGGAAATTGATACGTTACACAGCAGCATAATGTATAAGAATAAACAGAAAACAACAATAGACGTAATCACAACAAGACCAAGGAGTGCCACAGACACAGGACCATAAGCATTGGGGGGGGAGAAAGTTCTTATGTGTTGTATAGTCTGATGTTGGCAGGAAGGAGACTCTATACCGCTCTGTGGCTCGTAGACTCGCCTTCGGAGGGAAGGTGAGTCTACGACTATGAAGGCATATTCACAGTCCCGTTTTTGGTGAAGAGCTGGTGGTGGTCAGGTCATGGTCACCTCTTCACCGAATACATGGACTATGAATAGGCCTTAAAGGTGCTCCCTCTGGCCCGGATGGTTAGCTCAACCTTCCGGGCACCTATGGGCTACTGAGCCGGCCTGACAGCGTATACCGCAGGTTCGACTCCCGATCCCGATGGCCTTTGTCTTGCCTGCCCATCTCTCTCCCCATTTCCTGTCGGTCTACTATCAATAAAGGAAGAAAAAGCCGCAAAAAAAAGGTGCTCCCTCTGTCCCGCGAGCCTCCATAAAGTGCATGGGAGGAGGGCGTTGTTTACCTGCGTCGCCTCGCTGCCGTCCGCCGTCCACTTGAAGCCCTTCAGGGGGAGGTGCGGCACCACGCAGTCCGTCTTGGCTTTCCGCAGACCCAGCCAGAAGTTGTGGCCGGGAGGCCCGCCGGGCCCGTCCGGGAGCGAGGGAGACACGGCGGCCAGCACGTCCTGGACCTCCCGCTGGGTGGCCAGCGTGGTGAGGACCCCCCCCACTCCTCCTCCTCCTCCTCCTCCCTCCCGGGAGGAGTGGGAGCACTGGCTCAGGGCGTCGTCGAAAGTCACGGCGTCGTGGTGCACCACGTAGTGGTGTAGCGTCTCGCCAGCGGAGGAGGAGACCCCGAGGAGAGCGCAGCAGAGGACCAGGCCCCACAGAGACGCCTCCGTCATGGTGCTTTAGAGAAGATCGAGCCTGTCTGTCTGTCCGTCCCCCCCGACGGCCTTTGGATCTCCCGGTCGGTCGAACACTCAGGCTGAACGGTCCTCCTGTCACCTATACGACGTAGACGTTAACACAACATGATCCTCATGCATGCAGCGCTTGCTCCTGCTTCACTCTGAGCTCTGGGCTGCATGGGAGCTGGCACTCTGCTGGGAGCCACACAGTAGCCCCCAGCACGCACGCACACACACACGCACGTACACGCACGCACACACGCACAAGTGTGCGCACGCAGGTACACACAAACACACGCGCACGTGCACGCACCCCGCCCTAACAGGCTGGATGCCCCCAGCCCTGCCGATTGCTTTCTCAGTCCCCTCCCCTCCAAGACAACAAGCGCAGGAAGTGTGTTGGGACTTGATAGGAAGCTTCCACTTCCTCCTCGCGGTGGAGGAATTAAGAACTAAAGGGGGGGGGGGGGGAAGAGAAAATAAAGTCATTATGTGTGCTGTCGACTTCTGAAGACATATATACCGACTTTTAACCTTTATTTAAACGGTAAAATCACAGTCCTCTACCGGCGGTGGGTACTGGGTGACCTGCCCAGAACAGTCTTCTAATGTTGGCCACTGATCAAAGTGTCGAAGACACATTTCAACATTATGTATCATTGTTTAACTGAGGGGTTTCCCAGCCTCCGATCAACTTCAACTTCAGCGTTATTGTTAAATCACAGGTCTGCAGGTGTGTACCCTCCTCGTACAAGATCATTTGAAATGTTCAAGAAAGGGGAAAAGAATAAACGTGTCGTGGCAAATATTATATTATATTATATTATATATTTTTTTAATTTCTTAATCCTGAAAAGTCAGTAAGACGTTTTGGACATAAGACGCTTCCACCCAGCAAATACATAGCCTATAAGGTACATTGTTTGAAGGAAACCTTGACAAACCTTGACAAATCTTGGGGGTCTCTGGCATTTGGGAGTCCACAGCCAGAACATGTATCAATTTGAGGGTCCTTGAACCACTTGAACCACTACTGCTGAAAAGGTCATCAGTAGATGGTGTAGCGGCGTAGCCTATGTATTATTCCCAGGATAACTTGTAGACAAAATGTCACGTTATAGGAGTCAGCCTAAACCTGAAATGAAACAACAATATCAGCCGGCTTGGAAGTGGCGGGTCAAGTTGTAAATTGTATGTTCTATGTATTGATACTGTAACTGAAATGCATTGCAGAAGTATACTACTAATGGTTTTAAATGTATTTATTGATTTGAAGTTGAATAGACTGACACCACGGCGCATATTCAGAGCGTCAAGCTGTGACTCCGCCCACCCCCGGGGGAAGTTGTGATTTGCTCTCGTTCACTGCAATGCAATTTGCGGCATTTCCAAAACAATATTGCGCAGAGTAGCGATTATCAAACGTATTTGCAATGCCATACGTTGAAAGATCTGTTGCCCGTGGACAAGGAAGGCACGCTACCTCCGCAAGTTAGATATTATCGGCATAGATGTTTGTCCGTATGTGATTAAGGTGCATGTGTGACCTTGCTTGACACACAGGTAACAGCCTATAAGTGAGAGCTGCCAGGGCCCTTTGGAAAGTAACGGTGTGGCCTGTTACAGCTTCTCGTTGTTAGGTGTTGTTCCATAGTGTTGTATTCAAGTGTGTTTGTCTTTGTACAACTGTTATTTTGTCCAAGTCTTAAACAGGGCATTCTTGGACTCTTCAGTCTTTTTGAAGCCTTGGCCGGTCGGTGTAGATGTAGGCACACTAGTTTTACTGAGATTACGAATAGGAATCCAGGTCTGGTTGGAGACCAATCCCAGGTCACCGGATTTGCCTCGGGGCGAGTGTGTTTTGCAGCGAGCGTTCTTGTATTCTATTTATGTGCCGTAATATGACATAAAAGTAAGGTGCTATAACACTGAGCCAAAAGAGTTTGAGAACCATTGCTCTGACTAAGAGGGCATCACACATAAGACTTTTTCAAACCATCAGGTGATATTTGGAAGACATGTGTGTGCAATCCAAAATGTGGGTGGAACTCATTAGTTCATGCAGGGTCATCATTGGTCCTATAGCCATGCTGATAACACCTATCTTACAAGACACTTCCTTAACCACTTACAGTACTTTGCTGTCCGGGGTCCCCCAGGGGGTCCAAACTAGGGCCCCCTCCTCTTCCTCTCTACACCTAATCTGTTCGCGCTGCATATTCCCCCCAGAGTAGGGATGCTTGGGTTCGTGAGGTTTGGGTTGAAGAGGCTGGACGTCATTTATACGTTGGAATGTATAGCCTTTGTCATGTGTTGTGTGAGGAGGGGAAATGAAGTGGACTGCAGAGTGACAGAACGTTGACGTGCCATAAGGACACACTTTGAAGACATTTCAAAGAAAAAAACCCAACGGTGATCCATCTATACTTGAAAGCCATATTGTAGTGATCACATTCCACAGGCCAGGGATTGATCGAATGCATGCCATTTGCGCGCGCGCGCGTGTGTGTGTGTGTGTGTGTGTGTGTGTGTGTGTGTGTGTGTGTGTGTGTGTGTGTGTGTTTTGGGCAAGGTTTCAGGTAACAGCTGTCAGAGAGTATACTCATGTCTCCTCTCTCTTTCTGTCTCTCTCTCTCTCTCTGAGTCTCACTGACACTGTCTCTCTCTCTCTCTCTCTCTCTCTCTCTCTGTGTGTGTGCGTGTCTCTCTCTCTCTCTCTCTCTCTCTCTCTCTCTCTCTCTCTCTCTCTCTCTAAACAGAAAGTAGAGGAAATGTGTGGTTATGTCCGATAACTAACACCAGGATGACCCTTTCAGAAACAAACACACGCACACACATACACGCACACTCTCTCTCACACACACACACACACACGCACGCATGCACACGCACACGCTGCCAGTTTCACACTGTCCTGTGATTGCGCTCACTCAGATTCAGTAAAAGCTCATTGTTGTCAGGGAGACTCAGATGCTTCCTGTGTCCAGCAGGAAGTGACTGATGAATGACAGGAAGTAGAAGAGGTGGAGGAGGCGGGGCCTTGGGCGAGTGGACTGTCGGCATGGCAACGTACGTGGCAGAGGAACGAGTTGATTGTTCATCCTCTCAGACGTCTGACTGATTCTCACACATTTGTAAACAGCCTCTCTCATAGCCGCTGAATCACCCACCATTGTTCGTTAGTCCACCAGTGGTTCCCAAACTGGGCGGGTCCCCAGTGGGGGGGTTGCACCACCAGTCCTAAATAAGTTTGGGAGTATAGGCTAAAGTCCTAATGCATAAGTCTTGGCTTAAAAGCCCTTTAAAGATGGAGTGCCGTGATTCTTTTCCACCCTAAAACATGATCATCAGGTCTTATTGTTATATAAGGAGGTATAATTTTTTCAAAAAAGTGTACAGTATTTGTTAAAATGTTGTTTTTATGTGGGCACGCCCACCAGTTCATGAAGTATGCCTGGTTTGCCTGGTGGGTGGTGATGGGTGGTGATCCACCTGAACAGAAGCCGCACCCACAGCTGTAGTTGTATGATAAAGGGGGAGGGGTTAGGGGAGGGGCTGATAGTGTGATGTCACTATATTACTGTTTATGTCATTGGCCTGTTTGACTGTCAAGGGTTCAGCCTCCAGGAAGAAACCAAATACAAAGTTAATACACCATTGCACATAAAAACGACCTAATGGGTGTCTAATGAAGTACTGTCACCTCATAGACATGAAAAACTGGAAAAATACAAAAATTGTGGCACTCCATCTTTAAGCTATAACTAGGCTAAGTTTGAAGTTAGTGTAAGGTGGTGCAACTGGCATAAGGAGGACATTGCTGCTGACACACACAGACACACACACAACAGTTCAACACAAAAAGGCCTTCTGAAATAAAAGAGTTGTCAGGCCTGTTTTCAAAGAGTCCAGTCTGCGGTGCTGTTCTTTGTTGATCTTTTGGCTTTTGTGGGATTTGTATAAATGATGTTTCAGGGGAACTCATTCTCTCTCTCTCTCTCTCTCTCTCTCTCTCTCTCGCGCGCACACACACTATTCCGTACATGTTTTTTTTTATCTTGATTCATTGTTGATAGGTGAAAGTAATGCCAAGTTAATTTTACCTTGCTTGATTTTCTGTGTCACTTTTACAGCAAAGAGTAGAAAGTAACTGTAGAAGCAACATTGTCAAGTGCAACGTGTGTGTGTGTGTGTGTGTGTGTGTGTGTGTGTGTGTGTGTGTGTGTGTGTGTGTGCAATCTGAGAACCCATCTTCAAAATATAAAGGAAAAACAGCACCTTCTTTTGCTTGAATTTGAGTCAATAGTCTGTGTCTATGACTCTATGAATTGAAGTATGAAGTATTATTGGTAAACCAGTCACAATTAGGGATTGGGTTCATGTGGTTAATGTTGCTTTTAGACCTGACCGATTATTTTAAATAAATCTGAAAAACCTCTGTTTCTTTATCAGTGGTGCTCAATATTTCTGTATTTGGCCGCCGACCCCCATCTGAAAATATGTAGTTCCAGAGACCCCCCCCCCCCCCCCCCCCCCCCCCAAGCAAAGATATGAGTTAGAAACGTTCACTGTGAAAGAATATATATTCAAAGATTTGCACCACATTTTCACGATTTTTCAAAAATAGCAGATCTACAAGCTTGTAGATCTGCTATTTTTGAGGAAAAACATCTTATCTTGAGCGCTATGAGCTTGTCTTTCTCGACTCACTCCAGTTGTTGGAACACTCTGACACGACTGTTAGTCGATCTGTTATACACTGACTGTATTGTTATTGTACGGTTCAGTTCAGGTTGCCATCTCGTGATACCTCACTGAAGGCGTGGCAAGGCAAGTTTGCCGGTGTTTGTACTGTTCTACACAGCGTTAAGACATTAAGACATCAAGGCACGGTCGGAGCATAAACACATTATGAAAGGACATTTTGAGTACAATAGAAATTAAAATCTGTAAGAAAATGAATGCAGAAACAGATGAATGATTGCGTTTACCAGTGTTTATTGTATAATTATAGCACATTTCAACAACAAGGCAATTCATTCTGATGTGCGAGAAACGGAGCAAAATAAACGCATTACAAAAGGACATCTGCGTATACAATAGAAATACAAATGTGTAAAGATAAATGCAGGAGGGAAAAAAACATAGCACAGAAGAATGATTTCTTTTGCTTTGATTTTACAGAACTGAGAGTGGCAGCCGACCTCTCTGGGAGTTTGTTCCAGATCAACTGTAGTCATGACATGACATGGTGCTGCAGACATGTGTCCGGGTAGCTCAGTCGGTAGAGCTCTCACCTCTTTGGACCCCAAGTTCATGGGTTCCATCCAGGCGGGCACCGCCAACTCAGCGTATGAGTAGCACAGCTTGCGTGCGGCAAGTCGTGCGGGAAGTACTGGGGGCTGATGGTAGGTGTGGCGCTCCACCTCAGCAATCCATCTCCCATGCATGTCTCTAGTGCATTGTTACAGGGACAGACTGTCAGCGGCTCATACCGACAATATGCCGCTCCTGACCCTTCTTCTGGTGCAGACAAACACCCCCTTTACTCCTCACTGTGTATTTTCTTTTCCCTTTTTACCTGATTTCCTGTTTTGTTTTTTTTGTTATATAGAAGTTTTGTACGTCTCTAAATGTTCTGATGAATTGAAAATGGTGGACCCTGTTGTAAACAAGTGTAATGCTTTTATGGTGTCGTCCACAGTTTCAAGTTCTTGTATTGAGTTGCGCTTGAAATGTACTGTACCTATTCTGCATACTGTTAATAAATACTTCAATCAGTCAATCACAAACCGAGCGCTGCTTCTCCATGTTTACTTGTGATTTTGGGGACAGAAGGCAGACCTGTCCCAGGTGAGAGGCCTACATTAATGATTAGTCCGACGTACCAACAGTCCGCCATACGTGGCCGGTTAAGACTCACCCGTGGCTAAATTGTGTTGTATATAATGAACATAACCTATACTGTGAAGCTGTTTATAAAGTTCACCTAACTTTTGTTACTACAGGGAAAACATGCACATGTATATTATGTTACTTTTTACTCTTTGAATGCTCTTTCTTGCACTCTGATTCTATCCCTTTGTTTTCCGTGCTTGCTGTGTTTTGTTGTTTGAATGTTATGCTGCTGCATTGTCTGTAAGGAAGCCAAACAAAAAAAAGTTTTACTCTTATGTACCTGTGCACAAGATGTAACAATAAAGTATAACCTTCAACCTTGTGTGGCTCCGTGGCTCCCGACATACGTGGCCGGTTTAAGACTCACCCGTGGCTTCCACATGCGTTTAGGGTTAGGACGTTGAACCAAAGATATGCACCCGTCCCAGGCAACCTGAGAGGTCTGACTCTGGATGGATGGTCCAACATGTAATACGTACAAGATCAAGTTAGGACAGACTTATTCAAAGTTCAATTCAAACATTACTAAATACTATATTTTTGGGGTAGTTAATGATTCAGTCTATCCACTATTGAGAGTATTTTCTCTCTTTAATTACAGCAGCAGTATTTCTTTTAGAAGCTTAAGTCCTTGTATCAGTAAGTCTGGAATAGATTAGTAAAGATACTGAGATATACAGAAGGGGGCAGTAATGCAACTATTAAGGATGCCAACTGCCATAATACTCCACGAAGAAGAATGATCTGTAAATCTGTTTTCCACCTAATGGGTCTAGAGAGGAAAAGCCAGGCTCTGCATTCAGCCAGTCTTTATGATCCTGGCTCAATAAATCCACCCATTCTAAGCCTCGCTTGGCTTTAGTGGAATGGAATAAACCAGGCTGTACAGACCAGGATTTAACAAACCTGGTTTTGGCTTAAATTCTGGATTAGTTAATCCAAGTTTCGTGAAACAGGCCTATGTGTGTGTGTGTGTGTGTGTGTGTGTGTGTGTGTGTGTGTGTGTGTGTGTGTGTGTGTGTGTGTGTGTGTGTGTGTGTGTGTGTGTGAGAGAGGGAGAGAGAGAGGTTCCGGGCACCTATAGTTATTTCCTAGCATCACCTATTTTTCTTACAAGTCCATGAATTTGACCTTTGACCGTGTTAGCCGGCCGGGTCAGGTCCAGCGCTTCACGAGCGCGGCCAGATGAGGTCATCGCTCGGTCATCAACATCATCATCGATGACAAATCCGCCACCACGTGTGTCTTTGAGGACAGGATGTACTTTGATCCCAACTTCCTGTTTTGAGCTTCGGTCCCATGTGTCTGTGTGATAGCTGGTGTGCGTGCGTGCGTGCGTGCGTGCTTGCGTGCGCGAGTGTCATGACGGTCATCTCTGTACAAAGTGTTCTACTCTCTTGGAGGACAGTCCAGAGGAATGCTCCGTCATTATAGTATGACTGTAGTGATTCTATCTAATGACAGGACAGTTTCTCTATATACAAGCAGAGATAAGCAGCTTGTTTGTAAAGATACAATCTGTGAGTCTCATTTGAATTAAGTGTTTCGCTCCCCTTTTTAATATTCGATGTGCAGGAGCAGCCTAGCCCATGTGCACAGACCCCAAAGTGTGTGTGTGTGTGTGTGTGTGTGTGTGTGTGTGTGTGTGTGTGTGTGTGCTCTGTATACTGCTGCCCTCTGCTGTCTTGGTACAGTCAATTCAATTCAATGGAGAAAATGGCTAAAGTAATTCAATACAGTTGGAGTGGGTACAGCATTTTGTAAGATGGGCCACTCTATTTCCACACTCACTCCAGAGGGCCACTCTATTTCCACACTCACTCCAGAGGGCCACTCTATTTCCACACTCACTCCAGAGGGGCCACATTGCATATTACTGTAGTAGCAAACCGATCTACAAGCTCAAGTGTTTTGAGCTTGTAGATCAGCTATTTTTTGCTACATTTGAATTTAAATCCCTCATTTTTCTTTGCTATTTTTGAATTGGAATCCTGAAAAGTAACATTCTTTTGAATTTCAAATCCCTTTCAAATTATGTCTTTATTACTTTATTAGTCAGGTGCTACGATGCGTATGTCCCTTAGCAGCATATGATATGACGTCGTGCTGGCACGGGACATACGGAAGCAGACCGTGCAGGTATGTTTTCCGTCATGCTACGAAGCATATATGTCCCATGACGTGATGAAGATATGTACCAATGCCAGGGTATAATTGGTTTATGATGGTGACGTAACGATGACATGTTTCAGTGTCGGGTGGACTAAAAGTAATGACCCTATGTATACATGTATGTAATCCGACACCACTGCCATAACAGGCATATTAATCATTACGTCATATGCTGGCACGGGACATACGGAAGCAGACGGTGCAGGTATGTTTTCCGTCCCATGACGTGATGAAGATATGTACCAATGCCAGGGTATAATTGGTTTACGATGGTGACGTAATGATGATATGTTTCAGTGTCGGGTGGATTAAAGGGACATGCGCATCAAACCACCCGAGTAACCACAGTATACCACTAATCAACTCACAAATTACATATACATACATAGAATATGAGCATGCATGTGAATAAAAAAAACTAGAGGATAGAAAGAAAAAGAAAAACCGTAAGGACCAAGAAAAACCTAAAAAAACCCCGAATAGATGAAACCGATGGACAACGAAAGGAACGGCTTTCAAAAAGACGGAATTCATACGGTAAAAAGGATATGAGTAAAATACCACTTGAAATTCAAGAAAATAAAAAACATAAGAGAAACAGACGACTTCGAAATATCCTAAACAAAAGAAACGGATGAAAGACGAAAGGAACGGTTGGTTAATATGCGTAACAAAAATCTCAAGAATATGGGAATACAAAAACTAGAGGAGATCAACGGAAATTAAACTCAAACTAGAACTGTGTGATCGAAAAATGGATACAAAGAAAAACTAAAACCATAAGGACAACCAAATACGTCAGGAAAACCAAATAAATGAAACCGATGGACAAGGAAAGCAATGTTATTGAGAGTTTAAAATAAATATATACTACTCATTAAGCTACTAATTTAGACTGAAGTAATTAAACCGGGCATGTTTGCTGCACGTGTGACGGTCATATATGACTAGAGCAGTCGTTTCAACCTTTTTCAGGTCAAAGTCCATTATTTAATAATCGGCTTTTGAGCCACGGATCACCATTTGATGACATTTAGCCTCTCAGACACAAAACTATTTTTGTTATCGGTTGACTTTGTCCACAGTTATATGTCGTACCATATTAGGAGAGATAACATGCAGGCTTCTATACATTCTCTAATTGTGTATGATTGATTGATTGAAATATCTATTAACGGCAGAATTACAGTAGGCTATTCAAGCACAACTCAATACAAAGACTGTTAACTGCAGTGGACGACCCAATGAAGCATTACAGCATCCACCATAGAAATAAAGCCTTTTTTTCCACTTGACTGGAACCCTTTTGTTATCTTTTCATGTTTGAACCCTCACCAACGAGCATCTGTTCCTACAAAGGAACACGGCAGAACTTCTTTCCTCTATATTCAACGTGTGTATATAGACTTCTTGTAAATTAAGTAATACAGATGTTTAACAATAATCCAAGTAGTCTATACCTGCGTCCATATATATGTCAAGTTCAACTTCCAATGAGGAAAAGTCTGAATTTTGTATAACCAAAAAGGTTGGATCGAAACTGCAAGGATGAGGTTTCTTGGATTATTTTCCATGTTTGGCCTGGCTCTAACAATTCTTCACTGAAGAGTAAGTGTGAAGGAACCACCATGGTTGTATTTTATGGGTGGGGGCCATATATCGATATTGCGATATATATATTTCTATCGTATCGTCCTCCCAATATTGTGATATTGATTAGTTAGTAGTAGTAGCTGGCTATCCATTGTTGTGGACAGACAAGTTGTGGAAAAGTTGTCAGTATTTTACTGTTTGGAGGAGTAGGATTCATACTAGCTATTACTTATTGGCCTGCAGTTTGTGACACAAGAAATCTTGTAAAATGTTGGAATAAATACATATTAAATTCTAGATGTTTTTCCTTTTATGGTTATTTCTTTAATTTCCAGTTACAGATATCGTTGATGAAATCTCTTGCAATATATAGATTGTCGCAATATATCAAATACGGTGATATTATCGTTATCGAGGGCCTAATATCGCCACAGATATCATATCGTGAGGATACCCATATCTTCCCACCCCTAGGCGATGGGCCAACTTTGTTTTATTTGACATTAATTTACACAAAATAGGCCATTAGGCCAACACCTGTAGGCTGTAGGCCTATATACCATCTATCTACCCCCCTAGCTAGGCGGGAAATAGAGATGATAGTTCAGTTGGTGATAGAAGCATGAAATTTGGTACAGATTACCTTTATATGACCATAAGCGATAATCAACCTCGGGCCACGCAAAATTCCTCCATTTTCCAAGATGGCCGCCAGTTTGCAATTTTTACCTATACGTTTTCGACTACACCAATGTGCAGGGCCTATAAAACTTAGAATTTCCCCTAATTTTGTTATAAGATATGTCCTGGAGGTATTTCTACCAAGTGAGATAAAACAATAACATTACGTTCCAATATGGCGGCATATTTTTCAAAATGGCTGCTGAGAAATTGCATAAATGTACATCTGCTCATGGTTAATCCACAGTTGGTGATACAAGCATGAAATTTGGTACAGATGACCTTTATATGACCATAATCGATAATCAACCTCGGGCCACGCAAAATTCCTCCATTTTCCAAGATGGCCGCCAGTTTGCAATTGGACATATGGCGGGAAATAGAGGTGATAGTTCAGTTGGTGATAGAAGCATGACATTTGGTACAGATGACCTTTATATGACCATAAGTGATAATCAACCTCGGGCCACGCAAAATTCCTCCATTTTCCAAGATGGCCGCCAGTTTGCAATTGGACATATGGCGGGAAATAGAGGTGATAGTTCAGTTGGTGATAGAAGCATGACATTTGGTACAGATGACCTTTATATGACCATAAGTGATAATCAACCTCGGGCCACGCAAAATTCCTCCATTTTCCAAGATGGCCGCCAGTTTGCAATTGGACATATGGCGGGAAATAGAGGTGATAGTTCAGTTGGTGATAGAAGCATGACATTTGGTACAGATGACCTTTATATGACGATAAGTGATAATCAACCTCGGGCCACGCAAAATTCCTCCATTTTCCAAGATGGCCGCCAGTTTGCAATTGGACCTATACGTTTTGGACTACACCAATGTGCGGGGCCTATAAAACTTAGAATTTCCCCTAATTTTGGTATAAGATATGTCCTGGAGGTATTTCTACCAAGTGAGATAAAACAATAACATTAGGTTCCAATATGGCGCCATATTTTTCAATATGGCTGCTGAGAAATTGCATAAATGTACATCTGCTCATGGTTAATCCACAGTTTGTGATACAAGCATAAAATTTGGCACAGATTACCATTATACCACCCTAATTGATAATCAACATTAGGCAACGCATTTTTCAAGATGGCCGCCAGTTTGCAATTGGACCTATACGTTTTTCAATATGGCTGCCGAAAATTTGCAGAAATATAGGCCTATATGGTTATTCCACATGAACTTGTAACACATGTATTTGTAAATTACCATACACAGAATCCATCTATCCAATCTATCAAATCTTGCAATCTATCCATCCAATCTATCATCCCCATTCCCGCCTAGCTAATAGTTCAAAACGTACTATTTACAGTTGCAGCCATTTTTAAAACTGGCGGGCCACCTTGAAGAAACTGGAATTCTGCGTGGCCCGAGGTTGATTATCGATTAGGGACATATTAAGGACATCTGTGCCAAAATTCATGCTTGTATCGCCAACTGTGGATTAACCATGAGCAGATGTACATTTATGCAATTTCTGGCGGCCATCTTGGAAAATGGAGGAATTTGCGTGGCCCGAGGTTGATTATCACTTATGGTCATATAAAGGTCATCTGTACCAAATTTCATGCTTGTATCACCAACTGAACTATCACCTCTATTCCCGCCTAGCTGTCCAATTGCAAACTGGCGGCCATCTTGGAAAATGGAGGAATTTTGCGTGGCCCGAGGTTGATTATCACTTATGGTCATATAAAGGTCATCTGTACCAAATTTCATGCTTGTATCACCAACTGAACTATCACCTCTATTCCCGCCTAGCTGTCCAATTGCAAACTGGCGGCCATCTTGGAAAATGGAGGAATTTTGCGTGGCCCGAGGTTGATTATCACTTATGGTCATATAAAGGTCATCTGTACCAAATTTCATGCTTGTATCGCCAACTGTGGATTAACCATGAGCAGATGTACATTTATGCAATTTCTGGCGGCCATCTTGGAAAATGGAGGAATTTTGCGTGGCCCGAGGTTGATTATCGATTATGGTCATATAAAGGTCATCTGTACCAAATGTCATGCTTGCATCACCAACTGAACTATCATCCCCATTCCCGCCTAGCTAATAGTCCAAAACGTACTATTTACAGTTGCAGCCATTTTTAAAACTGGCGGGCCACCTTGAAAAATTTTGAATTCTGCGTGGCCCGAGGTTGATTATCGATTAGGGACATATGAAGGACATCTGTGCCAAATTTCATGCTTCTATCACCAACTGAACTATCGTGCATTGAAAACAGCTATTTCCCGCCTAGCTACCCGACATGTCCCGGGCCGTGTACAGTAGTTTATTATAGCTTATTAGTTAAGGCTTTAACAGATCTATGTTATTGATGGAATTAGCTGATTGGATGACATGCAGTAGAGTATAGGCCCTGTCCAATCGTCAATTACTGCTCATGACGGCCGGGCTATGCGCGCAGTGCGTATGCGTTTACTGCGCGCGTACAGACACAGTGCGTTTGGATAGGACCATATCTCAATGATATAGCAGCTGGCTACCAGACGCACGGATACCGCGGGGCGCGGATACGCGTGCTCTAAAAATAGGATCGGTTCTATTTTCTTACGTGCGTATGCGCCCCCATGCGCGCCTATATATACTCCCGGAAGGTCCCGCACAAATCTGCCGCGCGCGGCGCGGCGCGGCGCGCCATGACAGATCTGGTGTAGCCCGACACACACACACACACACGCACGCACGCACGCACGCACGCACGCAGCACACACACACACACACACACACACACACACACACACACACACACACGATGTGTGTGTTATAATAATGACAGGTTCACAGGCCAATGATGACAGCAAACCAGAGTTAAGCCCCGCCCAATTACAAACGTCCTATCCCAGTGACGTGCGGAGTTCCAGTAAATCCTTTTCAAACGGGATTCTGGTGTATGACTGAATCCTCAGATTCCTCACTGCTCAACAGAGCGTAATTACGATTTTATAGGATATGAATAACCAGTCCGAGGTTTAATGGCGTCCCCATTCTCCCAAGTCAGTAACAATTTACTATTATTTATTTACATGTAGCCTATATTTCATTCATATGATTTCATTTTAGGAATCAATCACAAAGGTCTGGTGACTGCATTTGCGGTTTGCTTTGCAAATGTAAATGTTTTCCCTCCCTCAAAATGGTGAAAAGTGAAAACCCATTTGTAAAAGCCAATGTAATATAATATAATCTCTACCACAGCTTCCATTGTTCCATATTGTTATGACTCGAAACGCAAGTGAATATTAATTTTAAGTTTTTCATTTATGACATTTCCCAGTTTACGAGATGTGCGTGAACGCCACCTCAGTGAAGTAGAGCGGATCTAACTTGTCAACACCGGAGAACCGCGCCAATCAGCCCGTCCCGTCAACACCACACACACACACACACACACACACACACACACACACACACACACACACACACACACACACACACACACACACACACACACACACACACACACACACACACACACACACACACACCATGGCCGGAAATGAGCTCATTTAGCCTTCAAAATATTTTTTTGTCTGACTACAATGCATGGGCCTATGGCTGTAATTTGACAAATAAAAATTATTATAAATGAAATGCCGGTACAATCTATAGGCTATACAGTAGAGTACAGAACACCCCTCGATCCGGCGACCTATTGGGACCTTTAGACTTAATAATAAACGGATCTCTATGAGTGCTTTCTTGACCTACAAATGATGACTCGGTCAGAATACAGTGTTTGCTGTTTCCCATTCTGGGTAGTAAGATACTATAAGACTCGCCCCAAAACACACTCACCCACATTTTTTGCGCGTACCGCTCGGCCCCAGCGGTTCTTGTATTCTTGTATTTGTCTATACCTGGTGTGAGGTGTCGACCATTCAGAGGTCGCCCGATTAGACTCAGGGCAAGCGTGATTTGGGGGCGAGCGTTCTTGTATTCGCGGGTAGCAGGGCCCTAATTAGCCTATTGCAGGGGCCCTTGCGCTGTGAATCTGAATAAGCTATACAAAAAAAGAAGAAAAAAGTTTTAAAAACGCAAAAGGTAAATAAATGCCTTGTTAAAAAGAATGGTTCCATTTGTATAGTCCCCTTGTTAAAGTGTCAACGGACTTTAAGTGCTTTCAACTTGCCTAAAAGAATATAGTGAGTGAGTGTCTACCCAGTGCCCCTCCAGTGCCTCCCCAGACAGTGCCCCCCCCCCCCCCCAGTGCCTCCCCAGTGCAAGCCTAAAGATCCACAAAAATGTGGAACGCCCTACCAACAGCCATTAAGAAATGTGAATCCCTAGACTCCTTTAAAACCACTCTCCAAGAGCACAAGTACGGGTGGCTCAGCCACCCGTACTTGTGCTCTACGAAAGTAGCCGTTCGAAAGTAGCCGTTCGCAGTTTGTAAAAAAAAAAAAAGTAAATCAATCAATCAATTCAACTCAATGCCTTTATATATTGGCTAATAATGTGAAAATATGAACAGGTTTGATGATTATAAATAGGCCTAATTGTTGACATAAGTTAACATGAGTTTTATTTTGAAGCGCATGGGCGGAAGTGTTGATTTGTCTTTCCACAACGTGACTGACACAGTGGAAGTGATCCAACAGAGAAAGAGAAGAAGAAGAGTCGACCCCGGCGGGCTACACTTTACTATTGTAACAAAACGCGGATTATATCGCTACTTCTTCGCCACATAACTGGGTAAAGAGCGTTTCTAACTAGTCGAACAGCTTCTCCGTTTGTTCAACCAGTCGATTTAACAATCCACGCAGTTTAATTTCAATTAAAGTCTCCGAAACGAAACGGACCTATTTATTTATTTTTCTGACTCATGTCAAAACGGGACTTGAGAGTAGGAGAGAGAGGGAGAGAGAGAGAGAGAGAGAGAGAGGAGCACGTTTCCATGCGTGGATCAGATTAGAAGAGTAGTTGTTCAGTCCAACAGACAAAAGAGCAAACCAAACAGACCTTTTTTTGTCTTTTATATAACTTTGGATCTGTTGTTTAATTGGCTTTTCATTTCAGACGATACTCCAATTTGTGAATAACATTTTATTGGGTTTTAATTTAGTTACACACAAGGGCGATGCATTGGTATTATGATTATGATTATTGATCTCTCGTCAACTATATCAGCTTTTGATCGAAGCAGTTTTTGATAATGACGGTTAATTGACTTTGTCCCCCACCCTCCTGTTCTTGAAGGACTTGTTTTCTAGAGAGAAGACTTGAACCCGGACGAGAAATAATAAATAAACATAAATAAATAAAGGAATACACAGAGAGAGAGATGCCTCTTCTACACAGAAAACCCTTCGTCCGACAGAAACCTCCAGCTGACCTCAGACCAGAGGAAGAGGTCTTCCTCTGCAAGATAACCCACGAGATCTTCAGAACATACGAGTGAGTTTTCATTTAATTTGATTTGAATGCAGTTCAATTAATTATTCAATTAACCAACTGACTAATCTAAAACTATAGAGACTGAGGGTATGTTACACATGGACCAAATGGACCCTGCCTGGCTGCATGGTTACATTTTTGTTACATTATATTAGTGCACCCTTTCAGAGTTAGAAGAAATGTAGGCTGGATTTCACTGTTTTTGATAGTTGGTTTATTTAATATTTCCATTTAAGCAACACAGAAGTGATCAATATGTTAATACAAATATTGTTAAAACATGACTGACAACTACAGATTTGAAGATATGGGTGTAACTGACAGACAAAAACAAAACATGATATGAAAGGTAAATAATGTATAATCTATAGTAGTTGATGATTGTAATTATTGAAATTTACGTAATGTATTGTGGACTGAATGAACCACAACATGAACTTTTGTCTAAACTCCAATGTTAATACACACTTTACATAAAACAAAGACGTAATTTCAACCCAAAAGTCGACACATTTCGATTGAAATCACGTCATTTTTGTTCGTGGGACTATACGAACATAAGAAATAGTAGTTTAAGAGTTTTAACTCAAAGAGCTAACCCAAGTTAGCAGTCACGGCTAACGTTATTATAATGTACACAGTGTGTGTTCTACTGTCTTTAGTAAGTTAGCAGCTGGCTGGTCGACTTAGCCTAGTTGTGTATTTGTGTTTTAAGTTAACTAAACTTAAGTTAACGGCCACACATGTCGTGAAGAAACGAGCATAATGTGACGAACGAGGTCAGTTTTGGGTTAGCCCAAGGAGCTAAAGTTAAGCCGTTTGTTGTTGTTCGAGGTATAGGGTTAGCCGCTACTACTACTGAATCAGCTGTTACGCCGAGGCGGGTAAACCGTTGAATTCTGTGACTTAGCCGCGCGGCGGCTCACACACGGGCGCTTTGAAATGAACAAAACAACGGTGAACTTAACGTCAGATCAGATGTGATAACGTCGCTTGATTAGGTTTTGGATAAATGTTTCATAATGTAACGTGGTGGATGTTGTAGAAATCTGTCCCCTGCATTTCGGTAGGTCACCAGTTTGGGTGTAACATGCCGGTTAGCTTCAGCGAAGCGGTAAAGTCCGATGTATACTATAGTTGCGTGTCGGTGTCGCGCAGCGGAAACGGCCCATCTACAGGCGGCACTGCACAACGCATTGACTGTTAATGTTATTATGGATCCCACCTCAGTTCTGGGAAAGCCCCGCTGTGATTGGCCAGTAGTCACTGTGATTGACAGTTCTTGTTTTTTGCAACTTTGAGGACGGGTATTCAGTGAAGTGTTTTGAGTTTTTTGTTTTTCTGAGGGGGATGGATGTAATAGCACTTACTTGATTTTCTGCTCTTTGGGTAGCATGAATAATTTTTCATGAACTTCTTCCAAGATGTGGTAAATGGTGCATTTATATAGAGCCTTTATCCAAGACGCTTTACATAGATTGCGTATTACATTCACCCATTCACACACGCATTCATACACCGATGGTGGCGGAAATCATGTAAGGCACCAACCAGCACATCAGGAGCAATTAGGGGTTCAGTGTCTTGCTCAAGGACACTTCAACACTAACTCTTGGGGAGCCCGGGTTCGAACTGGCAACCTTGTGGTTACCATCCAGCCACCGCCGATGTGCTTTTTCCCCATAGAGCTATAAAGGATAGAGACCGAACCGGAGTGTTAGCCCCGCCTCCCCGATATTAATTTCAGTGGAAGTTGCTCAGTGGCGTTTTGAAGCACCCGGAAGTATAACTCAATGGCTCGAATGAGCGGAAGTTTATCCTAGCCTGAGGTCCGGGCTTACGCACGTGACGTCATGAACGTCCGTCCACCTCCATTAAAGTGCTGCGATTCCTCATTTCGCCAGTAGGTAGTGGCATCTTCAACGTTGGATAGCCTTACTGGGGGCTTGTTTCCCCCCCCCCCCCTAGGGATGGGTATCGTTAGGATTTTTTCGAGTCCGGTACCGATTCCGGTTCTGCTTATCGATTCCGGTTCTTAACGGTTCCCTATTTCGGTTCCAAAATGATATAAAAGAGGTCAAATGTTTAACAAAGAAGCTCAATGTCAGGTAATGTGTATGTTAGTGCTGTCAGGCAATTAATCGCAAAACCTTTTTTGGTCTAAATTCAATGATGAACTGAAAGAAAACGCTGTATTGTAGAGATGCTCTGATCAGGTTTGACAACATTAATGTTACTTTTTTTATTTACCTTTTTTCCACATGACGTATGAACCCTAAGTGCAATGTGCATTTTTTTATGGCTTGCCCATTTTCTCTCTTTTGAATAATTCTGTGCAATTAGCACATTCAACACAAACAACTGTTTCCATAAAACAAACTAACATAGGCTACTTCTCTATAAGCAGAATCATGAATAGGCCTATTTAATTTATACAAAAGGAGAAGAGAGAGAGCAATGTGTTTGTGGCTCAAACTTTGTCTAATATTGTTTTAGAGCAGTGGTTCTCAAACATTTTCATGCCAAGAGCAAAGGACCCCCAATATTTTTTCAATCTACAAAAATAATCCCCAAATCGCTTATAAATTAAATTAAATTAAATTACTTACTAATCGCTTATTTGGCAACACTGGCCAGAAACGACCAGTGATGCTTCTTTTTGTCTTATTTTGTATAGACCTAGGTGGCTTGTTTCTGCCATAGAGTTATACTGGCAACACCTGGCTACTAGCTAGCTGGTGCTGCTGCTCTCTCGTCTCTGTGTGTACTGTCAGTCCCAGCTCCGTGACTGGGAGATGGGACTGTCGATAGTCTGGATAGAACTTTCTGTTACAGTTAAATCAATATAAAAGTACCACACAACTGAAAAGTATTGCGACTGTGACGGCGATCATGTTTGGACATCTATGGACAGCTATTTTTCGTGGCACATTATGTTTAATCACAACGACGTCACGTTTACTTTAGCTCCTCAATGTTTGGGTCGGGACATGTATGTGTCTACGTGCGCTCCAGTCTTAAGCATTAACATTTCAATGGCCGAGGATCGTTAAGAGTCTATTGTTCCGTGTTGTTGTTATTAGACGTGTGACAACGCAACAATAGGAAGCGATTACCACGGTCCATTCTGTTGCTGGCTCTCCGAGTAAAATGATCTGATTATAATCAGCTGTTTTATGTGCGTGCGTGCAGGGTGTCACCCAGGAACCGATAGAGAGAACCGAAATTGAATTATTGTAATGGGTACCCGGTGCTCGAGCATGTTCGGTTCGGTACCGGATTGGTCCCGAGGTTCGGGACCCACCCCTACCCCCCCCCCCCCCCTTGAGTTCTGCCTCGACAGACCTTTTCCAGCTGTTTCTGGATCTTCCTGCTTTTCGTTTCCCCCCAAGGGTTCCAGGTTAAGGCCTGCTTGGTTGTGTTGGAGGGTAGTTTCTTCAATCCCCTGTTACTCATATGGGACCAATATAGGGTATGCGCATGACGTCATCATCATTCCCGGAAGTTATGCTGGAACACCTATTGAGTGGCAAAAAAAAAAAGCTTTCTTGCCTTTCTGGACATACATACAAACAGAAAAGTCCTATCTGATTGAATTAAACAACGTTAAACTCACTTTGCCACTCACTTTATGCATGTGCATACGCCCTATTATATTGTCGTCATGGTTGCAGCAGCAATATCTAAACTTCAGGACTCCTAAAGACTAGTTGGACGTCGTGTGTGTTCTCTAATGTCTCGCTGCAGTGAGTTCTTCGAGAGGACCATCCTGTGCAACAGTCTGGTGTGGAGCTGTTCCCTGACCGGGCGGCCCGGCCTGACCTACCTGGAGGCCGTCGACAGTGAGAAGCGAGCCCGGCAGAACCTCCAGAGCTTCCCCCCGGCGCTGGTGCTCCCCCTGCTCCACCTGGCGGCGCTGACGCAGCGCTGCCGCCTCAGCGAGCTCTGCGAGGACGTGTACGACTTCGCTCGCCAGAGGTTCTTCCCCGGGGAGACGGTGGATGTGTCGGTACGCAATGGAGCCAGGTACAGAGACTAGAGTGTTTGTGTGAGTGAATGTAACATAAGGGGTGCATTTGTGGCCTGGGCGAGTCCAGGCACCTAGGCTGGTAATCAAGCCTGACAGCTGTGTTGCGGGTTCGAGTCCCGATCCCGACCACCTTTTGCTGCCTGTCTTTCCCCCCCATCTCTCTCCCCCTTTCCTGTCAAGCTATTGTTAATCTATCAAAGTAAAAAAAAAAAATATATATATATATATAAAAAAAGGGGTGCATGTGTGTGCAGTTGATGAATTACGATTCTGTCCCTATCGATATACGTAACTCGAACGGTGCTGAAGCGGACTTCGCTTCGTTCGCTCGCTCGCCTGAGCTCTCTCATGGCTCAAGTGAGCTTTAGATGGCGCGATCACTTTCTTTTAGGCATAACTACTTCCTAACTTGATATTAGGGTCTGTAGTCACTCACTAGTCACTGCTCACTACTAGTGCTGCATGATTCTTGCTCAAATGTTAATCTAGATTTTCCCCCACAATAATTGAGATCACGATTCTCACATAATTCTCATTTGTTCCATGAAAATATGTATTGTCTTTTAGTCTGTAGTTGCTCAACATTACTACATTCAAAATGTAGCACCTGGAGCCAACTATTGTGGCTCAAACGGCAAACAAACAAACAGCATCAATGTGCTTGACTTAAACCTCTCTTAAAGTCTCTCTTGTAGCAAAAACACAAGACTAACTCAAATTAATTGGACAGCCAACTAGTGCTGCACGTTTCTTTATTTTTGAAATGAGACAGCCTAGGTATCTGGATCTATATCGCGATGAATTGTGCAGCACTAGTTCTCACCATGGATGGCGGAGTGATGCCATACCTCGCTGCTGCATGATGGTCAACGGCAGACTGAAGACAGAGAGAAGTTAAGCGTGGTAAACCACCCTGGCTGCGTGAATTCACATCATCACGTGTCTTCTCTTCTACAGACCTGGTCTGGCCCCAAGCGCTGCTGGCTGGTGGGCGTTTTGCAGAAACCAAAACGAGGAACAGACAATCAGTGTTAATCACAGGTTCCTGTGAGGGCAGACGCTGATTGACTCTTGCAATTTCTGGTTTCTGAAAAACACCCGCACAGCACCTCTGGGCCAGACCGGTGTGAATGCACGCGACCGGGGCGATTCGATTGATCAAAATAGGCCCTACAAAATAATCAGTTGTTATTAATGCATGCAACCTATTTCAAAATAACGCCTGGGCTATATTTTTGGTAGCTTAATGTGCGGTAACTTGTAAAGTAACCCGTCATTGAAAGACTTTTCAGTGTGCGCCATCCCTGTCATTTTGAACTTAAATGTGAATGAGTCATTCTAAGTAAACCGAACGCAGCACAGATTTTATGCTGTGGAGTTACTGTACAGTGATCGTCATAATGACACGCTCCTGAAGGTGAAATCACAGGGAATCTGCAAGACACTGAAGTTTGGAATAAAAAATGGATAACTATAGTTAGTTAACACCTTTTACTGCGTTATAAATCATTATATGAAGTTACGGTCCCTGGCACTGTTTAAACTAACCTTTGAACAATTACGGCGTCTTAATTGTACCTCCATTTCATGAAAATAGTCCCATCGTTTGTTAGAGTCGAAAAATAATCAACACAGAGCAATGGAGGATGGATGTGGCTATGAAGCATCATACCAAAGCCTACACGGGTTGTCCAAGGACGCGCTGTGATTGGCCAGTCGCTGTGATTGACAGCCTAAACCTAACCTTAACCTCAGTAAAACTATACCTAAACCTCAAAAACCTAACCTTAACCTCAGTAAACTTAACTTGCCCGGGGGCGTGGTTATAAGCACAACCCGTGTTGGATTTAGTATCTCGCGGCTATGAACCCCCAGTTGACTTGCATTGAACTCAGTTTCCCAGAAGCCCTTGCAAGCCAGCGATAGGTCGATTACGTCATATAAAGCGTCGTCCTAAATATATATATTGTATAAAACAAAAGGCGGGTTTAGCGTGTTCGGCAGGGAAAGACAATGGGGAAAAAAGTTGGGTTTAGCAGGTTCCACAGTGAAACGGTTTTAATGGATGTAATTTGTATTTATCGGGAAGAATGTAAGCTACTGTCCGACCATAAATGCGGCCATCGCTTAATTGGCATTCTAAGCACATGCTTCAATGTTAAAACAGGAGATTGTTGACAAAAGTCCAAGGCAACCTCATCCATGGTAGGAAAATGTGATTCTAACGCGGGAATGGCTGCAAGTTGTCATGTCTTTTACAGATGTGTGTGTGTGTGTTTAGTTAAAGGTGTGTGTGTTTGTTTCCAGATGTCTATGTGAGATCCTGGAAGTTCAGTCTCCGTCGTCGTGCTGTAACGGCCAGCCCAAATCGACACCCGTTTCCAACGGCAACAGTAAAAAACCAGCCGAGGGAGACACCATCGTCATCAGCGACAGCGACGATGAAGATGCTGCACCCAAACCACAGGTCAACGGGTCAGTAGCACCGCCACTTAATGTACAGTACATGTTACAGTACAAGGGAGAAGTACATGTCCCCCCCCCCTGGCCCTCGGCCGCCGGGACCAAACGCGTCATCGGCGTTTTTTGTTTTTAGTTTAGTTTAGTTTTCCCCAACTGGGACTGCCTGCGCACTTTCCCCGTTTCGGCACGCCGGCGCTGATTGTGAATTAAAATAAGAGAACACTTCTATTGGAGAAAATGAGAAATAAATAGATTGAAAATATTTACAGCATTCATTATTTTCATTTTCAGACCAAAATGTATACGCTTCTTGTTTATGCCCAAAATGACTGGCTGGCTATCCACAGGTTTTGTGGCATTTGTACTAGAAATATTTGTCCATAAATGTCAAATGTTCAACTCATGTATACTTAACCTTATTTCAGATAATTGTCCTAAGCATACTTTTTATTATTTTTTCTTTGTAAAGCCAATTTAACATTGAGGTTTCTAACTTCCCACTCGGGCTAATGGAAGATGTTGGTTTGGTGTTTGTGTGACAGGGTGAAGAGGAAGTCTCTGACCCCTGGTGTGTTCAAGTACAAGGTGAAGCTCGTCAAGGCCGAGGACAGCCCTCCATTTATCACCAAGGCCAACCAGATCAAGTAAGAGTTCTTAAAGGCCTTTATTTCTTTGTTCAAATAAGTGTTAAATGGCTCTATAGTCTGATAGTAATCATTGCTATATACCGTACTATAGGTAATAGAATGTTCAGTAACAGGGCTCTTCCCTTATGCTAAATGCTGCTAAATGCTTTATCTCTTCATCTAGTAAACAGAAAAGGCATTTTCAGGATTAGGGATGGAGTTCGGTAATTTATATTGATAACCTTATCGCTCAGGCTTATCGAGCCGGGTTCTTATCGAGCCCACTTCTACTATGTTGTGGAAAGATGGGAGACGACAAATTCTGAATAGAACCAGTATATTGAAGAAACTGTTAACTCAAACCTGTTTAAAAGCGTAATTCTGTTTACCAGGGCAGCGCTGGTTAATTGGCAGGTATCGATACACTTTTAGACAGACATGTTTGTGCCAGCGTGGGTGATTAGATGTATTTGTCATGATTGTTTAAACATGACGCCATGGGCCGCTATGCTCAGGCTTGATAAGACCAAAGCTTATTTATTGATACCGGGTACTCGATAAGCTTGTTATCAGGTTTTTCCGGGTATCTGGTTTCGAGCTCCATCCCTTGTCAGGATATCAATTTTATCCAGTCAGGAGAGAGAACTCCTAACAGGATAAGAAACAAGGAACTGGAACACTATAAAATTGAAGCTGTGTGTAGAGTTCACTCTCTCCTTTTGGATGAAAATTGCTATTCTGACCGAAAAGGTATTTTCTGTTTACTGAAGAGACGGCGAGACCCTAGTTACCGAAAAACACTTTATAGCAATGAATACTATCAGAATATAGAGCTTTAATCTTTTTAATTTAATAGACCTTTTTTCCCCTCTCACTCCAAAAACACACCAAACACCACCTTAAAGCATGGTCTTCTATTGGGTGTGCACCAAAATACTAGTAACATTTAACTACATCTCCCATAATGCAACAGTACTTATTTGTCGAACATTGACTCGGGCTGGTTTCACACCATTAAGCAAACTCACAATTAAATACTCATTTGAATTACATTTCTGATAACAAATGACACATTTTTGTCGCTCTGTAGAGCTTTGTATTTTTGTTATTCTACTTCTTGTACGATTGTGCTCATTGTTTTTTCTTTTTCTTTTTCATTGCAGTCGTAAGAAGAACGGCCTGTCGAGGGAGAGACTGAAGCTGTTGTTAAAACAATACTGTGAGCCGCACAATGGATTCATACGACTTAAGGTATGTACTGTACTGTACACTACAGCCATAACGACATGGAATGAAGTTCTCTGTCTTTCTGTGGTTTGGATATCATAGACAGAGTTCTCGGGCATGACGTCTCTTCACTTGGCCTTCTTTAAAGCTCTGGTTTCTTAAAGTGGGGACCGGGGACCCCCAGGGGTCCAGGGGGTCCCCAGTAAAAGGAGGAACAGTTTAAGCTTGCACGCTTATTACTAGTTTTTGGGAGGTTAGTTTGCCTCTTCTCACATCTGCGGAAGGTAAACAACACATCGCCCGTCCACCACAGCCTATACTGAAGCGACTGTGTGTGTGTGCTCGGGGGCTGCACTTCCTGGTTGCAGACAAGGTTAATTAAAAGGGATAGTTCAGATTTGTTTAACTTAAGTTGTATGAAATACTTGCCATTAATATAGTGGTTGCAACTGTGTTAATTGATTGCCAGAGTCCTGTGGTGGGAGTTCTGCTCTGGTTTTGGTGAAATATCAAGTAGTTCCGGTCATTTTGTGGGGGGTACTGGGGGCCACGCAGTAAAAGTAAATTAATCAACAAAACTAACGTAATTTGTATTGTTGACCTATTTCTAAAATATTAGTGCAACTTTCGTTCTTTTTTTACCCCCCTAACACACAGAACTATGTTTTTTGTGTCCATATCACTACGCCCAAGAAATAGTTCCATGTGATGGAGGGGTCAAAGTTGAACGAAAGTCGCGCTAATATTTTAGAAATAGGTCAACAATACAAATTACGTTCGTTTTGTGGATTAATTTACTTTTACTGCGTGGCCCCAGTGCCCCCCACAAAATGACCGGAACTACTTACAGTACCGGTAATACAGTTGCAACTACTATATTAATGTATTTCATATAACTTAAGTTCAAAATATCTGAACTATCCCTTTTAAGGTTAAATAAGGTTAGGAAGCGAAGACCGTACGGTGGACTCCATGTTGCTCCCTGGAAGGAAAGAAACATGCGCAATGGGCTATATGCAGCCAACACTTCCGCGTTCAGCTTCCATGGTCTCAATTGCGCATGTTTCTTTCCATCCAGGGAGCAACGTGGAGTCCACCGTTCGGTCTTCGCTTCCTAACCTTATTTAATTAACCTTGGTTGCAGAGGACCTCTTCTACTTTGGTATTTTGCGCATTTAACTGGAACTGGCCACACGATCCCCACCCGTGTGGTGGGATGTAACGTGTTAATAAATCTTGCCTTTATGTGCCCATAGCACATAATCTTTTCAAATTGGGGTCCTTCCTTAAATAAATGTATACCGGTATTGATTTTGCGCATGCTTGACATAAAAATGGTTGAACTAGTGCCCTGTTACCTGCCCTGATAAAGTTTCCATTGTGAGTCGAAACATGTTGGCTTTTTAAACCTTTTCTAATAAATTACCTTGATTTTATATCCACCCTCTCCTCATTTTTATATATTTTTGTGTGCTCGGATCACCGCCTTTTCTTTCATGCTCTTCTTAGTTGCTCACACTCTCACTACTGTAACCATGCTAGTCACACAACACCAGAACAATAACAGCTCCATGACATCTGTCTACTA
Source organism: Protomyctophum bolini (assembly GCF_963924005.1). Taxonomy (NCBI): domain Eukaryota; kingdom Metazoa; phylum Chordata; class Actinopteri; order Myctophiformes; family Myctophidae; genus Protomyctophum; species Protomyctophum bolini. The sequence continues at coordinate 20,314,893 of NC_137876.1, forward strand.
ACCACGTGTAAGCCATGTCTTTTTTGTTGTTGCAATAGCTCAACTTTCCCATAGAAATCATTGCTATAGTGTGTTTGTTCCTGAACAAACGCTCTAGCTTGCCCTTAACCTATTAGCAAGCTACCTTTTGTGATATTGTGCTCTGTTCCGTTGATTATAGAAGTACTCGTTGGACTTACATTTCACACTGAAACGGCTCTAAAAGTCACTGCTTTAGTACATAAAAGGAAGTTTTCTCTAGTTTTGTAGATTTTTGACAGTTCACCCTTTGTCGAGTCCTCTCTTCCATACCTGTTGATTAACAATGGGTGAACTGTCGCCTATAATAACATATTTATGACAATATGCCCAAGTTCGGGACGCTAATGTTGAGGTGTGTGTGTGTGTGTGTGTGTGTGTGTGTGTGTTGACAGCCGTCCACAGTGTCAAAGTTCGGTCTATCGGAGCAGACCTTCTCTCAGTTCTTTCCTGACGAGCCGCCTCACTTCCCCAGCAGTTCCCCGGGCAAGCAGCGGGGGCGCCCCCTCGCACTCACCTCACCTGTACAGGTCAGCTCTCCTTTGGGTCATGTGTTTATATCATTATTTTGATGTTTGAATAGTACAGTTAATTACTCTTCATGTGACCACTGCGCTCTGACTGTAGGTGCGCTACCCGTTCAAAACATATCAAATTAACGGTAGTCGGTCGCACACACCAAGACTTCAGTTCAAATTGTTTATTTCATATTTGAACAGGGACAAACATTTCGGCTATCCAGCCTTCATCAACCGATAAAAGGCTGGATAGCCGAAACGTTTGTCCCTGTTCAAAAATGAAATAAATATTTTGAACTGCAGTCTTGGTGTGTGCGAATGCGACCCACTACCGTTATTTTGAATAGTACAGTTCTCACGGCGTGACTGGGCTATCGATAATTAAGTCAAAGAGGTTTTGCGGATGTGTGCCACCTCTTTTTCTTTTCTTTTCTTCTTTTTCTTGCTTCAATCTTCCTCAAATTGTACCCCAGTATAGTTACTTGAGTCTAAATGTAAATACATGTAAATGTATTTAGTACAGGGTAGCTCAGTCGGTAACAAGAACACTCGGCGGATTTACCCTTTTTGCCGACTTCTCAAGACAAGTCGGCAAACCGTGGAGAATATTCGGCAGAATCTGAAGAAGAGTCGTCGCGCGGCGAATCTTCTTAAGATTCTGCCGAATATTCTCCACGTTTCGGGGCACTTTCAGCAGCTGCAGCTGCAAGTTTCTTAATGTTAGCTACTGTGCTAACGATGCTAAAGCAACACAACCAAAACAGACGCTAACACTGAGGAGCTAAAGTAAACGTGACGTTGTTGTGATTAAACATGCTTTCCTTTTCTGGCCGATCGATATAATTCAACTAAACTGCGGGAGAAACACAGATGTACAAGCCCAACGTGCCGTGCATTGCGGCGGGTAGATAACTTGTAGATCTGCTACTTCCAGCGCAGGAAGGGCGCATGCTTATGAGTGACGCTCTTTAACTATGCATTCAGCCAGCCAGTGACAGACTCACAAGAGTAACACAGAAGTTGACAGAACACACACGCACTGCAGCAGACGGAATGCACAGGCAGATCCGACAAAACTTTGCACACATCTGTGCTTTGCCTTTCATCCACGCTTCCATAGCCTTTTAAATCTTATTTCCCATCCACGGGCACAAGCAACGTGATATCAGCAGCTTCCACCCGATCTGTGGTGTTGTTGTGTTGACGAGGGAAGCTACTAGCTAGCATGGGAGCTAACGTTAGTTTCATATGTACTTTGCATCCGTTCCCCAACCCCTCACACTCGCTGGTGCGTTACACGGGCAGACACAAAGACGAATGGGAATATCATTTCTATCTATAAGGGCAAAGAGCAAAAATTGCTCTTTTGCAATGTGAAAGAAATGCCACCGAATTCTTAATTATTTTCCTTCTCTATATGGGCACACTTGTGAAAGCTGAATGCTTTTGCATGCTTTTATTGATCTGCTGTCTGATCAGCGTGCATGATCATCATGCAGTAGCTAGATGCGCGCTCCAGTGCCGAGATTTCTTCCCGTTTCGGCGACTCTTCGTCACTTTCCGTCCGAGTTCTCAGACAGAACTCGGACCGGAAAGTGACGAAGAGTCGGCGAAAGGGGAAGAAATCTCGGCAAAGATGAAGAAGAGTCGGCGACCCGAGTTCTCCAGTATTCGCTCAGTCAGTATAGAGCACTCGCCTTTCAAACCGCAAGGTCATATTTTCGATCCTGGGCACCGCCAACTCGGCATATGAGTAGCAAGGCTTGAAGTACTGGGAGTACTAGTGCATTGAAACGGGGATAGACTCCATCTCCCAGAGGTCTATAGCTCATTCAAACGGGGATAGACTCCACCTCTGAAGTGTCGCTGTTGTGGTCTCGTCGCAGGAGAAGGTGGACGAAGCGGTGCTCTCCGCCCAGGAACGAGACAAGATGAGGAGAGAGAAGGAGGACCTGCAGGAGGCCAGGCGGAAGGAGCGCGAGGACAAGGAGCGTCTGAGGGAGGAGTTCAGGAGGAGGTGTGAGGAGGAGAAGGAGAAGAGGAAGGAGGAGAAGGAGAAGATGAAGCTGGAGAAGGAGATGGTGAGATCTCTCTTTTATTGTACCATCAGTACTGTTTGTTTCTTTTTGAGTGGTGCAACCACTCCCTTACGGAGCTATGTGTGTGGGTGGCTGGCTGGCTGGCTGGGTGGGTGGCTGGCTGGCTGGGTGGGTGGCTGGCTGGATGGGTTTCTTTTTTTGGGGGGGGGGGGGGGGGGGTTTCCGCCTTTATTTGATAGCGTATAGTAAGTTGACAGGAAATGGGGAGAGAGATGGGCAATTACACCCAGCAATGGTCGTTGGGATCGGGAGTCGAACCCACAACACACTGTCAGGCATCCTAGGTGGCCGGATTAATTATATTGCAATCATTTATAGAGCGTTGCAGTCCTGCCGCATGCTTTCGCCTTTATTTTATATATTTTTATGGAGGGACAGACAATAGGCTGACAGGAAATGGGGGGAAGACATGCAGTAAAGGCCGTCGGGATCAGGAGTCGAATTGGATTACCAGCCAAGGTGCCTGGACCACTGAGCCATGGCCCATGCCATTTAAAGACCTTTTAAAGCCAACTCATGAGAATAAACACATTTTTTGGGTCCGAACGGATAATTAGAAAGATGAAAAAAGGACACTTTTTGTGTTTTTCTTGGCTTCTAGCTAAATCTGGCATATTTGTACATTATTGAATGTTCATTAATGTTGCATTGAGGTTAGCTTGGGTTCCAATCAATGCGTTCACCTATACTGCTCTATTATACACGCTGTTGAATTAATTGTCTGTGAGTAAAACATGGCAACGTGCACTTCTCCTTCAGGAGCGAGAGAAGCTGAAGGAGGAGAAGAAAAGATATGCGGAACGAATGAAGCTGTGGAACAAACCCAGAGAGGACATGGAGCTGGAAGACCTCAAGGTGATGGAAACCCCAAACATTCACAACACATTGATGTTGACACTCATTTATTTTAATATCTACCTGTGTCCAGAAGTTGCTGTCACACTGATTTTTAAAACGTCTCACCATTTCCAGGAGTTGCCCAGTCCAGTTCCTGTTCACACCCGCGTTCCACCAGAGCTGTTCGGAGACGTCCTGATGGTTCTGGAGTTCCTCGGAGCATTTGGAGAATTCTTCGACCTCAAGGACGAGTTTCCCGATGGCGTCTCACTGGGTCAGAACAACTGAACTCGTAGTTAAAATTCTGCTAGCAAGATTACAATACATACAGTGCATTGTTAATGTCAAGTCAATTAACCAATTGCGGTGCGTCATGTTTAGGGTTGGGATCCTTAGGATTTTAACGATGCCAGTTCTGTAACGATTCCATCTTAACGGTTCCCTTTTACCATTCCGTTCCAAATGGACCCTTACAGGTCTGTAACTCTGACAGTGTACAAATGGAACCATTTGTACCCTGTCACAGTTATGGTGGTCCTTGAAATAAAATAGGTTTGAGAACCACTAGTATTGCAATTGTATAGCAGATGTGAAGTCCACATACCAGCTCTGATGGTGTGATTAATAAAAACGGTTCCAAATGTGACGGAACCGATTTCCGGTTCATACCGGATCCCAACCCTAAGATGTGTTGTGATCTCGCAGATCGGTGAGTTTATAATTTTTTGGTGGAAAGTGATTTGTCGTAAAGAGGGGGAAAATTAAGGGGGTCTGGTTGGGAGTCTGGGACACTGGTCAACGAAGTATATAGGGTTAATGGAAGTTCCCCAGGTTCTGCTTCCCCTTCCTTCATGTGTTACTGTGTTCTGTTGTGCTTTCCAGAGGTCGTGGAGGAGGTTTATTCATGTGTTCTGTTGTGTCTTCCAGAGGTCGTGGAGGAGGTTTATTAATTTGTTCTGTTGTGTCTTCCAGAGGTCGTGGAGGAGGTTTATTCATTTGTTCTGTTGTCTTTTCCAGAGGTTGTGGAGGAGGTTTATTCATGTGTTCTGTTGTGTCTTTTCCAGAGGTCGTGGAGGAGGTTTATTCATGTGTTCTGTTGTGTCTTTTCCAGAGGTCGTGGAGGAGGTTTATTAATTTGTTCTGTTGTGTCTTCCAGAGGTCGTGGAGGAGGTTTATTCATTTGTTCTGTTGTCTTTTCCAGAGGTTGTGGAGGAGGTTTATTCATGTGTTCTGTTGTGTCTTTTCCAGAGGTTGTGGAGGAGGTTTATTCATGTGTTCTGTTGTGTCTTTTCCAGAGGTCGTGGAGGAGGTTTATTCATGTGTTCTGTTGTGTCATTTCCAGAGGTCGTGGAGGAGGCGTTGGTCGGTTCCCACCCGGAAGGCCCTCTGTGCGAGCTGCTGTTCTTCTTCCTGTCGGCCATCTTCCAGGCTCAGACGGAGGAACAGGAGGAGGCCCTGGCTGAAGGTTAGAGTACTATGAACGCATGTGGCTGAAGGTTAGAGTACT
>NC_137876.1:20322371-20359871 GCF_963924005.1 Protomyctophum bolini
GCCAGTGGACCTAAGTTCCCTCACCTGTACAATTCCTAGCCTCTGCCTCAGCCAATTGATTGCCATGGCAACCCCCCAACACCTGCCATTTCATTACTTAAGCAGTCCATTTGTCACAGTTAGTTTGCACTCTTCAGACACGTGCAGACAGACGAGATGCAGGCGACAATGGGTATTGCATACTAGGTTCCCAAGTAGGCCGACGGGCACAGGTACTAGTATATATAAATCGGGGGTGGCCGATATGATAGAATCCATCGAGACAATACTATGTCTCCCCGTCATGATATGCCTTTTCAGAGATATCGTATAAATCATGATACAGTGAATGCACATATTCTATGCTTTGCAGTTCTATACGTTCATTTACGGTGGTTTTGTTCCCCCGAAAATAACTATTTTGACCGTCTAAATGGGCAGTTACTTCTTTTTCTTCTAGTTTTTGTTAACTTGTATGCGTTTGCACTGTTAAGTAACTTGAAAAAAGAACCATAAAAACCAACTTGCAAAAGTCGTGATATTATATTTTTCCATTTCGCCCATACCAGTAAATCTACTGTAATCTTTAACCTTGCTTAATGTTTTTCTTTGTTTTTAGTGTAATAAAAGAAGTAACTAATCTGTTCATTTATGGATCATTTGAAATTAGTCACACAGTGAGGGGGTAAATAAATAATTTATTGGAATCTTGATGCATCGGTTTAAATCGAATCGTGGCCCTCGATCGTCGGGTACCTAGAGATTTCGCTAGTAAATATGTGTGTGTGTGTCTGTGTTCGTGTGCACTAGGAGAGAAGCTGGCCATCCTTCAGGTGTTGTGTGGGAAGCTCCTGTCTCTGGTCTCAACCAGGGACTTCATCGAAGACAACGCGGACGAACAGAAGATTGGCAAACAGGAGCTGAGAGAGAGGCGCACGGAACAGCACCGCAGAGACCGAGAGGAGGCCGCATACAGGTACATTATTTATGGTCTGTCACAGACCAGGAGGAGGCTGCACACAGGTACATTATTTACTATCCGAGACCAGGAGGAGGCTGGCTACAGGTAAAGTTCTCAACGGGGCCCAAAAATGAAGGCCCAGCCGTACCCTACCCTAACTGGGTCGGCCCGAGGCTCGGCCCGACCGTAAAAAAATACTTAATTAATGTTAACCCCGAAGCCCGACAAAGGCCAGAAAAAAAACAAATCTGGTCTCTAAACTACCTCCCCTTGGCCAGCCGGGGCGCCTGATGGAGGGGAAAGGAACTGGTCGGAATAACGTGTTCCTTCCACGAGCTACGTCCAGCCGGGGAAACTCCCCCCCCCCCCTGTCAGGTGAAAAGAAGCAGCTTGGACTCCTCATGCATAGAAGGAAGCATAAGGTCAGTCCGCCGCCCTCCACCAGGTTGGCAGAGGAAGTGTAGCGCCGGGATTACATTAGATAATTGACACTGGGTGAAAAATCATGGGATAAAAAAAGAATACAAAGGTTTTGTGACATCATATGGAAATTGCAGATCTACGAGCTCATTGCAGTCTGTTAACACAGTAAAGGAGATGACTCTGATTGAGGGATTTATTCTTTCATCATGATTCAGTGTTGTTCTTTTCTGTCTTCCAGAGTCCGTGTTCGTAAAGAGGAGAAACTGAAGGAACAAGAGCTCAGAATGAGAGAGCTGGAAGACAAACTGAGAGAAGACAGAAACGGGTACCGTGCACACTGAGATAGATCTATTGTGTATTTACTATTGTATTGTATTGCGTGTGTATATTAAGTATTTGACCGTATTTTGTAGCACTGCGCATCGAGAGAGTCTGACGGGACAGAATACTGAAGACGAGGAGGACGATACCTCTACCAAGAAGACAGGTTCCTATATCCTTAATCTATCTACTGTGTGTGTGTGTGTGTGTGTGTGTGTGTGTGTGTCAGTAACCAGCACCTCCTCTATCCTGCAGTTGTTTTCACCCAGGAGAACACACACACACACACACTCTCTAACCAGCACCTCCTCCTCTCTCCTGCAGTGGGCTTCCACCAGAAGGAGAAACAGAAGGCTGCTCCCGTCAGCCTCACAGCTGAGGAGCAGGAGGAGGAACTGGAGAAGGTAAGATGGAGTCTCCTCGTTGGTTGTGGAAACAAACACGCCACAAGGTAGCACGTTACTGTAAGCTTTTGGTATATACCGCGTTGGCATGCCAAAGACCACTTTTGGAGCTCGCCCTCCCTCTGATTTTCGCTAACCTTTTGAAGAACCGTTCCGTTTCATGAAAATCCGCCATAAAAATGGCGTGATCCTTTGTCGTGTCGAAAGATAATCCCAACTGCCGGTCAATAACGAAGAGCGTAGTACAGAGCCACCCATAGCGTGCCGCCATTGGAATGCATTGGGCCTCAATTTCCCAGAAGCCTTTGCATGCCGGTGTGACTGAAAACATTCCGGTGACGGCATTCCGAACGCGTCACCTATCCCACTCTGTCCGATGGGAAAAACGTATGTGAATTAAACAATGAAAACATAACTCGTGAACGGGAGGGAAAGTGTTCATCTGTGCGCGTGTGTGTGTGTGTGCGTTGTCAGGTCCAGGAACTGCAGGATCGCATCCTGAAGGCGTCGTGTCGTACGGCCATCTTCCCTCTGGGCAGAGACAGACTGTACCGCCGCTACTGGATCTTCCCGTCCACCTCGGCTCTGTTCGTGGAGGACGACGCCTTCGGCCTGACGGAGGACATGCTGGAGCCCCGCCCTGCCCCGCCGCCACGGGACGGACAGACGGAGGACACGCTGCTGGAGGAGCCCCGCCCTGCCCCGCCGCCACGGGACGGACAGACGGAGGACACGCTGCTGGAGCCCCGCCCTGCCCCGCCGCCACGGGACGGACAGACGGAGGACACGCTGCTGGAGCCCCGCCCTGCCCCGCCCACGCACGACGGACAGACGCAGGACGGGGCGCAGCAGGACACGCCCATGGACACCCACAGCAGGTATAGCGGCGTTATTATCGCTGGAGTTAAAGGACCACTTCACCACTTTTCAACCTATGTTCATGATGAAAAAAATAATCATGATAAAATGGCACGGTTGTTTTCTACTCCTAGCCTGTGTCTCATAGGAGGGCTGTGGGGAGATTTAGAAACCGTCTTCCAGTGACATCATCATTAGGCAGATCCTTTTTTTCCCAAAAATGTTTAGATTTTCATTATCGTGAGAACTGGAAGACGGTTTCTGAACTGCCCACAGCCCTCCTATGAGACACAGACCGAGTAGATTTTATTCTTCATGATTATCAGTGAGGACCTATTATATGAAGACGGGTTGAAAAGTGGTGAAGTGGTCCTTTAACTAAAACCTTAGACTGAAGACAAACGTCCCCCAAAACCTTCATCCTCGCGTCGGCCTCTCCCACCGTGAATTTGTGCAGATTCTATTTGTCTTTGTTGCATTCCTAAGCCCATAATTTACGCTCTCAAGAGTTAAAGAGCTATAAAGGTCCATTTGGTTACCAACTCCATCATTTAGCTGCATGAGGACCACCTGGAACCCCCTCAAGGACCACCTGGTTGACAACCACTACACTGCAGCATTGACGATTGTAACGATGAGCTCTGAAAACGCTAACCTCCTTTCTGGTCGTGTTCAGCCCCGCCCCCGTGGTTGCCAGCGGCCCGCCAGTCATCCGTCCCAACCAATGGGCTTTCTACAGCTCTGTGGAGGAGGTGGAGCAACTGATGGAGGCGCTGAACCCTCGAGGTCACCGAGAGAGCGGCCTGAAGGAGGCGCTGTTGCTGGAAAAAGACCGAATCACACACATCCTTACCAGCACTGAGGATATATACAACAAATACAACTATACAGGTAATACGAGCGTGTAGCAGATCTACAAGCTCGTAACACGGCACTCAGTGCCGCGCTGTGAGCTTGTAGATCTGCTATTTTTGAAAATGTGGCGCAAACCTTTGAATATATATATTCTTTCAGAGCGAATTTTTTTGAACTCAAATCTTTGCTTCTGGATGGTCCCTGGAACAACATATTTTCAGATGAGGGTCTGCAGCCAATTACATATATTTTTGGGGGTCCGTGACATGAAAATGTTTGAGAACCACTGACATAGAAACATAGGTTTTTCAGAAAACTGTAAGGATTTCGAAGGCATTTGTAGAATCGTGTGTCCAAAACTGTTACTTTTCAGGAAAAAAAAAAGAAGTTCCAATGTATTTATTGTTTAGTCAGAGACTCTTGATACTTTTCATTGGTTATATATATTTAAAGACGTAAAGGTTGTGTAAGTGATTTTAACATTTTTGTTGTTAAAATGAGTGTTAAATAGCTCTATAAGCCCATAGTAATCATTGCTATACAAATGAGTGTCAAATAGCTCTACATTTAGTGTTGAATGGCTATAAGCCCCGCTCTTTAGTAAACGGAAATGCATTTTCAGGTCGGGATGCTGATTTTTATCCAGAAAACTAACTACTTTCAAAAACTTTTGAAAAGAGGCTGCGACGCGTTGTAGAGCGACCATTTTCAACACACTGTAGCCATTCTACTATAGTATAGAAATGTCAATCAATAATTGATCAAACAATTCCTCCTAGACAAGCCGGAGGCGTCGTGGCGCTCTGTCCCAGAATCCTCTGCTCCAGCTGAGATGTACATGGAGAACCGACTCAGAGATATGCTGTTGGACATCGAGGACAGAATCTACCAAGGAAGTCTGGGGATGCTGAAGGTGTGCGCACGCACACACACACACACACACACACACACACGTCATGTCTGAAATGGTCCTATCCTGCCACTCACAGCTCCTCAAGTGTAATCTTCTACTCTGTGCGTGTGTGTGTGTAGATCATGCAGAGAGACACATGTAGATTATATATACGTTCTGTGTGTGTGTAGATCATGCAGAGAGAGACATGGAGAGCCGCTCTGGAGAAAGGCCAGTATGAGCTGCTGGTGTCTGACGGCAGACACAACGGACACATGAACGGAGGAGAGGACATGGAGCAGGACGGCTCACAGCTACACATCAGCTCCAAGGACAGGTGGGTGGATGTGGATGATTCATTTGATTTATAATTGGGGTTGGGATCCTGGGATCCTTTTGGAATCGGTTCCATCACACGTTCACTGGTTCTCAAACCTTTTAATTTCAAGGACCACCAGACCTGTTAAGGATCCATTTGGAGCCTACTCAAGTAGCCCGGAGAATCCTTGTTACTTGACGTTAAGAACCTCCTACAATAATATGTATACAATACATATTGCAATAAAAGTTATACATAGGAATTGTTAAAGGGAACCATTGATAAGTCGTAATCGTTAAACTCTTAAAGCATATTTATAATGCACTTTACATTTGAACTGGGTCTTTGGTCCTCTCTTAAAGGAATCAACAGACTGCAGTGCTCTCCGGTGGTCAGGGAGGGCATTACACAGTGGTTTGTGTGGGAGAATAGTTCTTTGAGGTAGGGGGGAGTGTTGTACGGCTGGAGGGAGAGGGGTTGACTGTCACGTTTGCCCGATGCAGGTTAAAAACGTTACAAAAAAATGGGGAGTGGCGTTTGTGTTCTGGTTGCCTAAATGGGGGAAGTGAGCTTTTATTTAATGTGTTTTGTTTGCTAATATGATCGAGCATCCTCGCTCTCTCTCTCTTGGCATGCAGATCTACAAGCGCTTAGATCTGCTTGTCTGTCTCCATTTGCTAATTGTGTGTTTTATAATGATTAGTTTGATTAACTTTCCCCTATTTGAAAGTGTGATGTGGGAAAGCAGTGCACCTAATTCTCTCTCTCTCTCTCTCTCTCTCTCTCTCTCTCTCTCTCTCATAGAAGTGTGTTGAGTGGCAGCTGTTCGGTGCAGCTGTTCAGACTGCAGGAGCTGCGGGGGGAGGTTGCCGGGTCCACTGTGAGCGCCTCCAGTGGTACGGGCAGCGGAGGCCCGGGGACGCCCCAGCCCGCCAACAGCTCCGTGCGCTGCCTTGCGCACGCCATGGCCCAGATAGAACAGGGAATCGAACGCAAGTTCCTCCAAGCTCCTCTGGGTAAGGAACAACGACTACAACACCCGGGGAAGACCCAGGACACCCAGCTACAGTACTACAGGCCCACAGGGATGACTGCTATGGTGTCTTTTCTATGAATCTTTCAAGAATATTTTGTTCTATGATGGAAGGAATGATTGATTGATTGAAGTATTTATGAAGGAAGGAATGATTGAGTGGATGACCCAATAAAGCACTAGACTTGTTAGTTTACAAGAGGGTCCACCTTGTTCAATTCATCATAACATTTAGAGACATACAAATATACACTTCTATATAGCGAAATAATCATCATAAAGGAAAAGAAAACATATACAGTGAGGGGGGGGAAAGGGGTGTGTGGGGGGATTCAGATTTTACGGGGGCCAGTTTCCAATTGCAGCCGTCTGTAGGTGCCCTTTGAGAGCAGTTTTGAAGGATTCAAGGGATTCGCATGTCTTAATGACTTACTTGGTAGGAAGTTCCACATTTTGGTGGCATAGGAGCGAAATTAATTTAGTCATGAATGAATGAATATTTTCATTTCGTGTCCGGACAATTTCTTGACCCATCCCACATGGGATTATCAGACACGGCAATTAACACAGTAACAGACAACACAAAACGACAGACATTCAGGTGTGTCGAGCGAAAACAGATCTAAACTGTCTCTCTCTCTCTCTCTCTCTCTCTCTCTCTCTCTCTCCAGGTGATGAGGAGTCAAAGAAGGACCAGAAGAACAAGAAGAACAGGAAGAAAGATGACGACCAATCCAGTGAAGGCAAGATACACTCTTGTCTGTTGAGCTACGCAATGAATGCGTAGCGTAGGCTACCATACTGCAAGGCAACCCAGCTGCCACTGTCTGCCAGGCTGATTTGAATTGAAAACACCGCCGTACAATCATTGATTGCTCGTCGTGTATATATATATATATATATATATATATACACGGACGTCGACGCTAGGTGGCGTCATATCCCACACCGTCTTTTAAAGTGAACGCGTATGCTGGCACTGGGAATTGGGGTTTATGCTAACAGCTAGCGGTAGAGATGGAGTTAAAATATTGGAAACAAATTGCCGCGGGTCCACTCGGGCTCGGTGCCTCGGAACAGGTCGGCATCAGGCCAGATTGTCACGGGTCCTTTCAGGTTTGGTTTTCTTATTTGAAAATGTTTTCAGAACGTGTCGGTAACAGATCAAATTTCACAGATCCCTTTCGGGTTCGGGACCTTTTTTTTTCTTCTTTTTTGGATGAAGAGCTCTAGTGGGATGGTAATGAGTCTGACCTGTGTCTCTCTCTCTTTCTGTGTGTCAGACGGCAGTGACAGTGGTCGGGTGTGTAAGACGATTCTGGAACGTTGGAGAGACTCGCTGCAATCCTGCTCCAGTCTTTCTCAGGTCAGTACCGGTTAGAACCAGTTCAATACCAGTTAGAACCAGTTGGAATCGCAAGTGTTTCATTCACAAGACTAACTATCTTACTAACGTGGATGTTGAGGATTTATGGACTATGAACAGGCCTTGAATTCTCTGCTCCCATTGGTCAGGATATGTTCAGCCACTGCTCCTAATGGTCGGGATGACAACATGACGCAGATTAAATCCACGTATATGCAAATGTGCGACGACTCTAACAAATTGTTATTGTGTCCAGGTGTTTGTCCATCTGTCCACGTTGGACAGGAGTGTTATTTGGGCCAAGTCTCTCCTCAACACTCGCTGTAAACTGTGCCGAAGGAAAGGAGACGCAGAGAACATGTTACTGTGTGACGGCTGTGACCGAGGACACCACCTGCACTGTCTCAGACCCAAACTGAAGGTAGGCACGCGCGCGCACACACACACACACGGATCAATCGGACGGATGGATCATGGAAACGTTGTTTGATGCTGCCATTCTCTACTGCTTCCGTAAACAACAATAATCACAGCCACCCAACACTCATGTCAGGTGAAACGGTTTGGCTGGTTTAGTCGGTGACACCGTAAAGATTAAATGAAACTGTATCAACCGTAAATACCGAAAAACCGCACAACCTTACTCTCTGTGTGCATTCTGTCCCAAGAGGTTTTGTCTCTCTCTGCAGTCTGTCCCAGGAGGAGACTGGTTTTGACTGGTTTTGTCTGTCTCTCTCTCTCTCTGCAGTCTGTCCCAGGAGGAGACTGGTTTTGACTGGTTTTGTCTGTCTCTCTCTCTCTCTCTGCAGTCTGTCCCAGGAGGAGACTGGTTTTGACTGGTTTTGTCTGTCTGTCTCTCTCTCTCTCTCTCTCTCTGCAGTCTGTCCCAGGAGGAGACTGGTTTTGACTGGTTTTGTCTGTCTCTCTCTCTCTGCAGTCTGTCCCAGGAGGAGACTGGTTTTGACTGGTGTTGTCTCTCTCTCTCTCTCTCTCTGCAGTCTGTCCCAGGAGGAGACTGGTTTTGACTGGTTTTGTCTGTCTCTCTCTCTCTGCAGTCTGTCCCAGGAGGAGACTGGTTTTGACTGGTGTTGTCTCTCTCTCTCTCTCTCTCTGCAGTCTGTCCCAGGAGGAGACTGGTTTTGACTGGTTTTGTCTGTCTCTCTCTCTCTCTGCAGTCTGTCCCAGGAGGAGACTGGTTTTGTCCAGACTGTCGTCCCAAGCAGCGTTCCGTCCGCCTGCCGTCACGCCAGCGCTCCTCCATCGATGAGGAGGAGGAGGAGGAGGATGAAGAGGAGTCTGAGGAGGAGGAGGAGTCAGAGGAGGAAGAGGAGGAGTCAGAGGATGATCAATCGTCGGCTGAGGAGGAGGAGCCAGTGAGGTGTGATCCTAGACCAGTGGTTCTCAAACTTTTTCATGTCAAGGACCCCCAAATTAACACTAATTAGCCCAATGACCCTCATTTGAAGAGATTTGCCAGAGACCCCCATAAGAGAAGATTTTTACGCTCAAGCGGTAATTCTCTGGTTTCAAGCTGAAACCAATTTATTATTTTGATATCTGTTCGATACCAATATTGCCAACATCCACCAATACCCATATGAATTGTCCATCCCTAACAATATACAAATTAGGCATTTAGCAGACAAGAACAAGCAAGAACAAAAACATGGTAATACATCAATTTCATGAAAAATTGTTATCATGAATCTACGTAAGCTAAGAAGAACCTAACGGTGTATACACATAGGTAGCTTCATTATATAGATATTCCACTATAGAGTGCTATGTCTACATAAAATGTTATCCAAGTTACATAAGTGCAAGTATGCAAAGTTTGCATACGCCTGTAAGGTCGTCAAGGCTAGGGCAAGTGCTACGGGCTAGCAGTGTCATTGCTTTATATTTTTCCATTTCTATTATAAATATAGCCCACCTGCTTCATTTAAACTACTAACTGAAGCAGGTAGACCTCTGTTGGTTCTAAACCCTACCCCACCTCTCTCTCTCTCTCTCTCTCTCTCTCGTGTCTCAGCAGCAAGAAGGTGTCCGTGAAGTTGAAGTTGCCTCCTTCCACGAAGGGCTCCAAGTCTGCCAAACAGGGAAGCTCCAACCAGAGCACGCCCAAAGGTCAACAGGTGTCCAAACAGGGAGGCTCCAACCAGAGTACGCCCAAAAGTCAACAGGTGTCCAAACAGGGAGGCTCCAACCAGAGCACGCCCAAAGGTCAACAGGTGTCGTCCAGAAACAGCAACTCTGCTGGAAAGAACTCCTCAGCTTCCAAGTTAGTATTTCTATATCTTTACACGCATAACAGTTAGTATATGTCTTTACACACATAACCTTGTTCCCCCTAGATTCGGCTCAAACATAGGGGAGCAAAATGTGCCAATGTGGAATGTCCTAGCTGTAGCAACAGCCTTGAATCTTGTACTTTGACTCTCTGGGGCAAGCTAGTAGGGCAGTGGTTCTCAACCAGTGGTCCTTGAGGGGGTTCCAGGTGGTCCCCAGCTAAATGATGGAAAGTAACCAAATGGACCCTTATAGATCTTTAACTCTTGAGAGTGTCAAATGAAACCAAATGGACCCCCATTTGGTTTAATTTTACGCTTTCAAGAGTTACATTATTGTTAAACATGTGCATTACTTGATTTACAAGAAGTCTCCACAATTAGAGAATGTAGAAGAATTGTTATTTTGGTCGACTTTTGCCAAAAGCATGGAATTGTAGACAAAATCTTATCCAACAACAACAAAATATTTTTAGTCTTGGGTCTGAGAGGTTAAATGTCATCAAGTGGTGATCCGTGGCTCAAATGCCGAATAAATAATGGACCTTGATGTGAAATTGGTTGAAAGGCACTGTAGTAGGGGATAAAATGATCAAACTGTTTTCTGTAAATAGATCTATTATTGCTATGTTGGTACACTGAACCACAATGGAAACAAGCCCCCCAGTGCTTTTTGTGTTATTGTAGATTTATTTTTAACTGTACTGCCGTAGCGTTTTAAAGTCGTGTTAACACCTTCCGCACTTTGTAGCATAATATTAATATACTGTGACTGCCGGGATGGTTTAATCACCTTTGGAGCATACGCCAAAGTATTTGCGCCTTTGATCCATGAAAATCTGCTTGGAAATAGTCCCAGTATTAGTTATTGAGCCCGGGCTCAATAACTAACTATGCCCAGCTCAATAACTATTGAGCTGGGCACTCTTACGTCTCTATTCTGGAAAAATCCATGGCCAACAATTGTGTTAATAAAGCATGCATTTCCTTTGACTCATAATAAAGGCGCTATGGAGTGCCACGAGGATGAGGCAGATTTTACTCTGAAAATGTGGTCCCCAGCTAAATGATGGAGAGAGAGAGAGTTGGTAACCAAATGGAGCCTTATAGATATTTAACTCTCCCCGCCTTCCAAGCCGGGAGGCATAATGTTCCCTTAGTACCTCACGCTACCTCGTCTTATGTCTCTAGAAGCGTTAATATTCCAAACGAGGTGCTGCTGGAGTCAGAAATGACCAACAGAACATCAGCGTTATTATCAAAACCACAGAGAGTTATGAGCAACGTTTGTCTGCCCCCTAAACAAGTAAGTGAACGGCAGTGCGCATGCGCGAAACCCGTCTAGGATTGCTGAAGGAAAGGCCAAAAAAAATGATATATTTATTTTTTATAAAATGGTTCGATATCAATAAAAAAGGACCTAAATACCTACATCCAACCTACACATCCAATTTTTTTTTTTTTTATTCTAAAGAACGTCATTAGCATAATTAGTGTTAAAAGCATTGGTTGTATAACATCTAATTCAACAATTTATAATGGACTTCTCATCCATACATGGCAGGTCTTCAGCCAAAAAGGCCATGCCCTCCTCTTCCTCCAAGGGCACCCCGGTGTCCAATGGCAGAGCTCCTCCCCGCCTCGGGGTTCGAACCAGCAGCCGTCTGAGCACAGAGATCCTGGCCGCTCCCACCAGCAACCCGTCCTCCGCACACAAGAGAACAGCTACTGGTAATTCCTTCACCACTTAAACCCAACGAATGCTTTGATGACCGGGGTCGCTTTTGTACTTGGTCCCCCCTCCTCTTCTAATCCAAATGTGGGGGCACCAGCTACTCTGTGTCCACCATGAGATTGGGATGTCCGCGCCAGGTCATACCAAAGACTCTAAAAAAATCACACCTGTGTGAACTGAGTGGTGCAACTCTCCTCTCTCTCTCCCCCCCCCCCCCCTCCTCTCTCTCTCTCTCTCATTAGCAGGCAACAGTACAGCACTATCTATCTTTCTGGCACAACAGCGCCCCTACTGGTACTAATAGCCATACTCGTGCTCATTAACACACACATAGTTGAACACGGACATTGCTGGGACCCAGTGCCTCTTTCCTTGGCACTCTGCAACAAGGGTTCGATTAGGGGGTTAGTCCCTATGTAATTTCAGCATTTTTTAGTGAGTACTGACATTTACAAAATTATTTTGTTCTTATTTTTTCCCTTTTTTATGTGGACCCCAACCTGGCTGGTTGCTATGGCACCAGGCTGGGGATCCTTAGCCTCGGTACCCAGGCTTTTATTTCCGTTTGCATCGGCTCAAAAAATGAAAGCCTAGATACAAACGAGATACATTTCCTGGTCTAGGAGTGGGAGTGACGGTCATTTTTCTACCAGGGGGGCGTAGGGGGGTGAACCAATATTTTTCCAGTGCTTGCTCCATGCGCGCCCACCCCTCTAGAAAGCACACTGGCTGGGCTTAAATTAAGTAAATGAAGCTTCACGCTACAGGAGAAATGTTCTCCTGCCCTACGGGACACGCGGATTACTACTACAGCAAATGGCTCGGCCCGAAAATGGCAGGTCTACAAGCTCACAACACAGAATGTTTCGATCTGTTGTGTGATCTTTTATATAGAATCCCATCGGCAAATAACGGAAAAACAGCGACCCCAGTCTGTCTCGAGAGACTAGGTTTGTGTAAACACAAACATTGTTTTGGAACCGTTTTGTATGACTAGTTTTGAGCGTTTGTGTAAACACAAACATTGAGGACGTAAATTGAGATTGGCCAACATGAGACGATGGCGCCCCTCACTTCACACAGGTGTGATTTCTATGCCTCTGCCTGCACACAGCAGTGCCCAGATGATCTGTTCAACTGAGTGGTGCTGAGTGCTGAGTGCTCTTATTTTAATTCATCACAATGGCCAGGAGAGGGCGCCCTACTCTCAGTAATTGGCATCTCTCTGCACTTCACTTTTAGTTATTCAGTCTCTGTGGTTTTAATTGTCTGCTTTTCTGTTATACTGTCATCGTGTATTATTTATTATGTGTGAAACCCCATATTTAAACTGGCTGTAGTCTGTAGTGTACACAATGGACTTGGCTTATTGTGGGCTCGCCTCAGCGAGCACACAATAGTTATCCACAGTCTATATTTATTCTTCCGGCTTTATTCTTTATTCCGCCGTTTTTTCGGTCTCCTACTACTTCCACATACTTTATGCTAGAATTTTAGTTCAAACTTCAAACTGTTCAGCTCTTTGCAGTTATGCTTGCTTCAATACAACTTTTTACAAAGTTTTATACTTTTTATACTTTTTAACTTTTAAACTTTTTTTAACATCCTTTATAATGAGAGTCGATGGAAGAAAGGTCCCATTTTTCACAGTTAAC
Source organism: Protomyctophum bolini (assembly GCF_963924005.1). NCBI lineage: Eukaryota > Metazoa > Chordata > Actinopteri > Myctophiformes > Myctophidae > Protomyctophum > Protomyctophum bolini. Next base: position 20,335,461 of record NC_137876.1, read on the forward strand.
TTTTTTGAGCTCTTATTACTCCGTCATACTTTCACTTTGAAACTTCATTCAAACTTTATAATGTTCATCTATCTTTGAACTTTCATTGGTGAAAAAGTTGTTTTGAAAAAGTTTATACTTTTTAAAATATTTAACTTTATTTATAGTTTTTTCCTGCCATTGACTTTGTATGGGATTTATCTCTAAATCAACCTCACTTTTGCAGCCTCATTACTCTGGCATACTTTGTCGTAGAAACGTGATTTAAACTTTAGAACGCTCACACGACTCTGGACTTTTTCGTGGTTCAAACCGTATTCGAATACGTTAAACGGTTTTTCCGAAATCGCAGTTCAATCGCAGGCCGTTTCGCGTAATTAGTGCCATTTTAGAGTGCGGCTCTTCTTTGACTAGAGTGTGGAAACTGAAATTCTTTCCTTGAAAATTTACCAAACAAATTGTCGTCCCGGCCAAAGTATTCATTTTACACGCATGTTCTTTGGTCATTTTGTAGCCACACATGTCCTCTTTCACACAATGTGACCACCAAAGCACAGAGACATACAGAATGTGAACTACGGCCTTTTAAGTGACACAAAAACAGCAAATCTGCTCATTGACCTCCATTGTATAATTCTTACGAGGATATTATCGCGCAGACAATTCTTAACTCGCTCTTATAACCACATTTTCAATCGTACCAACACCACAATCGCACATGGTGTACGTCAATATCTCAGGCCACTCACAGCGAAAAAAATATTTGCATTCGACTTTTACTTTTTGCGATAGAGCAATTTGTTCGGGCATAGTTTTCCCCCATTCAGAACCATTCTATTCTCCCAGTCATAGTACTGGCATAGAACTTGGAAGTCTTTTACTTCCACAGCTGAGACATATAAGGGCTTAATTACAGGGCTGACATTAAAGTTACAAGATCTCAATGAGTTGCTCTGTGATACCTTGTGAGCTTGTAGGTCTGCTATTTGTGCAATTGGCTGGCCTTTACACAGCTCTCGCAAGAGCACGCACACACACACACACACCATGTCTTCCTATTGGCTGGCCTTTACACAGCTCACGCACGCACGCAAAAAAATGAAAAAAAGTATTTTTTTTCCAAAAAAAGTATTTTTTTGAAAAAAAAGTATTTTTTTGAAAAAAAAGTATTATTTTGAAAAAAAAGTATTATTTTTAAAAAAAAGTATTATTTTGAAAAAAAAGTAATTTTTTGAAAAAAAAGTAATTTTTTGAAAAAAATGAAAACTTAAAAAAAGCAAAAAACTTTAACTTTTTTTTTTTTTTACTTATTAAGAAAAAACTTTAACTTTTTTTTTTTTAACTTATTAAGAAAAAACTTTAACTTTTTTTTTTTACTTATTAAAAAAAAACTTTAACTTTTTTTTTTTTTACTTATTAAGAAAAAACTTTAACTTTTTTTTTTTTAACTTATTAAGAAAAAACTTTAACTTTATTTTTTTACTTATTATTTATGCTTATTCTTTTTACAATTTTTTATACATTCTTTTTTTTTTACTTTTCCTTCAGCTTTAATACATTTTCTACTGTACATTATATACATTGCGTCTTTTGGCGAGCCCACGCAGTTTCCGTAGGGAACTGTTTTCTAGTTACTGTTAATATTGTTTATTGAATTTGTTTTGTAGTGGTATATTCTCAGTTTGGTGCAACCAGTTCAAAATTGTCATACCTCCTTCAAAACAGTTTCAATTTCATTGAATGATGCATCATATGAAAGCTTACATTCTGTGCTTTAATAATCTGTAAAAAAAAACAAATACTCTGGCCGAAATTAGTCCCTTTCTGTCAGCCCCAGTCACATTTAGTTTCAAACTGAATTCTAGGAATTGCAGTGCCAAAACGACCACTGAAATGGATGTCGGGCTCTCTCTCTCTCTCTCTCTCTCCAGATGTCTCTCCGTCTTCTAAGCCACCCAAGCCGGTGCTCCTGTCCGGCACGTCGTCCTCCTCTCGTCGGAGTTCGGGTCGTAACCATGGCGTCCACGAGCTGTCGGCGTGCGAGCAGCTGACGGTAGAACTGGTCCGACATCCCGACAGCTGGCCCTTCATTAAGCTGGTGTCCAAAACGCAGGTACACGCATGAAGGATTTAACATACATGTACCGTGTACCAGCCAGGAAGACACGGGTACTGTACACACGAAGGGTATAGCATGTACAGTATACCTGCCATGGGACAACCACAGGTGCATGAAGGAAGAATTCAGGCCAAGAGGGAGGCCTGAGAGAGATTTGAAGCAGAGGGACCGCTACTACATATTTAGTCCAGTAAATAAAGTTAAAGAGAAATCCACTCAGTTTGGACAAAATTGCTTTATTTGGTTTCTCAACTGATTCTGACAGGAAATTAGCAGTGGTGTGCACAGGTAGACTCTAGGGGGTCCTAGAGCACCCCCTGCCCTTTTGGCAATGTGCCCTTTTTTCTTTTTTTTGTACAGTATGTGGACCATGGTGACATTGATCAATTCTTGATAAAAAGCTTCATATATATATATATATATATATATATACATACACACATATTCGGCCGGTTCCACGCGCTGCACAAGGTGCCCTTTTTTCACTTGAGCACCTGCCCCTCTAAATGTCTGGTCTACTAGCCAGGACAGTGGCGGCCATCTTGGATTAGGGCGAATTTGGGGTATTTCTAGTGAGCAGATCGGGGTTTTCTTTTAATCCTGGCTAGTGACCTGTCCGAATCAGTTGAGAAATAAAATAAAGCAATTTTGTTCAACCTCTGCCATTTAATTACTGGACTAATTGGATTCATTTTAAAAGTGCGGTTTCAGGCCCGGACGTTTAGCTCAACCGTCTGGGCACCTAGGCTGCTGAGCCAGCCCTGACGGTTAGCTCAACCGTCTGGGCACCAAGGCTGCTGAGCCAGCCCTGACGGTTAGCTCAACCGTCTGGGCACCAAGGCTGCTGAGCCAGCCCTGACGGTTAGCTCAACCGTCTGGGCACCTAGGCTGCTGAGCCAGCCCTGACGGCGTGCCGCGGGTTCGACTCCAGATCCCGACGGCCTTTGCCGCGTGTCCCCCCCCCCCCCCCCCCCCATCTCTCTCCCCATTTCCTGTCACTACTTTCAACCTATCGATGAAGGTGAAAAAACCCCAAAAAACACATTAATAATAATAATAGTGCGGTTTCAGAAAAAATAATAAAGCATGCACATCCACTAACAAAGGCTGAAGTCAGACTCCACAGACACGTAAGGCTCTGTACTTTGTCTGCTCTTTTTCCCCCCTGTACACCAATCAACTCTTTAGACAAAATATTTGATTTGCTCTAAGCGGGGCATTGAGATACATGGTGGTCCATGGATAGATACATGTAAATGTCTTGTGTTCAGGTTCCTGACTACTATGACATCATCAAGGCACCCATCGCTTTGAGCACCATCAGAGAGAGACTCAACAACTGTGAATACAAAACCTCAGGTAACAACTATACGAGTAACACCCTACAACACTACTGAACACAGAACCCCAGGTAACAACTATACACGTAACACCCTACAACACTACAGCACACAACCCCAGGTAACCACTATACACATAACATCCTACAACACTTCAGAACCCCAGGTAACAACTATACGAGTAACACCCTACAACACTACTGAACACAGAACCCCAGGTAACAACTATACGTGTAACACCCTACAACACTACTGAACACAGAACCCCAGGTAACAACTATACGTGTAACACCCTACAACACTACAGAACACAACCCCATGTAACCACTATACACATAACACCCTACAACACTTCAGAACCCCAGGTAACAACTATACACGTAACACCCTACAACACTTCAGAACCCCAGGTAACAACTATACGAGTAACACCCTACAACACTACTGAACACAGAACCCCAGGTAACAACTATACGTGTAACACCCTACAACACTACTGAACACAGAACCCCAGGTAACAACTATACGTGTAACACCCTACAACACTACTGAACACAGAACCCCAGGTAACAACTATACGTGTAACACCCTACAACACTACAGAACACAACCCCAGGTAACCACTATACACATAACACCCTACAACACTTCAGAACCCCAGGTAACAACTATACACGTAACACCCTACAACACTACTGAACACAGAACCCCAGGTAACAACTGATGGCTGTCTAATTGTGCCGAGCAGGGAGAAAAGTTTAGCAAAGCCGAACGCCAAGATAAAATATTATATGCACACTTATTTATTCTATATTTAGTTCAATCTATTCTTGAGTTATCTGACTGAACTATACAAAGCATTGAATAAAAGGTCTCGGGTAAAACATACTATACAAAAGAACCTACCATCTCAACAGTAGCGGCGGTGTGTTTCTGTAATGTGACACAACACAAATGAAAATGTTTAAATATTTAATTTACACATTTCACATACTTTAACGTAACCACCACCACTTCTCTCTGTCTCTCTCTAGCGAGGTACATAGAGGACATGGCTCTCATGTTCGCAAACTGTTTCCAGTACAATCCTCGCCACACCAACGAGGCCAAGGCCGGCCAGCGCCTCCAGTCCTTCTTCCAGTCTGAGCTCACCAAGCTGGGCCTCCAGGATAACACCCCCCCTTCCAAGCGCTCCAGAACGTAAACCTAACGCACACATGCATCCCTCGCTGTGGTCACCAACCCTGGTCCTCTTTTTTTTTTTTTTAAGGAATAACACTGGTTCTCAACGTCAGAACCGGGGACCACCAAAGAGGTACAAATGGACCCGTTAACCGATCTGTAACTCTTGAGTTAAATTAACTGAGGATATTGCAGTGCATATTGGGGGTCCCAGAGGTAAGAAATGGTGTCGGATGCCTAGTCCATATCGAACTGGTGGTCCTTGAAGTTCAAAAGGTTGAGAATCACTGCTCTAAGACTTTTCTTAAGCAAGTAGCTCTTCGCGATGGAGCACGGTGGAGCACATCTAAATTAGTGGTCTACTGACACCAAACATTGCTCTAGTGAATTCTACTTTGTCGAAACATGGAAAATCATTGATGTGTTCTCACCTCGGATCGTCATGTCGAATTATCAATGGGCTGTCCACCATGAAGCAACATTAAAAAGAAAGTTAACTGGCATTTCTCAGGACCTCTAGTGCTGGTTTTCTATCCTTCCAGGACCGCTAGTACTGTTATATTTTTTTACCTCTAGTACTGCTTGTTTTATATCATACGACTTCTGATATGATATAATATACCGTTTAAGGCAGTGGTTCCCAAAGTGGGGTCCGGGGACCCCCAGGCGTCCTTGAGGGAGTTCCAGCAGCTAAATGATAGTTTGTAACCAAATGGACCCTTATGGGTCTGTAACTCGGAGAGTGTACAAATGGAACCAAATGGACCCTAGTGGTTCCATTTGTACACTCTCAGAGTTAAATCTTTGATTTTACAATATAAATTGGGGTCCCAGAGATAGAAACGCCATTAAATGGGGGTCTGTAGACTAATATGCATGTCGAACCGGGGGTCCTTGAAATTAAATGGGTTGAGAATCACTGCTAGAGCCGTGAAGATCTTCTCTTATGGGGGTCCCTGCCGTATCTCTTCAAATGGGGGTCTGTGGGCTGATGAGTGTCAATTTGGGGGTCCTTGACATGGAAAAGTTTGGGAACCACTGGTTTAAGGGGTCCCAAAAGACCAGGCTTGGTGACCACTGCCATTAAAACTTTTGGTCTGTAGATCTTGACAACGTCCTCGTTTAGAGAAGAATATGATCCTGCTACTGTTTGGGCTTCTTCTGTTTGTTTATTTTTTTGGGTTGGTCAACCATATTTCCCTCTTGAGCTCTGACTGTGTCATCAATTATAGTAAACTAGGTTTTCACGCTAGTAGAGAGTAGGACATTCTGTACTAGACTCCTGGACAACCAAAGGCCTCGCAACGCAGACAAACTACCAGCGGACTAGAAGAATGGTGGTCAAATGGCTGTCAAAGCTGGAGATGGACCCAGAAGCTACCGATAGACCCCCAACCCTACAGAGAGACCTAAATGCTACAGATAAGAGACCGTGTGATGTGGTGACCGATGTCTGCCTGTCATTCTTAATTGTCTAATCACTGCCGCCTCTGTGAACCTCAACACCTGCGACTTCTGTCTTTGATCAAATGTTCTTATTTCATAACTTTCACAATGTTATGTTCATCTTAACTTTTTCTGTGCCATCTACGTTTATAAACGTAGCTAGGCTAATGGTACCTACTGGTGCTATCTACGCGTATATTCCTAGACAACGGGTGCAGCTGTTCACCTGCGGAAATCCCACCGGCTTCTGATGGCGTCCGTTTAGAAAGTGGTACTCGGTCCTCATTGGTCAGTTAAAAGCCTTTACAGACGGTCAGCAACTAACGCACCTAGTCTCGGACGCATGGAGAAGTTGAGGGGCGATCACGCAAAAGTACGTTCACGGGCGCGGTCCCGAGAAATTTTGATTGTTTTTCGTGCACATGCCCGAGGCTGACTAGACCCGGATTGTGGCGAGTGGGTTTTTTTACGCTCCCTCATGAGCGGAGCTGTCGGTTGATCCAGGCGACTGCATCGCCTGCATCGCCCGCTCCACGTCTCAAAGGACCTTTACGCTGATGAAGTTGTTGTTTTAGGCAGCTACCCGTCTTCTCCCAACCCTAGCTGATGCTGAAGTGAATGTCGTCATGGCAACATGGGTCTAGTATGCAACACATTGCACACTGACCAAGTCATATACAGCTATTAGTCATGTTGATATTCATATAGAAGTAATATCTATGTTGATATTAAGGTAGCTAGGTTGGGTCTGGAACTTATACTTGTATAACATCTTACAGTCGCATTTCTCAAATATATTTTTCAAAACATTCCTGGGATAACAAAATGGCTGTCGAATCATTCCATTGTTAACCACTCGGAAACGAATGACCACTAAACTTTTGCACTGAAACATTTAATCCAAACAGTCCGCTGCGTTTCGCTCAGGGAGCTAAAATTATAATTTGATTTATTATTTCAAAGAACATTGTAAGTGATCGCGGTGCATTGTCTGACTGCTACGATCCAAAGTACTACTGCTAGAAACGGCTGTTCCAGCCTCCCATGTTTCAGTTCTGTTCCGTTTGCTGCGTTGTTGCAGGTTTTAGTGGGTTCGTGTTTAAACGTTGGTTTAATTCTGTGTATATTTCATATTTTCACATGCTCGAGTTTCGGCACTAATATGGCGTCTTCCGCTCTACGCGGAAATCAAACGGCAGACTTCTTTAGTTTCTGAGGGCTGTGAGATCTGACACCAAATATAACATGCTCGTGTTTCTGTCCAGTGCAACACTACACTGGAAACCAATGTTTCTTATATTCTTTTTCTGCCCCCATTTGTCTTTTGGTTATTTATTTAGTTTGAAATGTACTTCCTTTATTTATGAGTGTGTTTTGTTTGTTTTATAGTTTTGAGAACATGTTTGTTTTGTATATTAGAGCTGAATCTCTCCTCAGACGACTCCTCCTGCTCCGTAGCCTGTTTGATAATGTGTAAAGATTTTAATATGTAAAGAATAAATTGACTTTTTGTAATTGTTCTCATTTTAGTGTTGCTTTATTGTGTTGTGTTGTGTGGTGTTGTGTGGTGTGGTGTGCGCATGCAGTATGGATATACTGTAGTGTACACACACGGTTCTCTAATTCGACCATGACCAGTGACAATATTTGATTGGATTTGTGTTATGAAATCATTATTCTACCTTCTTTAAGGAGTAGTTCACCCAAACGGTGACAAATGTTCTATCATCATCGTTCGACTGTCGTCGAGATCCTAGATGCCAGGTCTTTCCATCGTGTCCTGTCGGCCATCGCTGCTCCCAGTTCTTGGAATGTTAGTCCTGTTTAATTTTGTTTTTGTAATCTGCCACAGGAAAAGAAAATGATTGCTCTGGCACTGATCAGTTTGAATGACCTTTCACTCACCCCAGAGTTGTGGGTGACCAGTGTTGAAAGTGAGACGCTTTTGCTGTGACGTTGGAATCTGTATAACCTCCCCCTTGGAAATACCTTTTCATCACCGAAGTTCCAGACTAATATCTACGCAGTGTTATTAGTCTGGCCATGCCAGGCTATTACCGAGTCCCCTATTGACTGATGACCCGGTCATTTGTGGCTCACGAGTGTTAACAAATAAATAATTATAAATAAAATAATCCATGATTTCAAGGCTTCATGGGGTGTGTATAATAATTACACACCCCATGAAGCCTTGAAATCATGGAGATGTAAACGACAGACTGATTATTAATCCGTTTAAGTAGTAATTACACAATCACAGGTGGTCGTGAAGTCCTCTCGACCCTGAAAGAAGTGAAGAAACGTCTCACCCTGCTATAAAACTAAACTCTACTTGGTCAGTTGAGTAATGTCTCCCTCCCGGGACTGTCGAGCAGTGTCGATCACCCCTCACTTTTTTTTTTACCCCGCATTTTCTCCCCAATTTAGTCATTATGCCCCCCAAGCACGGACTGGCACAGAAAACCGGCCCTGGCATCTGTGGTCTTCACCGGCCCAAAGACGCTACTATGTATTTTATTTATTTTTACTTTTTCTCATTGTTTTGGCTCAGCCCCGGCCCCATGACTGCCCAGCCCTTCTGGCATCTGCCAGAATTGCCGGACTGTCCAATCCGGGCCTGCTCCTTCCCCCCCCAAACACATTTGTGTTGTCACTGCTATCGTGTCCTGCTGATTCACCTGCCAGAAGAAGCCCCCACCGGGAGGACATGGAGCCTTCATCCTACTCCTCCCGCCCAACACTCCCCGCTGACAGGTTAGTTGTGAATGCAGAATCTGTTGTGGATGCTTGAAACATCATAAAACCTGCCCGGTCCTATTCATGTAACCACCGTTGGTGGTTAGTAAAAAGAGAGAGATGTTTTGCAGTACTTAGTTTAGACAGTATTTGGTTTAGACTGGTCATTGGTTAGACCAGTGTCACCAGTCATTAGTCCTACGACTACAATCTATCTCAAACCCTCACCCTAACCCTAACCGAATTTTGTAATTCCAAATGTGTAGGAACCCTGAGGCAAGACAGAAGTTAGCTCTGGTCCATAGCCTTCTACTGCTTCTACGATTCTGCCCTGCAGTATAAGGCTATGGGACTTTCAAATTTTGTTTTAAATCTCAAATCGAAATCAGACCAGCCTCTCTTTAGCGTAAATAAAAAGAACGTTTTTGCTACTCACCAAAACAAAGGCGGTTTTGTGTCATTAGAAAGCCTAATTTCCTTAGTGGACGCACTCTGAGCCCCCCACCACACGTATAAATAATATAGAATAATAATATTCTCTGGGCAATATCGGTAGAAGGCACAGTGAAGTAACTTTTCCCGGTGGAAACAAAATCCCCTTTTGGCCAAAAAGTACCGTTTATACGTGTGGTGGGTGGCTCAGAGTGCGTCCACTAAGGAAAGTAGGCTTTCTAATGACACAACCTGCCTTTGTTTTTATTTACGCTAAAGCGGAGAGGCTGGTCTGATTTCGATTTGAGATTTTAAACCGAAAGTCCCACCCATAGCCTTATACTGCAGGGCAGAATCGTAGAAGCAGTAGAAGGCTATATGGACCAGAGCTATCTTTTTTACTCTAGTCTAGAGCCAAACCTTAGATGCCCTGCCAGTGCAATGGAATCCCAGAATGGAGGACCCTGATGTAAACAAGTCTTATAGTGCTATTTCTGGTTTTATCCTCGTAGCAGTTTTTGTATTGACTTGTTTGAAATGTACTCTACATACTGTGAGTAACATTTTCAATCAAGTCTGGCTGATTGAACAACGTGTAGTCAGTTTGTACCTGCCCACAGCTACAACTAGGAACAAACATGTTGCATGTCACATGGTATTGGTTACTACTACCTTTGAGCATTTTAATCGTGTGCGAATATGGCAAGATTTGTGCGAATGGTGCCCATATCGGATGTGTATTAAACAAGGTTAAAAATAAATTGAAAACCACTGAGTACAATAGAACAAGTCTGATTAAAGGACCATTTCACCACTTTTCAACCTATGTTCATATAATAGGTCCTCACTAATAATCATGAAATAATCAATTATTTTCTACTCGGTCTGTGTCTCATAGAAGGGCTGTGGGCAGTTCAGAAACCGTCTTCCAGTGACATCATCGATGGGGAATACAAGCTAATAGAAACTGCAGGCTTTCTAGTCCTGAAAAGTTTCAATGCGAAAATGGAATCCATCGTTCTCACGATAATGAAAATCTAAACATTTTTGTAAAACAATCTTGTTTAAAAACAATCTGCCTAATGATGATGTCACTGGAAGACTGTTTCTAAGCTGCCCACAGGCCCTCCTATGAGACACAGACCGAGTAGAAAATAATTGTGCCATTTTATCATGATTATTAGTGAGGACCTATTATATGAAGATAGGTGGTGAAGTGGTCCTTTAATTGCCTTTGTATATTTTAAATTTTAAAGAGACTATGAATCTTGAAAGAATGATGCTAGGTTGATGCTTTTATTTGTGATGAAAATGTGTGAAGAAAAAAAGACATTCCCTTTACTATATATCGCATGGTAATAAAATGTATGTTCTGTGTGGAGTCAGTGGACCTCTCTCATCATGACATAATAATCATTAAAATGAATGTGAATTACCATAACTAAACACTCCAGCTATACTTTGTCATACAACGGTGTACATATTAATTATTAATTTTATTACATGTTTATCATCTTATTAATTCAATCATTTGTTTGAATTGATTGATTAAATACTCTATTTAATAGTCAGAAATATAAACAGCATGTGCATGCAGTCAGTCAGACAGACAGACAGACAGACAGACAAAAGTAACACAAAAAAGGTGTTTCCATTGTGGTCCTATATAGTAATTCAATTAATCAACACAGCATAAAACTAAATCACACAATAATCCATGTCATCAACAAATACATGTTGGCTACAACATTGTACACTTTTTATTATTAATATTTTCATCGATTAAATCGATTAGCTCGAATCTCGATCAATTGCTACCACACACACCGGCGTCCCGACTCCCGGGAGCTGCCTGAGTCAGCCTGACACATGATGGTCCGTCCTCACTAGTCTGCCCCGCCCGCCCGGACTGTCCCGTCCTGACCACCCCCCCCCCCCCCCCTCTCTCTCCTGCCCACATTCCCTGGTACCTCTTCTTTCTTTTTGCCCCTCTCTCTCTCCAAACACCCCCTTCCTTCCTTCCTCTCTTCCTCTCCCTTTACCACGGCCATTAAAACACCGAATAAACGACCCCGGGCAACATGGTAAGAACGTCCACTCGCCTGCACGACCATTCCCGAGACGTTAACAGAACTTTTCACTAACTTTTAATGGGACTAGTGGAGACATTCAGACAGACAGACAGACAGGCAGGCAGGCAGGCAGGCAGGCAGGGGGCCGGTGCGGTGCGGCTCTCTCTGTTTCTCCTGTGCTGTGCTGTACCGTTATGTGGCTAACATGATGCTAGACACATAACGGTACAGGTAGCCGCTAGGCTAGCTGCTTTAGCACGGCGAGCTAACGCGGCTCGACGTGATGCTAGGCTAGCTGCGAGCTAACGTAATGCTAGGTGGCTAGGCTAGCCGCTTTTAGCACAGACTGGGGAGCCAACGTGATGCTAGGCTAGCAGCTTTAGCACGGTCGGCGAGCTTAGAGCTAACGTGACACAACACACTACTACCAGCCAGGCTAGCAGCGTTAGCACAGAGACTAGTGATTTCTTTATTCGTATATATGTGCCAGCCTGAGTGTGTTGTCAGTGTTCTGTTATTTCTTATGTTTCGTTGTTTCGTCGTTTGCCAGGATTTTGGGGACATGGTTGTGGTTATTGTTGTCGTCGTCGTGATCTTTAGTGATGAATTGAGTCGAGCTTTTTAGTAACATTATGTCACACAGGCCCGCTGCTGCCTGCTTGTCGCCCCAGGGCGGCCATCTTAAACACTTCACGCACGCACACACACATACTGCGGCTGCACGCGCACGCACGCACACACACACACACACACACACACACACACACACACACACACACACACACACACACACAGTGACACACACTCGCACTGCAACTTTATAATATAATAATGTGCCTCTGCCAGTCTGCCTGTGTGCTGTAATTATGTCCATGTGCTGATGTAGACTATATTACATATAATGTAAAGCTTTATTATACTCATGTGCCTTTAATACTACCATTAATACTTACTTTAATGTTTTAGTGAAATACTTAGAATTGGTTTGCTTTTAAATTAAATATGAAGTGCTGTTGCACGGGTGGAAGAAGAATAGAAGATACAGGTTTTATTACTTACTTTTATCAGACAAATACAAAATCAACTTTTCAGGGGGTTGTCATCTTGCTGACTTGTGGTGGACATTTTTGTCAAATGTATTTGATCCATTTGTACGCTCTCATATTACTTGAAGTTGACATTCAGTAATTGGGTTTTATGATCAAAATAAGAACATTATGGTCCAAATTTGCCACAGACAAGACTAGTCTGGTTGATGAGCCCTGAAACTATTATTATTATTATTATTTTCTTTTACTTAACTAAACTAAACACTTAACCTCTTGATTCTTGAACCCTAGCGTTCCTATTCTGGGGGGGCAGACATTTGGCCTAAATAGCTGTTCTACAAGCTCACAATACGGAAATTGCTTCAGCATATTTGTTGTAGATGGGGGGGGAAAGGAGAGGGGGCTAGTATAGACCCCTGGGGGACTCCTGTCATGAACAAAGTATGTCTTTTTTAATTGTCTTTAATTAAACATATTAAATCTATGGAACTGTAATGTATATTATTCATTAGGTCGTTTTTGCGAAGTATAATGTGTTATCCTGTGTATATAAAAAAGCTGAATCACATATGCCAGTGGTTCTGAAACTTTCGTGCAGAGGACCCCCAATTTGATATGTATTTATTCTGGTCGCGGACTCCCATCTGAATATGCTTTGTGGCAGGGAGGGACCCCCAGAAGAGAATATTTGTGTTAAAACAAAATGCCACATTACATTAAAATCTAGATTAAATCTAGATTAAAAAAAATAGCAGATGTACAGTTCAAGATACAAACTAACTACGTGCTGTGAGCTTGTATATCTGCCTTTTTTAATAGCCAACATATATATAAAATATGTATGGTTAAAATAAATGATGCTGTATCAACACATTTAGCTGGGGACCCCCTGGAACCCCTCCCACGGACCCAGGGGGGGGCCCTCCGGGCGGGCACCAGTTTGAGAACCACTGACAACCATTAGGCCGGGAAAGCATTGAACCTACCAAATATTTCAGAGGCTTCTACTGCGTGGTGTCACGTGACTCGTGACTGCTAGCTTTGGTGACACTCTGTCACCCTTTGATGAGTCATGTCACCACGCTGCGCTAATAGCTGCAGCCTCATTGCTATACATCGTACCCCTTGTCCCTAAAATTAGTTGCCCCTTTTTTTTTTCATTTTGAAAAAACCCTTTAAAATTGTTAAAATAGCCAATCTACAAGCTCACAACGGGACGATGTAGAGCGGCTAGTTGAACTAGGTATTTGAAAATGTTTTTCAAAATGGTAAAATAAATAAAGGCAAATAAATGTAGGAGTAAGCGCGACAATAGGGCCCTCAGTCCGTCTGTCTGTCATCATCTACGGGACGATAGGGGTATAGGCCTATCACAAAATATAAAAGTAATTAGTCCGTATATATTAGTGCAGTTCTAATTTTATTACACATTATAATCATATTGAATCGATAACTAAATGATAAAGAGGTACCCCCCCCCATGATCATGTTCTTTTTATAATCGATTACATACTTGCTCACTCACTCGCTCACTCTGGGTGATGTGTCTCTTAATGCAGCGTTTCTCAAAGTGGGTGACGTGGCACCCTAGACTAGAGCCTAGGGTGCCACGTGTTAAGTCCAGCTAGAGGTGCCTCATTCAGAATACTATGATAATATTTGGAATATATCAATATATCACTTCAGTTTAACCACTTAGACCTAAGTTGCGATGCGCTGTAACTTTTTGTATTTGAATCCTGTATCGAATCCTGTCCCAGACAGTATGGACACAATCAAGTATTACGATTGAATTTGACCAAATACCTCGATATTGATTCTGTGACGATAATAAATAATATTTTTTTATTGAATAGTTTATTAGTCAGAAATGTAAACGGAACATGGTACAGTAAGACATGAAGGCTATAAAAGATAACACAAAAAAAAGTCCTGCGGACTTGTTTCCATTGTGCTCCTATGTATTCAATACATCAACAGAATACAAAATGATCACAATAATACATGGCATCATCAACACATACAAGCACTATGTAGAAAACAAATGGGACAATTCCATGTATCTCCCCTTGTGCTCTCCTGATAGATGTTTTCTTCAGGACAATTTTGAAGGAAACCAGTGTTACACATCCTTTCGTGGATGGTGTCGGTCAGGGCATTCCACATTTTGGCGGCAGAGCTAGTCCGCCTGCAGATCTGCACGCTCATGACGCATCACGGTACAACACGTACTGAGCTTGTAGATCTGTCATTTCATGTTCATTCTACACAGTTTAAAGGAGAATTCCATGCCAGAAGGCTTTCTTACCTTTATTTGTAGTTGTCACGTCCGCACCAAAGAGGTCCAGGTGTTATTTTGTGCAAAAGCCCATTATTGGCTATTTCCCCTATACCATGAGCCCTCAATTAATTGCATTGAATTGAATGGGGCATTGGGGTGTTAATGTGCTAATTCACTTATTTCCATCGCTCAAAAATAAAAAAGATTGTTATATATCCTCTCTTCATAATGTAAATAGTATCCCAAGCGGCACACTTTACTACTTATTTCGATGGAAATAAGCAACTATGGGGAAATAGCCAATAATGCACTTTTGCATAAAATAACACCTGGACCTCTTTGGTGGGGACATAACAACTACAAATAAAGGTAAGAAAGCCTTCTAGCATGGAATTCTCCTTTAACATTTTGACAAGCTTGGCTAGCTGCTATCATCATGGTTCCTCCCATACTGTCTCGTGTGGAGAGAGCTCAGTCTCTGGATGGAGTGGAGCCGTGGCATCATGTTGATACCAACTAGTAGAGGAAAGTGGGAACGCAAACCCTGGCGGTTTTAGAACCTGCCGGGCGGCAAAAAAAAGACCCTGAACCTGCAGGAAGAGGTTGAAGGTGGACAAACTGTGGTCTAGGCACCCCCTGGGTTCCTTTGGGGGGTTCCAAATGGTCCCTTACAGGTCTGTAACCAAACTGGGACCAAATGGCACCAGGTGGAGTTTGTAAGGGTCCAAACTCCTTGAAATTAAATAGTTTGAGAACCACTGAATTGGAAGGCCTCAGGTCTTCATGCAAGGGTGGCAAGTGGTAAATAAATGTGTAAGAAGTGAGAACTTTACTTAATCTCACCTTTACCTGTAGCGTAAGGTCGTTATTACAAGTGCTGCCGAGTGCTGACGCTAATGCTACATTTGGTGTGTTCTCAGGCATCAGGCGTGACCGTTAACGAAGAAGTCATCAGGGTGTTCAACGACATGAAGGTCCGCAAGTCATCCACCAGCGACGAGGTGAAGAAGAGGAAGAAGGGTGTGCTGTTCTGCCTGTCGGAAGACAAGAAGAAGATCATCGTGGAGGAGGGCAAACAGATCCTCGTCGGCGACATCGGAGAGACCGTCGAAGACCCCTACAGCTGCTTCGTTAAGCTGCTCCCCCTTAACGACTGTCGCTATGCCCTGTACGACGCCACGTACGAAACCAAAGAGTCCAAGAAAGAAGACCTGATATTTATATTCTGGTAAAAGAAAAACACATACGCGTGCATAATATACGGGGTTATCCAGGGGTTCACACTAAGCACTTGGCAAGTATACAAGTCATGTTCAACTTGCCCAAAGGTCATGCCCACTTGCCCGACAAGTAATTCGTCCATAATAAAATAATAGGTCGGATTTAGGCCTTTTAGAACAAATTAATGTCATATCCAATCGATAACTGCGTGGCAACAGTCACTTTGAAAAACAGAATGAGAGAAACTGCTCGTTGTTAAAAGGTAGCGTTGTTCTTCATGAATAGCCAATGATATTTATAATGAAGACCGCCGGGAAACTTGAAGGCAAACCACACCGATCGTTTTATTTACTTGCCACGGTCAGTCGGGCAACCGGCATTAGTGCAGGGGTCATCGTCGCCATGCTGGCGGCTTGTGGTGGACATTTTTGTCAAAATATTCTTTGTTGGCCTGTAGGAGTCGGACCATAACAGGTCTATAACTCTGAGAGTGCACTCTCAGGCTCCTTTTTACACCCAAAAGAACTTTGGTTCTAGAACTAGTTCCGTTCTTTATTTTTTTATGATGGTTTATATCGCCTCTGCATCTTCCAAGCTGAAGAGTGACACGACACTCCCACCTTGATTCTCACTTCAAGAATAAGTATTTATAGGGATCTGTACCAATTAATTTGGTTTAAAATGAGATTATATCTGTGTCGTAGTATATCTGTGTCATACATATTCTGAATAAAACCTGGAGACTTGACATTTAGTCAAGTAAGTAAGTAAGTCAGAGAGGCATGTTGTCGGTATCAGCCAGGGTGCGGGAGTCTATCCCTGTTTCAATGCACTAGACCTCTGGGAGATGGAGTCTATCCCCGTTTCAATGCGCTATAGACCTCTGGGAGATGGAGTCTATCCCCGTTTCAATGCGCTACAGACCTCTGGGAGATGGAGTCTATCCATGTTTCAGTGCACTAGACTAGACCTCTGGGAGATGGAGTCTATCCCCGTTTCAATGCGCTACAGACCTCTGGGAGATGGAGTCTATCCATGTTTCAGTGCACTAGACTAGACCTCTGGGAGATGGAGTCTATCCATGTTTCAGTGCACTAGACTAGACCTCTGGGAGATGGATTCTATCCCCGTTTCAATGCACTAGACTAGACCTCTGGGAGATGGATTCTATCCCCATTTCAATGCGCTAGACCTCTGGGAGATGGATTCTATCCCCATTTCAATGCATTAGACTTCTGGGAGATGGATTCTATCCCCATTTCAATGCGCTATACCTCTGGGAGATGGATTCTATCCCCATTTCAATGCGTTATACCTCTGGGAGATGGATTCTATCCCCATTTCAATGCGCTATACCTCTGGGAGATGGATTCTTTTTTATAATTTATAATTATAAAAAAACACTGTCATGATGCAATAAATATAGACTGGGAGTAAAATTAAGGACCTTGCCTAGGATTTTCTGAGTATGAAAATGGACCCTCTTCCAGTATTGCTGAATTAAATCACACTTCCAGAAGACATGCATAATGTACCTAATACATGCATAGTACCTACTTCCTTTTGACACTTGAAGCAAAGTTCTGAGGCGTTGGGAAACATATTATGAAGACGGAGAGGTGTGTAATACATTCTGTGGAAGAATTTGACATTTAATTCATGGATGTTTATAGAGGTACATTTAGGAAATATCTTGTTACAGATGAAGATCCATTCTTCTCGGTCAAACGTCACCCCAATATCCTCCTCCCATACTCGTTTCAGTGAGTCATAGGAGTCATATCTGAAATATGACCCTTCCTGACAACTTTTCAATGTCTGTCATTTCAAAACGTAGTTTCCCCTCTCTCCTCTGACTTTCCAAAAAGTGTCTGATTTGGAGATAGCCTACTTGAAGAAGTCCCTATTTGTAAGATGTACGATTTCATAATACTGTGGGTATATAAGTGTGCAATGTGGGCAATGCCCTTTACGTTCCAATCAGAGAATCTAATGTTTTGCAATTGGGCAGGAAAGTCTGGATTGAGTCTGAGTGGTGAGTAGATTGACATGAATTTGGGAATCTTCAAGTATTTCCTCACATCCTTCCAAACCACAAGTGTATTATAGGGAGCGTAGTAGGCAGCAGGATCTTGTATGTTATCTACATTATGAGTAAACCGTAAGGAGTCGAATGTTCTTGGGTGACACAACATTGCCTCTGTCTCAATCCAAATTGAGTTTTGTCTTTTTGAACAGCAACTTATCATGTGTTTTAATCTGTGGGAGATGGATGCTATCCCCGTTTCAATGCACTAAACCTCTGGGAGATGGAGTCTATCCCTGTTACAATGCACTAGACCTCTGGGAGATGGATGCTATCCCCGTTTCAATGCACTAAACCTCTGGGAGATGGAGTCTATCCCTGTTACAATGCACTAGACCTCTGGGAGATGGAGTCTATCCCCGTTTCAATGCACTAAACCTCTGGGAGATGGAGTCTATCCCTGTTACAATGCACTAGACCTCTGGGAGATGGATGCTATCCCCGTTTCAATGCACTAAACCTCTGGGAGATGGAGTCTATCCCTGTTACAATGCACTAAACCTCTGGGAGATGGAGTCTATCCCTGTTACAATGCGCTAGTCCTCTGGGAAGATGGATGCTGAGGTGGAGCGCCACGCCTATACCATCAGCTCCCAGTGCTTTAGTAGATGGATGCTGAGGTGGAGCGCCACACCTACCATCAGCTCCCAGTACTTTCCGCACTTCAAGCCGTGCTCCTCATACACTAAGTTGGCGGTGCCTGGGTTCGAACCCATGACCTTGCGATCGAAAGGCCAGTGCTCTACCGACTGATGGGCATTATGATCAAAATAAGAAGATTATGATGGTGTGTAAAACAGAACATCTATAATTTGCCACCGACAACTTAAGACCAGGTCTTTGCCACGGACACATTTGTCCGTGTACAGATGACCCCTGTGTTAGTGTCAACCCTTGTACGATTGCAGTGTGTGCGTGATGTGCGTGTTCACACACACATAGGGGCGTTGGGCGGAGTAGGACACACCAGCAGTGACAGACATGCGTGTTCGGAGGAATGAATTGGCATAATTAACCAGGCTACTGTTGTGTTCAGCTATATTTTCTATTCTATTTTATTCTATTCAGTTCTGCTTTTTTAACATTCCATGCCATTGTGCCTAACTTGAGTAACACTGTTTTTGCGTGATATTACAGTACTGTACTTACTGTGTTTGTATTGTTGTATTTTCTTCTCACCAGGGCACCAGAGGGCGCGCCTCTGAAAAGTAAAATGATCTATGCTAGCTCTAAAGATGCCATCAAAAAGAAGTTCACAGGTGAGTTGATCCCTACTGTGGCTTTTCAATCCATATATGATACAAAAAGGGGGACTCCTGCGCACCCAAATAACCCATGGGAGGTGTAAGTCTAGTTATCATACATTTATCATACAAATTGTTGAAATATTCTGGGAAAGTTTTGGAATTTCGTTGGTAAAAATGTGTGGGAACCCTGTCGGGTCGTCCGCACACGGAATCCACGTCAGAATAGTGGTGCGTCGGGAATGCCGCTCTTGTCCCCGAAGGTTTTCTCCTCATGGGAGTGAGTCATCATGACAACTGCAGTGAAGTGATCATTACCTGAAACTTGAACGTGGTCACTACTGAATTTGCACCTGTCTGTGTGTTTGTGCGGGACAATATACTGTGCACGGTGTGCAATTTATCCATGTTTTCCCTCAATTTCTCTCTGTGTGTCCGGTGTGCCGCACACTCATGGGCAGGGCCGGATTTACCCTCCCAAGGCCCCCCGGGCTAGACAAGGGCCCGCACAGCCCAGGGGGGCCGCCAAAGCTGCGCAGCCCGGAAAACAATTGCCGTATTTCGCTGTAATTTTGGGGTACCCAGCCCCCCCAAAAGAGAAAGGCAGGCAGGCAGACAGACAACTAGTCGACATTGGCAGGGGTTTCCACAGCCACCCCACAACACAGCGTCACTGTCTACAGTGCAGACAGCAGAGCAGAAGCTCTCAATGTTTTAACCATAATACTAAATATGCAATAACTAAACATAAATCTCACTTGAATTGGATTGCAATAATTCAAATTATTGTAAGCCCACCCTAGCCCAATGGTAAATCCCTTGTCTGGTCCCATATCCTGGGGGATAGGAGAATCCTTTTCTGGTCCCATATCCTGGGGGATAGGAGAATCCCAGATTATTATTATTATTATTTCTTTAAAGATATTTTTGGGGGCTTTTTGCCTTTATTTATAGATTTGACAGTAGTTGGACAGGAAAGGGGACATAGAGATGGGGGGAAGACACGCTGCAAAGGTCGTCGGGATCGGGACTGGAGCCTTCGGCCTGACAGAGCTTGGCGTAAAATGTATGGATCGATAAGGCAGATTTTGTCAAATAATTTTATCTCAACCTGATGCATACACTCAGCCATAGCTAGCAGCAACATAAAGTGAGCTAAAACATTTTGTAAAGATCCAAATGAAAGATTACGAAACTAAATGAATGTGTTACTGTGTGTGTGTGTGTGTGTGTGTGTGTGTGTGTGTGTGTGTGTGTGTGTGTGTGTGTGTGTGTGT
The DNA here is from genome assembly GCF_963924005.1 of Protomyctophum bolini. Lineage (NCBI taxonomy): Eukaryota > Metazoa > Chordata > Actinopteri > Myctophiformes > Myctophidae > Protomyctophum > Protomyctophum bolini. The sequence goes on from NC_137876.1 coordinate 20,355,925, forward strand.
GTGTGTGTGTGTGTGTGTGTGTGTGTGTGTGTGTGCGTGCGTGTCTTGCAGGTATTAAACACGAGTGGCAGGTGAACGGCCTGGACGACATCCAGGACAGAGCCACGCTGGCGGACAAACTGGGAGGGAACATGATTGTTTCTCTGGAAGGAAAGCCGGTGTAAACGGAACGGGACACTCGGACCACCAGAGCCTGCGTGCCATGCCATCTCCTGGACCCCTATAGCAGACCCCATGTACACTTGTACCCCACCCCCACCCACCGAGAGAAGCAGCCCCGTCTTGCAAGCTGGCGCAACGCTGCGCGTTGGTGCGCGACGCGTTGCGCCCGCTTGCAGGCGGGCTACGCTCACCGCGCGCCACCAAGTACGACTTAGGCTTCTAACTTAGGGATGCACCGACGTGTCGGCCGCATGTCGGTATCGTCCGATGTTTTGTCGTTATCGTTAAACGGACATTAACCGTCGGCGGCAGGCGGCGTTTATCTGTTGTTGATGAGCATACAGTACGCTTTGCGTCGGCTCTGTTGTTAATTGTGTTGGTTATCCGCAGCCTGGATCAGGTGTTCAAGCTGTGGATTCTGAACGTCTATTTCTTGTATTGACGATGTATTTGTTTCCCTGGCACAACAGGGGGAAATAAAAACAGCAATAACTAAAATACACATATATCAGTATCAGCTAAGTTGTTATTTTAGACATCGGTATCGGCCAAGAGTTTCCGTATCGGTGCATCCCTAGTACTTTCACCGCACCACCGACCCCACTACCAGTCAGCCGGCCTCCCCACTGTCCTGTCTGTGCAGCTTCCCGAGGCTTCATCATTACTATCCTTTACTATTATTACCAACATTATTATTTTATTTTATTTGTCTGGTTTTTCCTTTGTTTTTTTTATTTTTTGTTTCATTAAAAGCTACAGTCCGGGAGGGGTGCGCCTTACCTTGCCGTGGCGGCTCAGCCAGCTAGTATACACAAACCATATCGCCTGGTTTATACACGAAAATACAGGTCATTAATAAAGCCTGTTATATATGAATCTGGCTTTATGCTCCTAGCGAGCGCGAGGACCCGGGTTCGAATCCAACTCCCATTCTTGTCTCAGATGTCTCTCTCTATGTCTCTCTCTCTCTCTCTCTCTCTCTCTCTCTCTCTGCGCTTGGTTGCCTGTCTACACTGCTCCGTCTGGCTCTGAACATGACGCATACAATGCCAAAAATATATCTTTGAACGTTAAATATTTTTGTAAAAAGCCATCTAGAGTAAGTATCTATAATGTCCGTTGTGTCCCTCTCTCTCCCCCCAACAGAGAGAGGTATTTGCAATATTGTACGAACTGCAACGTGTCCCAATCCGGCACCGTCCGCTTCAAATAACTTTATTGACATTGTCAAAACTAGTTGCGTTCATTAAAACACCTCCAAACACTGCAGGTGCACTAGTTACATTCATTAAAGATGGAGTGCCGTGATCCCCCCCCCCCCCCCCTTAAAACATGATCTTCAGGTACTATGATTATACTAGGAGAAAGATTTTTTTCAAAATGTACAGAAAGTGTTAAAATGATGCCAAACCCACCAGTTAATTAAGTACCGGTATGCCTGGTGGGTGGTGATCCACCTCAACTGAAGCCACACCCACAGCTGTTGTATACAATAAAGGGGGAGGGGTTAGGGAAGACAATATTGTGATGTGTCACTATATCACATGTGTCATTTCGATTGGGCCTTTCCACTCAAATGCTTTCAGCTTTCAGGAAGAAACCAAAAATACACTGGTAAGGCATATTTCAATATTCTAAGCACACCTGGGGGTCTATTAGAGTAATGTTAACTCCATAGACACATACCAAAACAGAAAACGATCACGGCACTCCATCTTTAAAACAAAGTCCCGGATTGTAGCTTTCAGTCAGAAGAGGAGTGTTTCTTTCCTCCTCTGTTCAGTGACAAAACAACAGCAAAGGATTTAGCTCCCTTTGCTCTTTTTTTCTTTTTCTTATGATTTTATTTATTCGAAACATTGTTCTGTTGTCATTCAGTGTTATGAGAACAACAAACACACGGTGGTTATTATTATTATTATTAGACTATGCATTATGACGAGGAGGTTTCTGTTTCTGCGTCGAGACAAAGAGGTTGTTGTAGCTACATTTTGTTTTATGTATTTAAAGTCTGCAATGTTTGGTTTACGCCTTACTTTCATTTTGAATGTAAAAGTCACAACGAGACCTCTTGATTTTTTTTTTTAACAATATTGAAGAAGACCTATCGGTAAATGAATGAATGAATGGCAACACTATAATAGTACAGTACCAGTACAGTATAGTACACAGTACAGTACTAGTAAGAGTACACTATAACAGTACAGTACACTAATACGGTATGCAGTACACCATAGCAGGACACAGACTCTGAAGCCTTACATTACACAGAGAGATGTTTGTCGCTGAGATCGCTGAAAAAAGAAGAAAAAAAGCGCCACTTTGCAATAAAAAAAAAAGAAACGTGTGGCAAGCCTGAGACGCTGTCTGATGCCTCGTCTGTCTGTCTGTCTGACTGTGTGTCTGTCTGTCTGTCTGTCTGTCTGTCTGTCTGGTGAGACAAAGGTCAGAGAGAGCTGATCTTCTGCATTATGCTACAGCATACATGGGCAACTGGCGGCCCCCACCTTCACTTAACCCATTCTGACCTGAGATCAGATTCATACGAGGTTTCCACTCGACACACACACTGGTCTGATTAACCCATTCTGACCTGAGATCAGATTCTAAAAATGTCAGTCGTTCTTCGATTTTTCAAAAATAGCAGACCTACAAGCTCGTAGCGCGCCACTCGGTGGCGCGCTACGAGCTTGTAGATCTGCTATTTTTCAATAGCTAAAGCATAACATGATGCTAACACCACAATGGGTTCCCGGTCAGAATGGGTTAATGTGGCCCTCAGGTTAATATTGGAATACTGATAAATTAGTTATTTCAGCTGTTATAATTCCAATCGGCTTTAATTACATAAGTCTAAAATACTTTTCACATGGTTCCAATTCCAAAATGTATTAAATCCTGAATTTTAAATAACTCAGGAGTTCAATTCAGATATAGCAAAAATATAGCCGATCTACAAGCTTTTGAGCTTGTAGATCGTGGACCGTGTCTTCTGCTGCAAATAAAGACGTCTACATTTAAACCCATTCCATCTGGACCTGCCTTGGTTTTCCTGTTTGCTGTACGCTGTTATTGTATCTTCAGAAGGGAAAAAATACACGACACAAGCTAATAGAAACGGCAGGCTTTCTATTCCTGAAACCTTGCAATGAAAAGGTTTCTTAATTGCCCACAGCCCTCCTATATGAGACACAGACCGAGTAGGAAAAAAAATGGCATTTTATCATGAACATGAGGACCAATTATATGAAGATAGGTTGAAAAGTGGTGAAGTGGTGCTTTAAGAGGCCATAGGCTATACATGAGATGGATGGGGTGGCCCATAGAACCTCATGTCTGTTAAGAGGCCATACATGAGATGGATGGGGTGGCCCATAGAACCTCATGTCTGTTAAGAGGCCATACATGAGATGGATGGGGTGGCCCATAGAACCTCATGTCTGTTAAGAGGCCATACATGAGATGGATGGGGTGGCCCATAGAACCTCATGTCTGTTAAGAGGCCATACATGAGATGGATGGGGTGGCCCATGGAACCTCATGTCTGTTAAGAGGCCATCCAAGAGATGGATGGGGTGCTATGGCACCTCATGTCTGTTAAGAGGCCATACACGAGATGCATGGGGTGCTATGGAACCTCATGTCTGTGGTGTTGGAAGCAAAAAGAAATGGACATTTCTTGCACGTTAGTTCACATCGAAATTGACCTGCTTGTTGTGCTTGACTGCACTCACTCTGCTGATAAATACTGACTACACAAAGTACACATTATGACATATCATTGT